>NC_083874.1:16672678-16976404 GCF_032452875.1 Bos javanicus | reverse complement strand
AATTGGATTTTGACTTCATCCAGACTTCAGCAATGCTGGGAAGTTTTGTGTCACAGCACATCTGGAGTCCCAGTTGGGAAAGGATCCCAGGCAGCGTGTCACACCACCTTACTCCATGGCATACTTTAGCATTGATCTCATTGCTTTCTACCTAAGTCTGGATAAAGCTTCATGATTCAGCACAAGGTACAAACAAATTTTACGAACTGGATTTGACATTCATCATGAAAGGATCTTTTCAAACTCTAAACCAGTACTCAAAGCAGTGGTGACAGTCCGCATGGAGATAAAGAGCTTGCACCAGAAAGTTATATAGTACACTGCTTCCTTCACTGAGAAATGCTTGCTGTGTAAGAAATATCGGTTGAATGAAAGTTTAGTGATATTGATTTATGGTTTCTTCCAAAGTTCCTTTCTCTTTAAGAAACGGTAACAGTTTATGGACCACAATGTGAGTAACACTGTCATAGACCATAGACACATGCTGGTAAGGTACCTGCTATTAGCCATTTCTGTGTAGCTGGTACCCAAGGCACATGGACACATCAATATTTATTGATGCAGACAGGAGGTTGGAAAGAGAAAATGAGATATGGAGAAGTGGCTGGTGGGTCTCGGATTCTCGACACCTACCACACTGATTTGCATCAAAGATGGATGGATGGGGAGTGACCAAGATGACAGACTAGGAGGACTTGAGTTTGCCTCTCCCCAAAGGCACACTAAAATTGCAACTATTTACAGCGCAGCTATAGATGAGGAAGGCCTGAAGACTAACAGAGAAGATCTCCTATATCTAAAGATATAAAGAAGGAACAGCAGGAGAATTCCCTGGTGCTACAGTGGTTAAGATTCCACACTTTTGACACAGGGGATGCGCATTCTGTCCCTGGTCAGGGAACTAGGATCCCATGTGCCGCTTGGCCAAAAAAAAAAAAAAAAGTATGCCAATATCATCATAATAATTTTTTTAAAAAAAAAGAAGGAACCACAATGAAATGGGTAGGAAGGGCAAAGATGTGGTATAATCAAGACCCATACCCCTGGATAGATGACCCACAAATGGGAGAATAATTACAATTGCAGAGGTTCTCCCCCAAGAAGCAATGGGTTTGAGATCCACATTGGAGGTGGGTGGTGGGGGGTGAGGGGGGAGATGGGAGGTGCTTTTTTTCCCCCAGTTTTACTGAGATATAATTGACATATAACACTGTCAGTTTAAATGTATGGATTGATTTGATACAATTGCATATTGCAAAATGCTTACCACCATCTACTATCTTGCATAATTATCATTTCTTTTTTGAGGTGAAACACCAGCATGAGTGCTAAGTCACTTCAGTCATGTTCGACTCTATGCAACCCTATGGACTGTAGCCAGCCAGGCGCCTCTGTCCATGGGGTTCTCCAGGCAAGGATACTGGAGTGGGTTGCCACGCCCTCCTCTAGGGAATCTTCTCAACCCAGAGACTGAATGTACGTCTCCTGTGTCTCCTGCATTGATAGGCAAATTCTTTACCACTGAGCCATCTGGATCTATTTTATTGTTGATGTTTTTCACTCGTTTAGTTGTGTCTAACTCTTTGTGACCCCATGGATGGTAGCCTGCCAGGCTCTTCTGTCCATAGGATTATCCAGGGAAGAATACTAAAGTGGGTTGCCATTTCCCACTTCAGGGGATCTTGCCGACCCAGGAATAGAACTCACAGTCCTGCATTGGCAGGTGGATTCTTTACTATTGTGCTACCTGGGAAGCCCTATCTATCCTGAAAGCTCCCTTCTGTATCTCCCAGACACTCCCTTCCACCAAGAGAAAGCAGATAAAGTCCCTGCAGTGAAGGCAGACAGCTCCTACCATCACCAGGCAGTAGAGAGAGGGAGAGGGAATCAAGGAAGACTTACAGAAGGAAATGTTTTCCTGCTGTGATTTGAAGAGCAAATTCCTGCCCTGCAGGAAGGGAGGCTGTTTCAGGCAGCAGGAAAAGCAGAAATGTCAAAGAATCTAGTATAGGGGGTGTCTGTGTCTCTCTTTGCCTCCCATCCCATCCTCTGGGAAAACAAAAAGCTGGGACTTCCCTGGTGGTCCAGCGGCTAAGGCTCTACGTTCCCAATGCCCAGGGCCCAGGTTCAATCCCTGGTCAGGGAACTAGAGCCCACATGCTGCAATGAAAGACCCCACACAGTTAAATAAATAGCTATGTACTTTAAAGTACTTAAAGAAATCAAAAAGTCACCCTAACACCAACCACTTTCTGATTAATATTCTAAGGATTGATATTTTAATATTCTAAGGAGAACTGTGAGCAGCTCTTAGAGACCACACTATAAATAACTTCAAGACAAGGCACCAAGAGAAGGATTTGTGGGTCTTACTGAATCAGGGCGCTGGGTCAGAGGTTCCTCTTTGGACACCTTCTAGCTTATTCCTTCTCCAAATTTGGCACTGGGGTGGGTAGGTGATGGTAGGGAATTCAGAATAGATGAATACTCTGGGGGTTTTCCCCAGAAAGGAAGGGTCCACCCCTACCCCCACCCCCCCTTCTGCATTGTGAGCAACAGAATGATGTCACAGACCCCCGGCCCAGCCCCTTCTCCCTCTCTCTGCCTGTGCTTGCTCCAGGCCCAGCCTCTCCACTCCCACCTCTCCCCCACCCGCACCCCAGAGGAAAGTAGTCAGCTTTGCCAAGCAGCCCAGGCAACTACTCACAGCCATGGATCCAAATCAGGGCAACCCCTCAGAGCCCCAAGACTCTCCGGAGATCCCCAAGCCTAGCCTGAACCTCAGCTCAATCCTGGCAAAAAGCACCCTCCCTCAGGAACCCCCCAGCATGGTGGGCGACAGACTGCCCCCAAAGACTGGGGCGGTGGTCATCGACATGGGCACAGGCACGTGTAAGGTGGGCTTCGCCGGGCAGGCCCGGCCCACCTATACCGTGGCCACCATCGTCGGCTGCCAGCCCCAGAAACCGGCCACCTCAGGGCAGCCGGTGATGGAAACCTTCATCGGCGAAGCAGCCCGCAAACGCCCAGAGCTGACGCTAGTGCAACCGGTGCACAGCGGCATCGTGGTGGACTGGGATGCGGCCGAGCTCATCTGGCGCCACATGCTGGAGCATGACCTCCGCGTGGCCACCCGCGACCACCCGCTGCTGTTCTCCGACCCGCCCTTCAGCCCCTCCACCAACCGCGAGAAGCTAGTGGAGGTGGCTTTTGAGTCGCTGAGCTCCCCGGCCATGTACGTGGCTTCTCAGTCAGTGCTGTCGGTCTACGCACACGGGCGGGTCAGCGGGTTGGTGGTGGACACGGGCCACGGAGTCACCTACACCGTGCCCGTCTTCCAAGGCTACAACCTGCCCCACGCCACACAGCGCCTGGACCTGGCGGGCACCCACCTGACCGCCTTCCTGGCGGAGATGCTGCTCGGCTCTGGGCTACCCCTGGGACAGCAGGACCTGGACACGGTGGAGAACATCAAGCACAGATACTGCTACGTGGCCCCGGACTTCCTGAAGGAACAGGCCCGGCCAGAGCTGGAATGCCGCCAGACCCTGAAGCTGCCAGACGGACGGACGGTCACGCTGGGCAAAGAGCTGTTCCAGTGCCCCGAGTTGCTGTTCAGTCCCCCGGAGATCCCAGGGCTGTCCCCCGTGGGCGTCCCCACCATGGCCCAACAGAGCCTTTCCAAAGTGGCCGCGGAGCTGCGGACCAACTTGGCCCAGAACGTGCTCTTGTGCGGGGGCTCTTCTCTCTTCACCGGGTTCCAGGCGCGTTTCCAAACAGAACTGCTCCGCAATCTGCCACCAGAGGCACACGTAGTGGTGATGGCCCAGCCAACCAGGAATTTCTCCGTGTGGATCGGGGGCTCCATCCTGGCCTCGCTGCGCACCTTCCAGTCCTGCTGGGTCCTGCGGGAGCAATATGAGGAACAGGGGCCCTACATCGTGTACCGCAAATGCTACTGACCGGGGGCGGGGGTGGGTGTTGGCGAGGTGGGGTGGCGGGGAGACAGTCCTGAGCAGTAAAGTTTCTGCTACCCAAGCTGGTTCTGTCCTGCCTTCGCCCAGGTCCACTGCTGAACCCATCCCGAGGCACCTGGTTCCCACGCCACAGACTCACCTTCCCCCACCCAAGGTGGTCTGCCTCTCAAGATATCTCTGGTTCTTCCCTGCCTGCATTCACCTCCCATGAAAGTGAAAATTTTTAATTACTCAGTCGTGTCCGATTCTTTGCGACCCTATGGACTGTATCCTTCCAGGCTCTTCTCTGTCCATGGGATTCCCCAGCAAGACTACTGGAGTGAATAACCATTCCCTTCTCCAAGGGATCTTCCTGACCCAGGGATCGAACCCATGTCTCCTGTATTGCAGGCGGAGATTCTAGTCTGAGCCACCAGGGAAGCCCCATGATACACCCCAATTCTGACTCCCAGAACCCCCCTCCCCCACAATCAGTCCACACTGCACACACACACATACCATCATGTCTTAACTCTGTCAGACCCAGCTTCCATGATCCAATGGCAACCCACTCCAGTGCTCTTGCCTGGAAAATCCCATGGATGGAGGAGCCTGGTAGGCTGCAGTCCATGGGGTCGTGACTGGGTGACTTCATTTTGACTTTTCACTTTCATGCATTGGAGAAGGAAATGGGAACCCACTCCAGTGTTCTTGCCTGGAGAATCCCAGGGACGGGGGAGCCTGGTGGGCTGCCGTCTATGGGGTTGCACAGAGTCGGACACGACTGAAGCGACTTAGTAGTAGTAGCAGTAGTAGTAGGATCCTAGTCTCCTACAAACTCAGGTTGGGGTCTACTTCCCAGGCCCATCCACAAAGACATATCTGGTTCTGGGCACCTCAAATCCACCCTCTCATTGGCCTTTCAGTTCTCATTATCCAAAATTTTCTGACACCCTGATGTCCTGAACATCTCCCCAAGTGCTGAACCCCCACACCCATTACAAAGATCCCAATTCTGACCCTCAGGGTCTCTCCCTACAGTGACTCACTAAAGGATCCCATGTTCAAAGCTCATCCCCTAAGTTCCACTTCTGCCCACCCTGCATGATCTGTTTTCCCAAACTTCTTCCATCCAGATGCTCCCACAACCCCACCCCATCTGTACTCCCAGAGGACACCATGCTCTGAGACCACCCCATCCCCCTCCCCCGCCCCAAGAATGGTGCCCTCTGCTCTCAGCCCTCCCCCTTGCTCTGCAACTCCCCCAGAAACCCTCCCACATGGTTTCTCAATGTACTTCCGGATCACATTCTTCAGCCCCTGGAATGATCCTAGGAAAGCTCCAATCTCCAGGATCATCCTGTGACGATCCCACTAACACCCTAGGCTGACCCCTGTGTTCTGATTCTCCAACTGCCTCCCCAAAGACACTTTCCCAAGGCTGCCCTATGGTGAGCCCCAGAACACCCACCCTGGGGTTCTCAGACTCCCCAGAACTCACCCCCAGGACCACCCCCCCCAAGGTCCCATCCCTTTAATTGAGACACCAATGGCCAGTGACATTCACAAGAGCGGCCCAGGACAATGTAACCCTGAGGCATGCTTGGGGTAGAGGGGGGCTCCCCCTGGACTCTGGCTCCCTCCTGCCACCCCCATACAAGTCTGCAGGGGCCTATCGTCCTGGGATGTCCATTCCCCATTCCTTCCATTCCTCTAGTAATTCATTCCAAGTTAACTCCATCTCCCCAAACCTCTTTCAACCTATTCCTACTATGCCACCCCAGGGACTTTCTCAGGGACCTGCCTGAGGACACCCTAGGTGGTCTCTCGTACCTCACCTGCTGGGGAGGGGCCAGACATTCTCCCCAAAGGGTGCCCTCAGTCCCCTCCACTCCACCCTGCCACCCTCATCCTCAGACACCTGGGCCCCTGCTGGAGGCAAGACTCTTTGCCTTTATGCCATCCAGCCTGGTGAATATCAGGACCCCTGGACACATCCTCCCAGTGTATCAACAGAATTAAGCCTGAGCTGCCAGAGCTTTATCCATGTTTACATTTGTTCCAAGGGATCCTTCATTCATTCCTTCAACCAATCATTACTTACTGAGCATCACTGCCTGTCTTTGTCTCTCCGTGAGTCTTTCTGTGAGTCTCTTTGTTTTGGATTTTTATTTGCAAACTAGATGTGTCCCTCTGACTCACCGCCTAGCACTACTTCTTCTTTTTTTATTTTGTTAACAGTTTAAAAAAAAATTTTTTTTATTTGGCTGCACCGAGTCTTAGTTGCAGCATGTGGGACCTAATTCCCTGACCAGGGATCGAACCTGTAGCCCACCGCTTTGGGACTACAGGCAGAGTCTTAGCCACCTGACCACGGGGGAACTCCCAAGAGGTTAGGAAGTGGTGAGGGGAATTGCTCATTCTTCCCACCAGGGGGCAGCCCCTCCAAACACAAGGCTACCGGGGAGCGCAGCACGGAATTTAGAACCACAATGACTGCAGCAAACCTGGCACCCTAGACCCACCCACACCACAATATTAGGGCACTGCCAGGCACACACACACACACAGAAGGGATGTGGGACAGGCTGAGACTCAGAAATCACAGAAAGTGATGATGCAGAAATCCCCACGACCCTTGGGCTGCTGGGAAACCCAAAGGACTCTCATTTAGACCACACTAAGCTTCTCCCAGCTCCAAACCTTCCCTGGGACAGAGATTTGCTCTACAACCCTCTGGAAATGTGCCTCTCCCACTTGCATACTCCTGGGAACAGGGAGCTCACTACTTCAAATCTGTTAGAAATAGCAGTTCCTCCCAGCAGACTTAGGTAAACCTCTGCACTCTGCTTGCCACCCTCAATCCAGAGGACTGAGGGCTACAGAGACTCTGAGTTCCCCCCACCTCAGGCGCACGAGCACCCGTGGAGTCTGCTGCTGCTATTGCTGCTGCTAAGTCACTTCAGTCGTGTCCGACTCTGTGAGACCCCATAGACGGCAGCCCACCAGGCTCCCCTGTCCCTGGGATTCTCCAGGCAAGAACACTGGAGTGGGCTGCCATTTCCTTCTCCAATGCGTGAAAGTGAAAAGTGAAAGTGAAGTTGCTCAGTCGTTTCCAACTCGTAGCGACCCCATGGACTGCAGCCTACCAGGCTCCTCTGCCCAGGGGATTTTCCAGGCAAGAGGACTGGAGTGGGGTACCATTGCCTTCTCCACCCGTGGAGTCTACTCTCCCAAACCCAACATCATCAAATTTTCCCACTTCTGGTTTTAAGTCATTCATGCATCCAGTCCAGAAACATTCACTGGCCACCCACTACATGTCTGGCATTCTACTCAAATCTAAGGAAATGAACAGTGAACAGGAAATGCAGTCTCAGCCTACCAAACCCTCCTTGGAAGGTCCTACCAGAGAAAGTGGGTTGATCACTTTCCATCAATTTCCCACTGGCTGATATCTGTTCCACACACTGACCCACAAGTCCTTCCCTTCTTTTTTTTTTTTTAAGTAATTTATGTATTTGTGGGTCTTTATTGCTGCACGTGGGCTTTCTCCACGTGTAGCGAGCTGGGGCTGCTCTCAAGTTGCAGTGCATGGGCTTGTCACTGCAGTGACTTCTCTTGTTGTGGGGCATAGGCTTTACAGCATGGGCTCAGTAGTTGCAGCGCACGGGCTCTGTTGCTCCAAGGCATGTGGGATCTTCCCCAAACAGGGATCAAACCCATGTCCCCTGCATTAGTAGGTGGATTCCTAACCACTGGACCACCAGGAAAGTTCCAGTCCTTTCCTTCTTGTGGCTTCAAAACCACCCACTTCCTTCCTTCGCACCCCAGCCCAAGTCCCTTCATTGCTCACTTGGAAGATCAGGGGAGCCTCCTCACTGGCACTTCGGTCACCCCTCTCACCTTCCAGAAGACCTTGCAGAGGATTTTTGCAAACTGCAACTTAAAACACTCTGGTGGAAAAGAAAAAACCAAGTTCTCACGACAGCTCTGAACCCTCTGCCAACCTCTCCAAACTTTTCCTTGGCTTTCCTTCCCACCACCTTCTTCTTCTGGGCTTCCCAGTTGGCACTAGTGGTAAAGAACCCACCTGCCAATGCAAGAGACATGGGTTCTATCCCTGGGTCAGGATGCTCTCCTGGAGGAGGCAACCCGCTCTAGTACTCTTGTCTGGAGAATCCCATGGACAGAGGAGCCTGGTGGGCTACAGTCCATGGGGTTGCAAAGAGTCAGACATGACTGAGCACATCTTCATCGTTACCACACCAGTCACATCTTTGTTCCTCAAAGGGAGTACTGTCGTGGCCTGCACTGTGACACTGCCACCACCCCCCACCCCGGCAAATTCGTATGTTGAAACCCTAACCCCAGCACCCCAGAATATGACTGTGTTTGGAGATATGACCTTTAAAGATATAATTAAGATAAAGCCATTAGGGTGGGTCTTAGTCCAATATGGCTAGAGTCCTTATAAAGAGGGAGAAATTATTATACCACTTGGAGAAAACAGCCTCTGAGGACACAACGAGAAGACGGCCATCTATAAACCAAGGAGAGAGGCCTCAGAAGAAACCAGCCCTGTCAACATCTCAGTCTTGAATTCCTAGCCTCCAGAAATGTGAAAAAATTAATGTCTGAAGTTTAGGCCACACAATCTGTTAAGTGTTTTGTTATGGCGACCCCAGGAGACTAAGAGAAATTTGGTACCAAGGGTGGCTCAGAAGGTAGTTATAAATATCGGCTACAACCACGTGACAAGTTACACAAGAAATGACTACAACTCTCATGAGAATTTCTCCCCTGTTTTGTTATGAATATGTGTGGATAGTACAAATTTACACATATAATTGCTTCCCAGGTGGCTCAGATGACAAAGAATCCACCTGCAATACAGGAGCTGTGGGAGACGCAGGTATACAAATTAAGCAAATACCTTTGTTTTCCTCCCTTTTTTATTTCCATATCATGTAACAGAAGATGTGTTGACTTTATAACATAGTGTTTAAGTATCATTAACTTCACATCGTAGTATTTTTTTAATTCTTTATTTGTTTTTGGCTGCGTCGTGTCTTCGTCGCTGTGCACGAACTTTTCTCTAGTGGTGTAGAGCAGGGGTTACTCTCCAGTGGTGGTACACAGGCTTCTCACTGCGGTGGCTTCTCTTGCTGTGGAGGGGCTCCAGGGCGTGCGGGCTTCAGCAGTTGCAGTTTCCAGGCTCTAGAGCACAGGCTCAGTAGTAGTGGTCCATGGGCTTAGTTTCCACATGTCATGTGGGATATTTCCAGACCAGGGATTGAACCTATGTCTCCTGTCTTGGCAGGCAAATTTTTTACCACTGAGCCACCAGGGAAGCCCCTAGACCGTAGTATTTAAATTAGGATATCAAAGAGAAGGGTAAACATCACTCAAGGACTTTGTCTCCTCTTCTGAGGCAAGGGTTAGCATGTTTTCAGTCATTTGCAGGACAGTTTTATCATATTAGGTGGGAGCATCATCTTGTTATTGCCTTTTTTTGCAGATTAAGTGTGGTTTAAGGAGTTTGTGTGCATGTCAGGTTGACAATGGGTAGATTTGTGATGGCTTATTTTATGTATCAACTTGGTGAGGCCATGGTGCCCAGAGGTTTTCAAAGACCAGTCTAGATGTTGCTGGGAAGGTTTTTTTGTTTTTGTTTTTTTTAGATAAGATTATCATTTAAATCAGTAGACTTTGAATAAAACAGATTACCACCACCACCCCCCCCCCCCCCGCCAATAATGCAGATGAGTCTCATCTAATCAGTTGAAGGTCTAAGGAAACAAAGACTGACTGCCCCCAAGAAAGGAGGAATTCTTCAGCTGACTGCCTTCAGATCAAATTGCAACGCTTCCAGGGTCATTAGTCTGCTGGCCATCATGCAGATTTTGGACTTGTCAGCCTCCACAACCACATGGGTCAATTCCTTAAAATGATATTCCCTCTCTATGCACACATCCTGTTGGTTCTGTTTCTCTGGGGAACCCTGACTTACATACCTCAGGATCTTTGCACCTGCTACTCCCTCTACTCAGAATGCTCCTTTCCACCTCCTATCTTATCAAAGGAAGGCCTGCCTTGTCAGTATAACACAAAGCTCTGATGCCATAAAAGGAATAACTAGAATAGTTATCTCATGTAAACATCAAAAAAAAATCTGGTAAAAATCACCCTGAACAATGTTAAGACAAATGACAATTCAAAAATAATAAACTCTTAAAAGGCAAATGACAAATAATAAACAAAGGGGCGTAACACAAAGGGACAATGTCCTTAATATATAAAGAACGCTTAGAAACAATAAGAAAAATATTACAACAGTCCATAAAAATGTGAACAAAGGATATGAACTTTGAGCTCACAGAGGAAGAGAAACAAATGGTTCTTAGTCACAAGAGAAGATTCTCAACTTCATAAGGGAAGTGAACATTAAAACTACACCACAATGCAATGTTTAACCGATCAGATTGGCAAAGATCAAAAGGTTTGATAACACCTCCTGTTGGTGAGGCTCTGAGGAAACTGGCACTCTCTTATTCTGATGATGAAGAAGGAAACTGGTATCAACTCTATGCAGAACAAGTGGTAATATCTACCTAAATGACAAATGCACACAGCTTCCAAGCCAGTTATCACATTTCTAGGAATTTCTCCTTCAGATACAATCGCTTGTATGTGAGATGACGCAAATGCACTTGTCCATCACACACTGCAGCACTTTATTGTGGCAAAAGGTTGGAAACAACATTATATGTTGCCAACATCATGTGAGCATCCATGAGAACACATCCATGAGAACATACATTTCATTCAAACATAGAGGAATACTGCTGCTGCTGCTGCTGCTGCTAAGTCGCTTCAGTGTCCGACTCTGTGCAACCCCATAGACGGCAGCCCACCAGGCTCCGCCGGCCCTGGGGTTCTCCAGGCGAGAACACTGGAGTGGGTTGCCATTTCCTCCTCCAATGCATGAAAGTGAAAAGTGAAAGTGAAGTCACTCAGTCGTGTCCGACTGTGCGACTCCATGGACTGCAGCCTACCAGGCTCCTCCGCCCATGGGATTTTCCAGGCATAACTCTAAAAAAGGGACCAGCAAGCTCTGTTCACTGACATGGAGTGTTCACCAAGATATACTCAAAGTGAAAAAAAAGAAGGCCACAGGATGGTTTGTGACCATTTATGCTAGAAATATAAATAAATAAAGGAGGGGCTTTCCTGGTGGTCCAGTAGATAAGAATCCACCTGCCAATGCAGGGGTCACAGGTTCAATCCCGGGTCCAGGAAGATTCCCACATGCCTCAGAACAACTGAGCTAGTGCTCTAGAGTCCATGAGCCTCAACTACCAAGCCCATGTACCACAACTACTGAAGCCCGAGCACCGAGAGCCTGTGCTGTACAACAAGAGAAGCCATTGCCACGAGAAGCCTGCGCACCCCAATGAGGAGTAGCCCTCACTCGCCACAACTAGAGAAAGACCATGTGCAGAACAAAGACCCAGTGTAGCCATAAATCAATCTTTTTTAAAAAAATGAATAAATGGAAGTGTAGGTATTTGCTTGAAAATGCCTAGAATATCTCTGGAAGTTCTCAGAAAAAAATCTGAGTAGTGGCTGCTATTAGATCAGAGGTTCTCAAACTTTATTTCATTATTACACATTAAGGAGCAATCATTTTTAGACATTTTTTAATTGCCCTGTATAAAAGTTTAATGCCACAGAACCAGTATGTATCTACCATATCTAAACATATACAGTCTATGTATGTCTGTGCACATATCCCCAAACCACTTTTCACTCTTTGAGGATAATATCAGGCTGCTCAGGTGGCTCAGTGGTAAAGAACCCGTCTGCCAATGCAGGAGACATAAGAGATGCAGGTTCGATCCCTGGGTCAGGAAGATCCCCTAGAGGAGGGTATGGCAACCAACTATAGTACTCTTGCCTGGAGAATCCCATGAACAGAGGAGACTGGCGGGCTACAGCCCATGAGTTCCAAAGAGTCAGACACGACTGAAGTGACTTAGCATTTCATGAGCCAGAGAAGGAGCCACAGGAGACCTGGATTTGATCCCCGGGTCTGGAAGATCTACTAGAGGAGGAAATGGCAACCCACTTCAATCTTCCTGCCAGGATAATCCCACGGACAGAGGAGCCTGGCAGGCTAAAGTTCATGGGGTTGCAAAGAGTCAGACACAACTTACTGACTGAATAAGTCTGAACAACTGAAAGATTGCATCTTAAAATTTGACACTTTGTTTATCATGGAATTTTTTGCATTAATGTTGATTTTTTTACGTGCATTGATGCCAGGAGCTGAGGGTAGAGAGGGATACAGAGTGATGTCTATGGGTATGGGGTTTCTTTCTGGGATGATGAAACAATTCTGGAGGAGACAGGGGTGATGGCCGTACAACCTCATGAATATACTAACTGCCTCCGAACTATACACTTCCAAAGGGTGAATTGTATGGCACAGAAAACACTCTCAATTAAAATCATTGCATTGGGACTTCCCTGACAGTTAGGACTCTGCTTCCACTGCAGGAGGCATGGGTTCAATCCCTGGTCAAAGAACTAAGATCCTACCTGCTACATGGTGTGACCAAAAAAAACCCCAAAACAAACAACAAAAAACATTGCACTGAAATATTATTTACTTTATAAGCCCTAGAGATTTAATGCACAGTCTAGAGCATATAGACAACAATACTGTAATCATCAAATTTGCTGAGACTGGAACTTTATTATTCTAACCACTAAAGAGAAATTATAATAATGGAACAGAGGTGATAATGATAGTGATGTGCGTACGTGCTAAGTCACTTCAGTCGTGTCCAACTCTTTGGACCCCATGGATTGGAGTGGGTTGCCATGCCCTCCCCCAGGGGATCCTCCCGACCCAGGGATCAAACCTGCATCTCTTAAGTTTCCTGCATTGGCAGACAGGTTCTTTACCACTAGCTACCTAGGAAGCCCCAGTAATAGTGACAGAGGTATAAATATTACTACAATGGCAATCATGTTACAATGTAGCAATATATCCAATTAGCATGTGGTACACCTTAAATTTACACGATGTCATATGTGAAGCATATTTCAAGGTTTATTCACTTTGATTACTGAGCTGTCAGGCAGAATGCCTCACTCGCCTTGCCCTAATCTCAGCTGTGTGGATGAAGACAGGGGAGGCGGTGAGGCACTGAGACAGTGTGCATGAGGCTGGCCCAAGAAGTAGAGACTGGAAGGTCAGGCTCCTGGAGACCCTGGCCACAGGGCTTCCCATGGAAACCAGGAAGTCATCGGCACCGCCACCCATACCCACGGTGGGACACCTGCAGCTGCTTCTTGGCCCCCGTCCAGCTCACTGCCCCAGGAGAAGAGGGACACAGCCAACACTCACCCCACCCAAGCACAGTGTAATTAAATTCTGGTTTTAGCAGGACTGTTCACACAATCACACATGTATTCCTACCCCTATTACCTGAGGTCTCTTGAAACTTTGCATGGACAGACATGGCTGCCAGATGGGGATGGGGAGGTGGAGGGAGTACTGGGCCAGGTGACAGGGTTCAAGGTCAGGGGGACTTTCCCTCCACCTCAGGACCTTTGCACAAGCTGTTCCCTCCACCCAGAGCACTTTATTTTCTCATCTTTCCCGAGTTAATGCTATGCCCCTGCTTCAGATCTCAGCTCTGGGAAGCCCTTTGTGACCACCCAGGCAGGTCAAGTCCTCCAAGCACCAGGCTTCAGCCTAACATGTATCAGGATTATACATTATGTCTGTCTGCCCAGGTGACACAACTCACTTCAGCCTCCCCCAGTGAACTGTGACTTCTGGGAGGTCTGGACACTGATACATAGTAAGTCCTCAGCCAACACTTACTTGACAGTTTGAGAGCTTTCTGCCCAGTGGAAGAAACAGATAATAAACATGGAAAGAAATAAGACACATGGTAGAAAACGCCCTGAATAAAATTAAACAAGGTGATGTAGGACCTCCCTGGTGGGCCAGCAGTTAAGACTCCTCACTATCAATGCAGGGGGCCCAGCTTCAATCCCTGGTCAGGAAACTAGATCCCACATGCCACAACTAACACGTGCCACAACCAACTAAGTATGTATAAATAAATAAGAAAACAAGAAAATTAAACAGGGTGACGGGATGGGTGATAGGAGAGGATCCAAGAAGATGAGGGAAAAGCATTCCAGACTGAAGGACCCACAAGGACCAGCTTGACGGGTTTGGAGATCACAGTGGATTGGGTGGGAGGGAGCAAGGGAGGGGTGACCACAGGTCATGCAGGCCCTTATGAAGCACAACAATATTAAACTTGCCTGAGACTTCAATATTAACAATATTAAACTGCATTGATGGTACAGTGGTTGACAATCTTCCTTCCAATGCAGGGGACATGGGTTTGATCCCTGATCAAGGAGCTAAGATCCCCCATGCTGCAGGGCAACTAAGCCCACACACTGTGAGGGAACTAGAGAGAAGCCCAGACCCCACAACAAAGACTCAGCGCAGTCAAAATTAAATTAAAAACATATTTAAAAACAATATTCACACATTATAAATCAACAATACTTCAATTAAAATAATTAATCTTAATAAACATACTTGGCTGTATGTGAAATAGAACATACTCCAAAACATGTAAAAATTTTTTTTTAAATAAACTTTACCAAAGCTCTGTGATCTTGGAAAATGCTGAAGATTAAGAATCCCCTTCCCAACCTCTCATGTTCCACCTTTCACGGTTACTCTAAGGAACCACCCTCCCATATGACTTAGAGGAGTCCCACAGACAACATGCTCTGATGGTTAATTTTATGTCTCAACTTGACTGGGCCACAGGGCCCAGATATTTGGTCAAACATTATTGTGGGTGCGTTTGGGAGGGTGTTTGTGCATGAACTAACATTTAAATCTGTAGACTGGGTAAAGCAGATTGCCCTTCCTGGTGAGGGTGGGCCTTGTCCAATCAGTTGAAGGCTGACTAGACCAGAAAGCTGACGGTCCTCCTACTAAGACAGAATTCCACCTGCCTGAAAGACCATCTGTTTTCTGGCCTTGGGACTTGAACTGAAACCTCACTTCCTCCTGTTGATCTCAGTTGAGCCTGTAGATCTTGAGATTTGCTCATCTCCATAATCACACAAGCCAACTCCTTATAATAGATATTCCAGGCTACAGACATATATCTAGAGCTACAGGTAGATCTATAGACAGATATTATATCAAAGTGGATAGATATCTAAATAGATATAGATATACATATGTAGTATGAAGTGAAAGTGGAAATCACTCAGTCGTGTCTGACTTTTTCCAGCCCCATGAACTGTAGCCCACCAGGCTCCTTTGTCCCTGGGATTTTTCAGGCAAGAATCCTGGAGTGGGTAGCCATTCCCTTCTCCATGGGATCTTCTCGACCCAGGGATTGAACCTGGGTCTCCCACTTTGCAGGCAGATTCTTTACCATGTGAGCCCCCAGGGAAGCCCAATATATAGTATAGATATGTAATATATAGATATATTATGGATATGGGCTTCCCTCGTAGCTCTGTCAGGAAAGTATCTGCCTGCAATGCAGGAGATGTCAGCAATGCAGGAGACTCGAGTTTGATTCTTGGGTCAGGAAGATCCTCTGGAGAAGGAAATTACAACCCAATCCAGTATTCTTGCCTGGGAATTCCCATGAACAGAGGAGCCTGGCTAGAATGTATAGGTATATAGAGATATCTATATTAAGATTTAGACAGATCTATAGATATCTCTAAGATCTATAGATATCTATATTATATAGATATTATCTATATATTTATAGCCATATGAAAAGTGAAGTGAAAATGTTAGTTACTCAGTCATGTCCAACTCTCTGTGGCCCCATGGACTGTAGCCTGCCAGGCTCCTCTGTTCATGGAATTCTCCAAGCAAGAATACTGGAGTGGGTTACCATTCCCTTCTCCAGGGGATCTTCCCAACCCAAAAGTCAAACATGGGTTTCCCGCGTTGCAGGCAGATTGTTCACCCTCTGAGCCACCAGAGAAGCTCTTATAGCTGTGTAGAGATAGAGAGATAAATAGATAGAGGTATATATAGTGGATAAAGAGAGACAGATGAAACTGTAGATTGATAGAAAGATGATAGATAAATAGATAGATGATTGAAGATTGATAGATGATAGATAAGATAGACTGATCCACTCTATCTGTTCTATGAAGAATCCCAATACAGATTTTCTTGTGTGCCTGTAACAAGACCAGATGCCAACCCTCCAAATTTCCATTCTTTGCCTCCTAAATGAGTAGCTGGACTGGGTGTCCCCACTGACCAGCTAGAACAAAATGCTTGCCAACCAAACTTTGCTTAACTCCTCTCCTTCCTTCAGGTCCCTGAACCTAAGCACCAGCAGACAGCCCACTGAGAACAGGCTGGCCCAGCGCAAAGTATCCTCTCATCCGGTATTTCATCCTGCCCCTCTCTCATCCCCTCCCTACACCTGGTCCTCTTCTGCCTTGTTCACTGTCTTCATGAAAAGAGCACCCTCTGGCCTCACTCTTGGGAGGCTTGCAGACTCCACAGTCAGAGCCTTCTCCCCAGGGCATCATCTTTCTCCTCTCCCCTTGCCATAATCCTTTTGAATAAAGGCTCTCCTTACTAAGTCTGGGCTTCCCTGGTGGCTCAGACAGTAAAGAATCTGTCTGCAGTGCAGGAGACCTGGGTTCGATCCCTGGTCCAAAAAGATCCCCAGGAGAAGGAAATGGCAATCCCCAACAGTATTCTTGCCTGAAGAATCCCACGGACAGAGGAACACGGGAGGCTATGGTCCATGGGGTCGCAAAGAGTCGGACACAACTGAGCGACTAACACTAACTAACTTACTGAGTCCAGATTTGTTTTTTTAACTGACAGCTGCAGGGAAGACTTCAGATTTTTTCTTCTAGGAGCAATAGGGCCCCATGGAAGGCTTGAGAGCAGGGGCGGGGCGCCTTTGGGACAACCAAGTGGATTCAGGGAAACCATGAAAATGCTCAAGCTGTAGATCTAGCTGGAGAATGGACAGATTTAAGCTGCATTTTAGAGGGCGAGTGGGCAGAACTATGAGAATTAGAGGCAAGTCTCTGGAGGTCTCCAAACCTCCAGCAAGTTAAATTCCAGAGAGTTCCACTGTTTGTGGCAAGAACAGCCCAGGAAGGTGGCTTAGCATCGGAAAATAAGAGTAACCTTGAGGCAGAAGAGTTGTTGTTCATCAAGGAGGCTTAGAACCACAGAGCATCGGAGCGCTCAAGGAAAACTGGCTGCCCGGTGCGCCCTCGGCACAGCCGGATTCGAACCCAGGTTCCCTGTCTCCCAGATCCGGCTGGTCCCACTGCTCTCCCTTATTTCCGGAGAATCTGAAATTTGAATGATTCCTAGGTTTCACCAGGGAGACAGGAGACAGACATTCTGGGTAGCAGACCACCAAGCTTCCGTGTGGAAGCTGGAGGCAGCGGGGAAGTGGGGCGGAGCTAGGGGCAGGAAGTGGATAATAATAGCCTCTAGCCCTTCCTACCTGCCAGACTCAGCTGCGCTCACCGCCCAGTGCGAGTCACCACCTGCACTCGTCTCTCTGAGGTTGGGACTAGTTGATATTATCTCCGTTCTACAGAAGAGAAGACTAGGGCCCCGGGAGGGGATGCTAAGATCCCTGAAGCAGTCCAGAGCCGCCTCGGCCTGGGACCCCGGGGCTAAGAGGGCGTGGCTCCCAGCCATTCCCCCGACCCCGCTTTAGAGCCCCCCACCCAGGCCCCAAGACAGGAAGACAGTGGCCAGGACAGCCCTGCTAGAGGGCGGGGGAGGGGATGCGCCAAACCGCGGACAGGGTTTCTCAGAATTTACAGTAGGATGGGGGGAGGGGACGCTTGGGCTGCCCCCCAGGGCCTGCGCAACCACAGGGAGAGTGGGTGCCGGAGAGGCGGGTGATGGGGGTGGGGAGGCCCAGCTCAGGCCTTATGAAAAGGGCCTCCTCTCTCCTCCATCCCTCCACCTCACCCCCCACATAATGAGGAGACTTGTGGGGCCCCCTTTACACTAGGCGTTAGCCTGTGTGTGCATGTGTGGTTCATGTCTCCACGGAGGCCCCGGTACACAGGTATACATGCATGTCATGTCACACATGCACACCCAGGCCAGGGGGGTGCGCGCGCACATACGCGCGCACACCTGCTCAGTGAGTCAACTCAGGTAGACCCAGGCGTTTCACCCCCAGTCACCCAGGTACCTCACAAAACCCAAGATAGATAAGCCCCCAAGCTGAGCAGCTGGAGTTCGTCCCCTATGAACAGAAACTCCAAAATAGCAGAAGCTAGAGCAGAGTTGAGCCTTGCCCAGATAAGACCGCAGATTTCTCATTCTGGAAGTCAAGGAGACCTTCCTGATTACACAAGCGCAGAAAGGCTCCTTGGAGGTCAGAAATGGAGTGATGTCAGCCTACTGATAGGCCTCTTTGCTGGAATTCATCTTGGCTAAGAGATGCGCACGCACACAGGAGGACGCTGGGATACACCCAATACGGGCTCAGGAAAAGCAAGATGAGAGGCCAGAGGAAACCCGGAAGACATGCCCCATAAAAGTGATTCAAACTACCAGGAGGGTGCGACTCTCTCCGAGCCCACCCGTGTGTCTATCAACACGTACCCCTTTTTCCTCCTAACAAGCACTTTACTTGTTTCACTACTTTCTGTCTCTGTGTGGAAATTCATTTCTGCACAGCTGACGGGCCAGGGGCCTGGTCACTGGCCAGTGGTCCCTGGTGGTCTGGTGGCTAGGATTCTGTGCTCTCACTGCTGCAGCCAGACTTCAGTCTCCGGCCGGAATCGAAACCTTGATTCTAGCGGCTGCAGGCTGAGGCCACCGGAGATGGCCCCCGCCCCCATCTCCCTGAGGGCAGTGTGTACAGGCTGGGACCAAACCCGGGGCCATGTCCTTCCTTCCACATTCCCCCTGCAGGTTGAACCCAGTTCTCTGGCCAATTTCTTCCTTTCCATCCCTCAATTGGCCATCAGTCCTCTGTGCAGGACAGACTCGATGGCAAATTTTTTTTTAACTTGAGGTGAAATTCACAAAACAAGAAAAATTAACATTTTAAAGTGAACGATTCCGAGGAATTTAATGCATTCAGCACCACCTCTATCTCAGTCCAAAACATTTTCATCACCTCCAGAGGAAACCCCCTGCTCAAGAACTCATCACTCCTGACTCCCCCCTCCCCACCCCCTAGCCTCTGACAACCAACCATCAACCACTATCTGCCTGTGTGGATTGGTCTATTTTGAATATTTCATATAATGGAATCATACAACACGTGGCCTTCAGGGACTGGCTTCTTACACTTATGCTTTCTAGATCTCAGATCAAATGTCACCTCTTCCAAGGGACCTTCCCTGACCTCCCCCATCCCCAGAAACCTTGGCCCACAATCCTCAGCAGCATCTGACATAGTCTTGACCTTCTGATTCCCTCAGTGGTCCTTCTCCCCAAAGGCACAGGCTCTAAAGGACAAGGACAGGTTTCATCCTCTCTGGAAAGTTGTCAGTGACTGAATGAATGACCCGTGTGACTCTGTCCTTTCCTGTCTCTCTCTGCCCGGTAATGTAGCCTCAACTTCCTCTTCAATCCTCAGATTCAGTACAACAGTATTTAATCATGCACCTACTGCTTGAGAGGTCCTGTCCCAGATACTGGGCTCCCCCAGGGGAAACAACAGGTGGGATTCCCTTCCCCACAGCACCTTCATCATCCAGGTGGAAGCAGTCTACCTGGTGTCAACTTAAAAACTATTTACAACCTAAAAGTTGAGAGTTATGTTTTATTCAGTGGAAATTTTTAAGACTTTAAACCTGGGAGACAGCATCTCAAATGACCCTGAGAGAACTGCTCCTCTGAGGAGGCAGGGGAGGAGACAGGTTATTTAAAAGTTTTGCAATAAAAGATAAGTAGTCTGAACATCAAAATATGATTGTTAATTAAAGAAAACCAGATATCCCAAGTTAAGGAATTTAGCACTTTTCTATGTAGGGGAACATGCAAGAGCCTGGAGTCACTGAAATTATTCCTTTCTTATGCAGCTCAGCTCTCCAGGGCCAGTAACCTTTGTTTTCACATCTTGAGCTCCCTTGGTGCTCACCGTAGGGAGTGGCTGCAGTCACTGATAACTGCTGAACATGTTAGTTGCTCAGTCATGTCCAACTCTCTACGACCCCATGGACTGTAGCCCACCACGCTCCTCTGTCCATGGAATTCTCCAGGCAAGAATACTGGAGTGGGTAGCCATTTGCTTCTCCAGGGGATCTTCCCAACCCAGGGATGGCTGCTAGACTGTAGGTATTCTTCTCCTTCCTGAGTGCTCTTAGGGCTCACTGGCTCACCTTGGAGGGTTGCAATCGCTGATAAACTGTGACATCCCTGTTTACTGATATGGCATAAAATAGTCAATTTCTCACTGCCGACACAGGATTTAACTGCAATCAAAGTTGTTACTAGAAGGATCAACTGTTCCTATCCAACTTGCTTATTCATTCCACAGATATTTATGGAAAACTTACTGTGTGTAGGATTGACATAAATATTAATATCTGGTATTTTACAGTGGGTGTTGAAGGATAGTCTTGCCCAAGAGAGCAGTGTTTGGGACTTCCCTGGTGGTCTAGTGGCTGAGACGCTGCACTCCCAATGCAGGGGGTGGAGGTTCAATCCCTAGTTGGGGAACTAGATCTCCCCTGCCACAACTAAGAGTTTGCATGCTCCAACTAAAGATCCCACATGCTGCAACCAAGACCTGGACAAGCCTAAATAAATAAATAAATAAATATTTTTTTTTCAAAAAAGTAATGTTTGAACCAAGAGAGAGTCATTTAAAGACTGAAGGTAAATAAAGCATTATAGGGAGAAGGAATAGAAAGGACAGAGACCTGAGGATTTCAAGGAGGAGAAAGTTGGCCATGACACCAGTGCAGTGATGAGGGGGATGAGTGGCCCATTCGCTGCTGACTGTTTGAGGTTAGGCAGCATACATTTAACTGCCCCAAGCCTCAGTTTCTCTGTCTGTTCATGAGGATATAATAATGAAGCCTTTTGTAGAAGATGAAACAAAATCCAGTGCACAGGGACCAGCTCAGAACTGGTAGCCGAGAGATGAGCCCACCTGTCCTGGGGGATGGACTCCAGGGGGTCACGGCCGTTGTCAGGTAGGTGTAAACCTCTGCCTCCTCCACCCTTTCGTCTTGCAGAGCCAGTCTCCCACTGTTGCCAGCTGGAGCCAATTATCTACAGCTTATCTACAGCCCCTCCAATTTACCTGAGCCCCCTCCACCTCAACTATTCCTGCTCACTACCTTGCTGACCTTTCCCCCCAGCCTCAGCAGGTCCTTCATCTTTCTGGCATTCCACCGCTCCCCCCATGCCAACACACACACATCTGAAAGCCCACCCTCTCACACTTGCCCTAAATGGGTTTTTGTGGAAGGCAGTTTTACGAAGCAGAAAAGAAAACCACATGAATTTTCCTTCCATGAATCCTCCTCATGGAGCAGCTTTACCTGCTTCATCCCCTCACAGCTCAGAGAGGGTCGGAAACAGGGATAGATGAGCAATTTGGCAGGAGGGCTGAGGGGGACGGCCTTTGGCCACCCGTGGGAAGATGAGGCACAGCAAGGCTGTGGTCAGTCACCCCTTTTCTCAAGATGATGAGCCAGCCAGCTCTCCTGTGCTTGTGTGGTGGCTTTATTTATTTTCACTCAGTCTCACACACCACAGGATGGAGTGGGGTGGGAAAGAAGGACAGTTATAGCAGAAATACACTCAGAAACTCCCCGGCACCCCCATCTCACTCAGAGAGGAAACCAGAGTCCTCACCTCGACCCACAGGCCCTGCGTGACCTGCCCCCCATCACCTCCCTGTCCCCACCTCCTCCCACTCTCCCCCTCCATCACAGCCTCAGCCACATGAGCTTCCTCTATGTTTCACCAACTCACCCAGCATGGTCCCATTTCCAGACCTTGGCACAGACAGTTCTCTTAGCCAAAGGAGGGGGTCTTCCCCCAGTACATATATAGATCCCTCAACTCTGTTCAAATGTCATCTTCTCAGCAGGGCCTTTCCTGATCTCTCAATTTCAATTTTTATGACTCATCCAACACTACCTCTCCCAATCCCCTTACCTCTTTGTTCTCCATGACGTTTATCACCACTGACCCTGCTATACATTTTTTCTTGTTTATTTCTTTTATATGTCTCCCTCACTAGGCTGCTGGCACTACAGAGTCAAGATTGTTCATTGCTCTTTCCTCAGTACCTGGAACATGGTATCCGATCAATAAATATTTCCTAAATGAGTAAAGGAATTTTCTAAATGAATGAATGAATGAATGGTTATGATGACTGAGCTGTAAGTTTAGCCCCAAGCCCCCTGGTGGCCAAAGCAGAAAGGGAAACAAGATTAGTTACATTCTCTGTGAGGATGAAGGGCTTCCCTGGTGGCTCAGATGGTAAAGAAAGGCAGGAGACCTGCAGTTGGATTCCTGGGTTGGGAAGATCTCCTGGAGAAGGGGATGGCAAGCCACTCCAGTATTCTTGCCTGGGAAATCCCATAGACAGAGGAGCCTGGCAGGCTACAATCCATGAGGTTGCAAGAGTCGGACACGACTTAGGGACTAAACCACAACCCACCACAAAATGACACACACACATACACAAAGAGATGGGTTAAGCAAAACTTATAAACATTTATGGGAACATTTAGGAGACTATCTTTATGACCTTGAGGCATGGAAGGATTCTTAAAAAAGACAGAAATGTACAACTGTAATAGAAAAGAAGGATACATTTGGCAACATCTGATTTTAGAACTTGTCTTCAACAAAATCTGCCAGAAAAAAGATGAAAAGACAAGTCAGGCAAGAATGCTGTGATGTTCACATGTGACAGAGGATGTATATCTGAAATATATAAAGAGCTCTGAGAAATCAACAAGAAAAAGTTAAATATCCCAGCAGAACAGGCAATTCATAGAAGAGGAAACCCAAGTGGTCAACAGATTTTGGCAAAGATGTTCAGCAGATGAATGCAGGTTAAATTCATTTTACACTCACCAGATTGACAAAAACCAAACAGTTCATAAAAATCATTATATGTCAGCACAACACGGACATCCTCTGCATACAAAGGAGTGTGGATTGGTAATACCACTCAGTGGAACACTTTGACAGTGTCAAGGTTGAAGACAAACACCATGCAAGTCTGCAATTTCTCTCCTGGGTATATACCAACAGTAAACTATGGCCCTTGGGCCAATTCTAGCTATACCTGTTTAGGGAAATAAAGTTTTATTGGAACACAGCTATGTCCACTTATTTACATACTGTCTATGGCTGCTTTCGTGCTACAATGAAAAGGTGGAGTAGATGCAACAGCGGCCATCCCACAAAGTCAAAAATATTCACTCTGTGGCTGCTCCGTACAGGAAGAGTTTGCCAAACTCTGCTCTGGGTCACTGCTTCTCAAACTTCAGTGTGCATACAGATCTCCTGGGAACCTTGTTAAAACACAGATTCTGACTCAGCAGTTCAGGGAGGAGCCTGGGACTCTGCATTTCTAACAAGCTCCCAGTGATCCTGATGATGCTAGCTCATAGATCATGACTTGAGTGTCAAGGATCCATGTAGCACAGGATTCCACCAAGATGTGTCTGTGAACCCTTGCAGACAAAACTGAGAAACGTGGCCTCATCAACATTTTCAACTCATTTTATCTCTGCCCCAAGAAGTCATCATTCAGGTGGGCAGAAACTTTCATTCAACATCTGTTGCACATTCAGTATGAGCCAGGCACACCCGAAGCAGGAAGGGAATCTCATGCATTGATAGCCAAAGAAATCTCCCCAGCCTACAAGGATGGGTGGAAGAGGAAACATAACATGTGGTCGCACAGTGTCCTAAAATCTGGTCCCCAATTCAATCATGTTGTTGCACACATGACCCAAGGGGCCCGTGGATGCCCCAGGGTGGAACATGGCATGGGATAGTTCTTACAGCAGCAACTCCCAGGCAGCCACATGGAAGGCTGCAGTTGCCTACTGGCTATCAGAGGGCAGAGGCCACACCTACGGCCCCAGAGCCCATCAAATGAGTAATCGAGAACAGTTTAGACATTTGTGCAAGTTTCCACTTGCAAACACTTCAGTGTGGAATACTTCTTCCCTCATCCAGTTCCTGTTTGACACACAGAAGGAGATTAAAAAAAAACATTTATTGAAAAATATATATGCATTTGATGAATGAAGAAATGATTCATATTCAATCCCAAGAACCATCATATATAAATGACATTGACAAAAAAATAGTAAAGAGCCAGGTCAGGGTGAAGGGAAACAATTTTGAAGAATGAGAGGACATTTCCCCTGAAGACAGCACTACTCTGGGGTTGGGAGCGTGAGTGCTTTCTAAAAAGGAAGAGAGAGGAGTTAACATCTGTCGAACACTTGTGTATGAAATGCTACACATTAGTAAATGAGATTTAATCTTCTCAAACCATCTGAGGTAGGTGTGGTGGTCTCTACTTTGGAGAAGAGGAACCAGAGGCTCCACAGGTCACCTCCAAGTAGAGGGAGGGGTGGGGCAGGGGGTCTGAGTGGTCCCCTGTGGTAAGAATAGGATCAGAGGTAGAAGTTTTCAAGCAGTGGGTTTTGGCTCTAGAGAAGGAACAGTAATGGGGTTTTGAAGGGAGTGAGTTCTCCGTCCCTAGAGGAATTCAGGTAGAGACTAGATAACCACTCATCACTAGATTCTCGGAGCCCCTCCAGATGTTGAAATTCTATGACCTGTTTTAGGCAGATCCTTCTCTGGGCTTTTCCAACTGGAGCTGGAAGGTTAAAAGGGACTTGAATGATCCAAGGCCTCCAACCCCCATTCCCCTGAGTACATGGGGTGTGAGTGAGCTGGGCTCAGACACTTCAGACACACCAAGTGAGTGGACTCACCAAGAGGAAGCACCAAGCTACCCACATCTCCCAGAGGTGGTATGCTACGCCCTGACTTCCTTCTTCTGTCTACTTGTCAGCATTTTTTAACATTTCTAGGGCCAAGCCTGCATTTAAGGCCTCTATGCATGATCACCCACAACTATGTGGCATCTTTATGTTGAGAGCCAACTTCTCTGCACCCCCAGTCTACCCCTTTCCAACAGTGGGCTCTGGCTAAGAAGGGAACAGGCTAGAGCTGCCACCTCCAGGCAGCCCTCCTTCCTGTCTCCTCAGGATCTTCTTGGGAGATGTAAGTCTTCAAGCCCAGGATGTGTTCTGGGGCTGAGAGGTCTTCTAGGATACAAGTAGCCAAAGAGAGAGAGAAGACTAACATACACACCCTTAGATACTGAGGATCTGTTCCAGAGGCTTGGGCTGTGACTCAGCACACAGAGGAAGCCACCTGAACTGGGTAAGTCTGACCTCCACACCAGGTGGTAAGTACACACACCCGATCCTGCAAGAAGTGAGGAGTCAGACATCCTAAAATTTTAATTCCTCCTTCAGTATGGCCCTCAGTGTGTCTGTTCCCAGTCCCCACCATCCCCCTAGAATAGGAACCCCGAAGCCAGGAAGCTGTTCTCATGCTTGTTACTAAGCTGGGCACTATGAGTTGTAAATAAATGAGTGAGAGAATGAATGAATGATCAACTGAGCACATGAATGAGTGATTAAATGTATAAAAGTATTGATGAATGGACAGACATATGGGTAGGTAGATGAATGGATGAATGGATAGGTGTGTAGATTCAGAGTAAAGTGGTTGGGTGGATGGATCAATAGATCTAAGGATGGATAGATGGAAGGAAGGGTGGGAGAAAGGGAGAATGGGTGGGTGAGTTGATGTGATTAGATGGCTGAGTGTTCAGATGAATGAATAGACAAATAGAAGAATGGAAGGAAAGTAGGATGAATGGACAGATGGATGGACAAATGCATAGATGGGTGGATGGATGAGTGGACAGATGGACACATGCAAGGATCAGTGAATGGATGAATGGATGGGAGGGCAGACAGAAGGATAGACGGATGGATGGATGGATAAATGGAAAGAGGAAGAAAAAGTGACTACCCAAAACATATTTCAGGCAGAATAGGAACCATGATATGACCCAAGGTCCCACAGACTGTCCTCTTGAAAATCTGGTCTGGACACTAAAAAGTGGATTCTATCCCCAGCCTTGCCCAGTTTTTGGAGCTGGGTCAAAGCCAAGCCACTCATACTCCCAGACAAACCCATGATCAGTCCCCACTACAGCCTTGCAGGCCTGGCCTTGCCCAGGGGAAGCTTTCAGATGGGGCTCCCGCCACTCTCCCAGCCCCAAGGTACTCTGCTGGAAGCTCGGGACTTGATTCTCAATTTATGGGGCAGGGAGGCCTGAGCCAGATCCTCCTGGGGATGGTTCTCAGGGACCGGGCAGGCCACTCTGGGAGGCAACCCCATGGGATCCACACCGGCTGTCAGCAACACGTCAGAGGACCCTGAGGCCTGGTATGCAGTGGATATGGGTGACCACAGCCCCCAGCAGGGCCTGAGCTCTGGTCTGGGGCCCCCATGCCTATCCAGGAGGTGACAGCTGAAGAAGGCAGCAGGCAGGGCAGCCTGCAAGGCCATGTCCACTCTTTTTGAGGCAGGGTCCTGGAGGGACCTGGGGGGAGTGGCCAGGCTAGTCCACCTGTGAGCCACTAGGCAGCGCCAGCATCCTGGAACCCCAGCGTCCGAGGAACACGGTCTCAAGAGGCAACCGTGGGAGCCAGGTAGAGTCAGGGTCTGATCAGCCCTAGGACTGGAGTCCCCAGGCCAGGGGGAATCCCATAGCAGAGCAGGCAGGGTCCGGGTCCCACCCGTGGCGGGCAGGAGGCCAAAGCGATGCTTGAGCGCCCGCAGCTCAGCCCTGAGCAAAGCATTCTCCTCGAGCAGGGTGGCCAGCCGGCCCTCCAGGGCCGCGTCATTGAGACGGCGCTTCTCGCGGGATCTCTTGGCCGCCTCGTTGTTCTTCCTGCGCTTCTCCCAGTAAACCGTGTCCTTCTTCTCTTCCGGCGTGAACTCCCGCTGCCGGCGCACGGCCGGACCGCGGACCCGCGCTCCCGGCAGAGTTTTGCGGTGACCCTGGGGTACATCCGGGAGGACCAAGAGACCCACATCCATGGTCGCCTGGGAGCCCTGGGGGAGGAAAGACGAATTCTTGGACTGGAAGCAGGAAATTGCCCTGAATGAGTCCCTCTAATTTATCCTGTATCTCCACCATCCCCAGGGGAGGGGCCCAGGAAAGAGTGGAAATTGGGCTGGAGAGCTGGGTGGGGGCAGAAAGGAGTGTAGCAGAAAGAGTGGGGAGCTGATGGGATGGTTTGATGTCTGAGGGAGAAGTGGGTGAGGCTGCCAGAGAGAGGATGGATTTCGGGCTTAAAAGGAAGCCACTGGAGTCAGGGAGAGTAGGTTGGGTACCATATCCTCAGGAAGACGGAGGCTCTTTCCCAGGAGTTCTTACTACTGAGGAGGTCAGCACACAAGCCAAGGGCTCAGTTCAATCTGAGCTTCAGGGTAGGATTCTTGGAGACCCAGAGAGACACAGGAGGAAAGCCAAACCTAGAAAAAGAGAATATGTGTCCGTGGAGTTAAACTGAGCCAAGGTGGGGTCAGAAGATAAGCCACTACTCACCTGAAAAGTGCCAAGGTTGTACACCAAGATCTCCATCTGCAGCCAGAGGTTTCCACCTGCCCATCCACCCTACTTATATATATTCATAAGGTCTTCTATTCGCCCACTCACTCAGTCATACACCCTTCACCGACCTACCTAGCCAGCTCCCATTCCATCCATTCATCCCTTCATCTACCAAGCATCTATTTATCCATCCATCCTGGTCCCATCACTTCCTGGCAAATAGAAGGGGGGGAAGTGGAAACAGTGACAGATTTTATTTTCTTGGGCTCCAAAATCACTGCAGATGGTGACTGCAGTTATGAAATTTAAAAACGCTTGCTCCTTGTAAGGAAAGCTATGACAAAACTTCACAGTGTGTTAAAAAGCGGAGACATCACTTTGCCAGCAAAAGTCTGTATAGTCAGAGCTATGTAGTCATGTACAGGTGTGAGAGTTGGACCATAAAGAAGACTGAGTGCCAAAGAATTGATGCTTTCAAATTGTGGTGCTGGAGAAGATGAGAGTCCCTTGGACTGCAGGGAGATCAAACCAGTCAATCCTGAAGGAAATCAGTCCTGAATATTCATTGGAAGGACTGATACTGAGGCTGAAGCTCCAATACTTTGGCCACCTGATGAGAAGAGCCGATTCATTGAAAAAGACCCTACCTAATGCTAGGAAAGATCGAACGCAAAAGAAGGAAGTGGTAGAGGATAAGATGGCTAAATAGCGTCACTGACTCCATGGACATGAATTCCATCTCCATGGATATGAATTTGAGCAAACTCCAGGAGATAGTGAAGGACACCCATCCATCCCCCATTTGATTGTACAATCCTCTGTCTATTCCTTGCCCAGTCACTCATCCATCTGTCAATTCATTCACTGTTAGCTTTATTTTTAAAATAATATTGTGCCTACAGGAAAAATAAAAAATAGACAAATTGGACCTCATGAAAATGTTTAAATTTTGCACAACGAAGGACACTATTCACAGAATAAAAACGCAACCCACAGAATAGGAGAAAATATTTGCAAATCATAAAGCTGATATAATTTGCAGATTACATAGGTATTTGTATCCAGAATATATAGGAAACTCCTAAAACTCAACAACAACAAACACCAAACAACTCAATTCAAAAACGAACCAAGGACTTGAGTAGACATTTCTCCAAAGAAGCTATATAAATGGCCAAAAAGTACATGAAAAGATACTCAGTATCACTAATCATTAGGGAAATAAAAATCAAAACCACAATGAGATACCACCTCACACGTCCTCAGATGACTACTATCAAAACAGCAGAAAGTAGCAAGGGTTAGCCAGGATATGGAGAAACAGGAACTTTTATGAACTGCTTGTGGGAATGTAAAATGGTGTAGCCATTGTGGAAAACGTTACGATGGTTCCTCAAAAAAAAATTAAAAATAGAATTACCACATGATCCAGCAATTCCACTTCTGGCTATACCTGCTAAATCACTTCAGTCGCGTCTGACTCCTTGTGACCCCATGGACTGTAGCCCACCAGGCTCCTCAGTCCATGGGATTCTCCAGGCAAGAATACTGAAATCAGTTGCCATACCCTTCTCCAGGGGATCTTCCCAACCCCAGGTATTGAACCACCCTCATCTCTTAATCTCCTACATTGGCAGGTGGGTTCTTTACCACTAGCACCACCCGGGAAGCCCACTGGATATATACCTAAAAGAATTGAAAGCAGGGTCTCAAAGAAACATTTGTACACCCATGTTCGTAGCAGCATCATTCATAATAGCCAAACGGTGGAAGTAACCCAAGTGTCCATCAACAGATGAATGGATAAGTAGTCCATCCATACAGCAGAATATTGTCCAGCCCTTAAAAGGAAGGAAATTCTTAAAAGGAGACCCTGCTTTCAATTCTTTTGGGTATATATCCAGTGTATAAGGCTTCCCATGTGATGCCAGTGGTAAAGAACCTGCCTGCCAACGCAGGAGACATAAGAGAGGCATTATCCATGCCTAGGAGTGGCTTGGCAACCCACTCCAGTATTCTTGCCTGGAGAATCCCATAGACAGAGGAGCCTGGAGGGCTACAGTCCATAAGGTCACAAAGAGCAGGACGCAACTGCAGTGACTTAGCACACACACTCATGTGTATAACCAATGTACTTAGTTGTACTCCTGAACCTGACACAACGTTATACTACAATAAAAAGAATTTTTGTAAAAAAAGGAAGAAAATTCTGACACGTGCTTCAATGTGGACGCAATTTAAAGGCATTATGCTCACTGAAATAACCCAATGACTAAAGAATAAATTCTCCTTTCGTATGGTTCCACTTATTGGAGGGACTTAAGGTAGCCAAGAACGGTAGCCCACCAGGATCCTCCGTCCATGGGCTTCTCCAGGCAAGAACACTGCTGTGGAGCTCCATGCCCTCCTCCAGGGGGTCTTCCCAACCTAGGGACTGAACTTGGGTCTCTCTCACGGCAGGCAGATTCTTTACCATCTGAGCCACCAGGGAAGCCCTGAGTAGTCAAAGCCACAAAGACAGAAAGTATTGATAAAACGTGGTGGTTGCTGGGGCTGAGGGAAAGAAGTGAGTTAGTGTTTAACGGATATAGAATTTCAGTTTTAGAAGATGAGAAGAGTTATGAAGACGGATGGTGGTGATGGCTGCACAATCTGTGTCACGTGAACATACTTAATACCACTGAACTGTACGCTTAAAAATGGTTAAGGTGATAAATTTTATGATATGTGTATTTTACCACACTAAGAACATTTTAATAATAATAATTTTGTGCCTTTACTAAGCGCCAGGCATCTTTCCGTCCATATATTCATTTACTGGTCCACTCACCCGCCTTCTGTTCCTCCATCCTCTCATCCATCTAACACATCCTTCCTATGTGCCAGTCATCCTTCCACAAATCCATTCATTCATCTCTATATCCCTCCATGAGTCCACCCATCCACCCAACTAGTAAGAAAGCAATTGATAAGAACTTCCCACATGACTAGTGTTGAAGAACCAGGATGTTAAGAATAGGAGCAAGGGACTTCCCTAGTGGTCCAGTGGTTTAGAATCCACTTTGCAATGCAGGGGATGTGGGTTGGATTCCTGGTCAGGGAACTAAGGTCCCCACATCCCCTGGAGCAACTACTGAGCCCACACGCTCTGGAGCCCAAGTACCACAACTCGAGAGCCTCTGTGCTCTGGAGCCCCACACCACAGCTGGAGATCCCGCATGACTCAACAAAGGTCCTACATGTCACCATAGAGACCAGATGCAATCAAATTTAAAAAAATATTAAAGAAGAGGAGCAGATGAGGACTTGCCTGGTAGCTCAGCTGTAAAGAATCCACCTACAGTGCAGGAGACACGAGTTTGAGTCCTGGGCCAGGAAGATCCCCTGGAGGAGGAAATGGCAACCCTCTCCAGTATTCTTGCCTGGAGAATCCCATGAACTGAGGAGCCTGGCGGGCCACAGTCCATGGAGTGTCAGACACAACTACGGGACTGAGCAGACAGAAGAAGCAAAGTCATTAGATTCCCAACCCCTAGAGTGCAGCTCAGAAAAGATGCCCCGGGGACACCCCAAGGATGGGGAACCACCTCTTTTACCATAGCCCATTTCCCCATGTTGGTTTTCCTGAATTTTCTGATACAAAGATCCGGTCTCTACTGAACCCCTGGGTTCCTGGCACCTAGGATGTCATCACCTTCTGTGATTCTGATGCAAAACAGGATGAGAGGAAAACCAGAGCAAGGTATGAGCATTCTGACTCAGCATGGGCTCAAGGGAAAAGTGGACACTGGGGGCTGACAATTTTGTTCCAAAAAACCACTGAAAAACCTCCATGAGGACAGCATGTGCCTTTTTTTTTTTTTTTTTTTTTTGGTCTACCATTGTACTCCTGTGCCTGACATTGGGCTCATAGATAGTACTGGGTAAATAAATATTTGTTGAATGAGTGAATAGCCACATAAATGAATAAAAACAGAATCTTGTTCACACATAGAGAATGTTTGGCCCTCCCATTGAACTGCCAGTCTAAAACTGTGAAACCCACTTCATCAGCCTCCTTGCTTTGGCCACCAGGAAACTCAGCACTGGGTTTTGAGATGAACTCTAGTGGTTTCTTGAGTTGGGAATGCAGTTTTTCTCCTCTAATGTTATTGTTTGAAGTTAGTCTTTTATTCTGTGCTCTTGGCCGTGTTTGAAAAAGCATGGAGGCATAAACAGTCAAATAACAACACTCCTAGGAATTCTGACCATAATCCTAGACCCACATTTTGCAAAAGTTTATTCTCAAGAATCCCAGTGGCCCAGCTTCCCTGATGGCTCAGTGGTAAAGAATCAGCCTGCCAATGCAGGAGACAACGGGTTCAACCCCTGGTCCAAGAAGATCCCACGTGTCGCAGAGTAACTGAGCCCATGCACCACAGCTATGAGCTTGTGCTATAGAGTCTGGGAGCTGAGACGCAACTACTAAGCCCACTCGCCCTAGAGCCCATACTCTGCAACAAGAGAAGCCTCTGAAATGAGAAGACCAAGCACTGCAGCTACACAGTAGACTCACTCACCACAGCTAGAGCAAACCCCGTGCAGCAACCAAGATCCAGCACAGCCAAAAACAAAGAAAATTATTTTTTATAAAAGAATCCCAGTGGCAACAGTGTTCTGCCAAAAACAAGAGATAAAAATATATTTGAAAAATATTGCAATCCTTGTTCTTATATGAAAATCACAAACACGTGGGAATCATTAAAGGCTCTGACGAGTCCTGCAAAAAGGTTTAACTTGTGTTTGACTTGGAAGTTCTCAAATGTATTTGGCCATGAAATATTAACTTCACAAAACATCTTGGGATATATATTTATTCATTCGCTCATACAACACTGTGCCAGGTTCTAAGGTGGTTACTGGGCTGGCAGAGGAAAACTGAACAGTCTCCCTGCCCTCACAAAGCCAGGAGATGACGGGTGTCAAAGGCATATCCCAGGACCCTGGGACCAGCGTCCAGAGGGCACCATTCTGGCTCGGGGAGAGAGGATGGGGGCCAGCTGGGCTGGAAAGGGAGAAGGATGGCCTAAGGGTCACCTAAGCCTAAGTCAAAGCCAGCAGATGCCCAGGGAAGGAGGCAGTGCGTGGGCTGGTGGTCAGTTACAAGAGGAACCGGAGGCTCTCACGCTATGCCCATGAGGCCGACAGGGTTCAGCCTCACTGTGCGGCTCCCTGCCCGAGTCCCCTCCTCTCTGTGGCTTGGCCAGAGGCCCCCCTAACCACCACCCCAACACCTCCACAGGAACCCAGAGGGAGATGGGGCAGTAGATAGCTCAGCTGCCTGAGTTTATTTAGAGAATACGCAGCGAGCGCTGGGCTGGGCCTTCCTGTGGTCGTGGAGGAGGTGCTGGTGGGGGCAGGCAAGTCAGGGGACACTTCCCATGAATCGGCCAGTGAGGGGAAGAGGAAACCGGAAAATCTCCCTCAGAGATGGCCCAGCACAACTCCACCCCAGCCCCATCACCCTCCACTGACTGACTGACTGGTGGCAGTCAAGGCTCTTCTCAGTTCCCCCAAGTGACGGGGAACTCATTCACTAAAGTCAGCCGCTGCGAGGCTGGGTGACTTCTCATAGTCAAGAAGGTCTTTCTGACAAATACCATATGGTATCACTTATATGTGGAATCTAAGATAGGACTCAAATGAACTTCTCTACAAAATGGAAACAGACTCACAGACGCAGAGAGCAGACTTGTGGTTGCCAAGGCAGACGGGGTGGGGAGGGAAAGGATTGAGAATTTGGGATTACCAGTTGCAAATTATTATATATGGGATGGATAAACAACAAGATCCTACTCTAGGGGCTTCCCTGGTGGTTCGGTGGTAAATATGGGTTCAATCCCAGGTACAGGAAGATGCACATGCTCCAAAGCACCCATGCTCCACAACTATTGAGCCTGTGCTCTAGAGTCTGGGAGCCATAGCTCCTGAGCCCATGCACCATAGAGCCTGTGCTCTGCAACAAGAGAAGCCACGGCAAATGAGAAGCCTTCACACCAGAACTAAAGAGTAGCCCATGGAGAAGGCAATGGCACCCCACTCCAGTACTCTTGCCTGGAAAATCCCGTGGACAGAGGAGCCTGGTGGGCTACAGTCCATGGAGTCGCTAAGAGTCAGACACGACTGAGCGACTTCACTTTCACTTTTCACTTTCATGCATTGGAGAAGGAAATGACAACCCACTCCAGTGTTCTTGCCTGGAGAATCCCAGGGACTGGGGAGCCTGGTGGGCTGCCATCTATGGGGTCACGACTGAAGCGACTTAGCAGCAGCAACAGCAGCAGAGAGTAGCCCCTGCTTGCCTCAACTAGATAAAAGCCCATGCAGCAACAAAGACTCAGCACAGCCAAAAATAAAAATAGAAATAAATTAAAAAAAATTTTTAAGATCCTACTGTGCTTGCCTGGTGGCTCAGATGGTAAAGAGTCTGCCTGCAACGCAGGAAACCTGGGTTCAATTCCTGAGTCAGGAAGGTCCCCTGGAGGAAGGCAAGGCAATCCACTCCAGTAATCTCGCCTGGAGAATTCCATGGACAGAACAGCCTGGTGCGCTATAGTCCATGGGGGTTGCATAGAGTCAGACATGACTGAATGACTATCACTTTCACTTTTCACTGTATACCACAGGAAACTGTATTCAATATCCTGTAAAAAAAAATCATAATGGAAAAGAATATGAAAAAAATATATGTGTATAACTGAGTCGTTTTGCTGCAGAGTATAAATTAAACACTGGAGAAGGAAATGGCAACACACTCCAGTATTCTTGCCTGGAGAATCCCAGGGACAAAAGAGTCTGGCAGGCTACAGTCCATGGGGTTCACAAGAGTTGGACATGACTGAGCAACTAAACCAGCACCATAAATTAAACACAACATGGTAAATCAATTATACGTCAATAAATTTTGTTTAAAAAAAAAGAAGATAAAGAAGAAGAAGGGGAAGAAGAAAGAGGAGGAAGGGGAGGGGAAGGAGGAAGGGGAGAATGAGGAGGGGGGAGAGGTCTTCCTGGTACAGAGCAAAATCCACCTTCACCAGACTTTTTTCCCGTTAGAATGTGTTCTCTGTGTGAGTGTTCGAGAAACTCCTCTCTCTGGCCCCTAAAGATGTGATGAACTGACATTCACATTCCTCTATTCCTATTCCAGTCTCTAAGGAAAGTAGTAATGTTTACTGAGCACCTACTGGCATCTGCGTGCCAGGCATATGCAGTGTCTTACTCTGCACTCACCACCACTCAAAGAGAAACACTCAGTTATTGTCCTCATTTGACAGATGAAGAAACAGCTGAGAGACCCCGTGACTTACCTGAGTCAGCAACAGACACCAGAGCCCACACTTGAACACATCCACTGAATCCTCCCGGCTTTTCCCCTACTTCTTCCACTGAGGACAGAGTTTTGCGTTTGTTTAGCACCTCTGAAGAATAGAGGTCGGTGTCCACAGAGGAAAAAGGGGTCCAGCGACCGAACAGCTGGCAATGGGCAGGGCTGAGATGAATGTCCAGGCTGTCAGAATGATGCACGGATGGACAGAGGAAAGAGCTTCAGCCAGTTCTGCCTGGGTTCAGATTTTCCCTCCCAGCTAAGTGTGTGGGGGCAAGTCCTGTCACCCCTCTGAGCTTCCAATGCCTCATTTAAACTGAAGGTAATAGTGGTACCTACTTCACTGGTTCTATAAAGAATGAGATCATAGGTGTGAAGAGCCAGTACATAATAGTACAAAATGAGCCACAGGGTTATTTTTTATTTTATGGTGATGGTAGAATCCTCTCCCACTAAGCTTCTGCTGCCAGACCCTAATGGTTATCTGTGTTGAAAACACCCACACAAAATGGAAACAGACTCACCGACCTAGAGGACAGACTCTGTGGTTGCCAAGGAGGAGGAGGTGGTGGGGGAAGGAAGGATTGAGAGTTTGGGATTAGCAGACGCAAACTGTTATATATGGAATGGATAAACTTACAGTCCATCCAACACAATGGTATCGGTTTATAGATGATGAAATTGGACTTCCATCCAAGATGGCAGACCAAGTACCCACAGAGACCTCCCTTGTTCCTCCTCCAAACACTTGGACAGAGAAGCGCCAATGTGAACCAGAGATCAAAGCAGAGATGCCCAGTGACAAGGATGCCCCCACCCACAGAAATGTAGGGCCCCTAATATAGGATGTCAAAGATGCACATTCTCAGAAGACTCAGAGGACAGGGGAAGAGATCCTGAAGAGATGAGGAATTCACAACCACTTCATGAAGTTGCCAAAAACTCCCCAACTGGAAGAATTTACATCTGCAGAAATAGAGATAATCAGTGCAATCTTCAAAGAGTTTTACAATGAATAGATAAAGCGATTCAAAAAGATAAAGGAGGGAATACTAACCATAAGACCAGAACAGGAGGTTATAAAACAAAAGGAAGTAGATATTTTAAAAGAATGAATTTCTCAGCTATGAAAAATATAGTTACTAAGAAAAAAAAAAAAACAAAAAACAAAAAAAACTCAAGACATGGGTTGCCTAGTAGAAGCAGAAACCGAGATCCAGATTTGGGAACAGACTTACCAAGGTCAGATGGAATTTTAGTGGCCAAAATGGAAATAGTACTCAGAGCTCAGCTTTGAAAAGCCCAGAACTGAAGTCTAGCTCAGGACCTGAGCCTGAGGCCATCTATGACTCTCCAAGAGTGTTCCATGGCTCCCCTCTCTCTCTTGTCTGTTTTTCTTTCCTTTCCCTGTATTATAAGGTTGCTGCTGAGCTGAACTTCAAAGTTCCTTCCTGATGAGAAACAGGGCTTCCATTGTCTGACTGGACAGGGTGGGAATGAAGGGTACGGAGCAAAGCATGGCCCTCTCCTCCCAAATTAGAATTTAATTAAACAGAATCTTAATGTCAGAAGAGGAATAGTTAGTATTGGCCATGGGATGCTGGTCTCTGAGCCTCTGATTCCTCATCCATAAAATGGGTTCACTTCACTGACAAAGATCCATCTAGTCAAAGCTATGATTTTTCCAGTAGTCATGTACAGATGTGGAAGTTGGATCATAAAGAAGGCTGATCACCAAAGCATTGATTTTTTCAAATTGTGGTGCTGAAGAAGACTCTTGAGAGTCCTGTGGACTGCAAGGAGATCAAACCACTCAATCCTAAAGGAAACCAACCCTGAACATTCATTGGAAGGACTGATGCTGAAGCTGAAGCTCCAGTACTTTGGCTACCTGATGCGACAAGCTGATTCACTGGAAAAGACCCTGATGCTGGGAAAATTTGAGCACAGGAGAAGAGGGTGACAGAGGATGAGATGGTTGGATGGCGTCATTGACTCAATGGACATGAATTTGAGGAAACTCCAGGAGATGGTGTAGGACAGGGAAGGCTGGCATCCTGCAGTCCTTGGGGTCTCAAAAAGTTGAACAGGACTTAGCAACTGAACAGCAATAAAAATGGGTTCGAGGGGCCCTATCACATGGAGATGTTTTGAGAATTAAATAGTAAGTTGTGTGTACAAGACACATGGCATGTCCAGATGGTCTCACACAGAACACTGGAGCTGAGCAAACTCCTTCCTTGAGCCCAAAGACACCCCAGATAAGAACAAACTACAATCACTTGGGGTCTCAACCACCAAGACAGCAGAGAGAAAAAGTTTGAAAGGAAAATTTTAAAGGTGAGGGGAAGAAAAAATGAATCAAAGAAGAGACACTATGCCCATAAATTCCGCACCCATGTGGCCAAAAGGAGCCCACAAGCTTTCCCCTTGTTCCATGCTAAGTGGGGAGCTACAAATGACCACAAACTCTCCAGTGGGTGTAAGACTTCTTAACACTTAACAGCAAGAAGTGGCATTCATGTGGGTGATGCACCTCTGGAAAAATGGTTTGCCCCCATAAGAGGAATACTCATTTGTTTTCATTTACACAATGAGATACTGTTTTTTTCCAACTGAAATTGGCAAAGATTTTAAAAAACGATAAAACCCAATGCTAGCAAGGATGCGGTGAGATGGGCACTTCTATATCTAGAAGGCGGAGGTGTCAATTGCTTCCTGGCAAAACAATTAGGCAATATGAAACACAGTTAGGCTTAAACCCTGTCTGAGGAGTAAAAGTGCCCCTTTCTTCCCACCTGGATCACTGCTTCAAGCATCTCCCTATTTTGCCCTCAGTAGCCCCAATATCCCTCAAATACACCATTCCAGCCAGTTAGAACCTCTTTCATTTACTGAAAAGATGTTCTCTCATCTCTACATGCTGTTTCTTCTGCCTGAAACATTCTTTCTCTTCCCTCACCAATTCTCCAGCCAAATCTTATTCACCCTTCAGAACTGAGCCTAGATTTTGCTTCACACAGGAAGCCTACCAGACTGATCCCTCTTATCTAGACCAGGAGCATCTTCTGGCTCCCTGTACCCAGGGGCTTTCACCATCACCTCCACAGGGATCACTCTTGAGTCTGCCTCCCCATGTCCACCGATCTCCAGAATTTGTTGTCCTTCAGTTGCTAAGTTGTGTCTGACTCTTTTGTGAACCCACGGACTGTAGCCCACCAGGCTCCTCTGTTCATGGGGTTTCCCAGGCAAGAATACTGGAGTGGGTTGCCATTTCCTTCTCCAGGGAGCTTCCCTACCTAGGGATTAAACCTGTATCTCCTGCATTGGCAGGCAGATTCTTTACCATTGACCCACCAGGGAAAACGCAATCTCCAGAACAGATGTTCAGTAAATGCAGGAGGAGTGAAATATTTGGAGAAGGGATGTGCTCTGTGTAGTCCCAGAAGGCAGAGAAAGAACCACAGAGAGGGAGAAATTTTTCTTAAAATTCCAGCAGAGGCTGTCTCGAGTGGTAATGAGCTGCCTGTCACAAGAGCTATGCAACTGGGGGGTCAGAAACTGCTTCTCTCAGTCCCTCTCTCTGACGTATCCACCCTTCCCTGCACAGATTCAGGGCCCGGGGGTGCCTTCCTCCCCAATCTGTTCATGTGGCCCTCCTCTGACTCAGAAGGTGACCCAGGGAAGAGAGAGGACTCACAGGAGCTGTTCCCACGGCCCTAGCGCAGCCCAACCCATTCCACTGAAGAGTCGCAAGAGGCTACATCCTCACAGAGTTCAAGGCGCCGAATAGCGCCTCCGGGCCGCGCGCTCTCGCTCTGAGAGAACCCTACTTCACAGAAGCTCCAGCGAAACCTACCTCTAAAACCGAGAACCCTGTGTGGGAACTCAGATTTCAAGGCGAAAAATGCAAGGCACTCTGGTCTGCGGGCAGCCCTCCCCTCTACCCTCCCGGGGCGCAGGGAGTGGCCGGAAGCCGTTGGTACCTCTGTGCCCAGCCCACAAGCCCAGCTGGAGTCCCCGGAGCCAGGAACTGGCAGGAAAGGGGCGGGGAAGATGGGGGAGGGGTGTCAGGAGCCAGGCCATGGGTTCGATCCTTGAGGTGGCAAGGCACATATCCTAACTTGACACAAATTCCTGGTCTTTGCCAAGCCTGTCTTTTCACCTGTCAAACGGGTACAAGGTCGGTGCCTGTGTTGGTAAGTAACCCAGGTACACACTTAGTCCCAAAAGGTAGTGGGTGTTGCTTGTCAATGCCAAGCTTCAGGGAGGCACACAGGACTCACGGGGAGGGGGGCGGGGGTCTGATCCAAGGGCAGGTTGGCTGCCTGTGAGTGACAGCCCAATGGAAATTCACCTCCTGCAAGTCACATGGAAAAGAATCCATCTCTGGTACCTAAAGCCTTCCGCCCCTGACCAAACAAATCCCTCAGGCTCTGCGTCCCCATCTCTCCAGCCCAAACCAGAACAACCCCCAAAACAAGAGGAACCCCAGCTTCTCAGTGCCTGGCAGGCTGGGGTCTGGCTGCCAGTTAGAAGCTCGAGGCCCTCCCTAGCCCGGAGGTGGTGTCACTGGAGGGGCTGAGGGTACCTGGCCTCAGTCACCACTCACACCATGTCCCACCAACGTCAGGACCCAGCCAGCCCCTGGGCCCACTCAGTCTCCTGCCGGGAGGGTCTCTCTGCCAGGCAGCCAAGCCTGCAAATGACTCTGCAGGTGACCAGACCCCATCCAGGCCCCCCGGGGCCTACACACACCTACACTGAGCCTAGTAGCTCTGGCTCCCCTGGCTCACCCTGCTCTAGCTGCACAGGCCTCCTCACTTGTTCCCCCAACACACCAGGCCCGGTCCTGCCTCAGGGCCTTTGCAGAGGCTGTTCCCTCTGCCTAAAATGCTGTTCCTCCAGATGCACACGTGGCCCCTCCCTCACCTCCTAACAGGTCTCAGTGCCTCAGCAAGATCTGCCCTGACCCCCCCAGGCTAAACTGCCACCCACACCCCCATTCATTTTCTCTCTTGCTTTGCATTTATTGGATGAACGTATCACTGTTTTTGCTGTTGTTCAGTCACTCAGTCGTGTGCAACTCTTTGCGACCCCATGGACTGCAGCACACCAGGCTTCCCTGTCCTTCATCTCCCAGAGCTTGCTCAAACTCATGTCCACTGAGTCGGTGATGCCTTCCAACCATCTTGTCCTCTGTCGCCCCCTTCTACTGCCTTCAGTCCTTCTCAGCATCAGGGCCTTTTACCACTCCCTTATTATTACTTTTTTTTTTTTTTTTGGCCATGCCATGCAGCATGTGGGATCTTAGTTCCCCAACCAGGGATCAAACCTGTGCCGCCTGCATCTTGCCTTGGAAGCATGGAGTCTCGCCCACTGGATCACCCAGGAAGTATCTCCCTTACTTTTTCATTACTGACTTATTTGCTTAGTGTCTTTCAGTTTCTAGAATGCCAGCCCCTGGGCACCCTTCTCTGTCCCCAGTGCCTACAACAGCACCTGGCATGCAGTACGTGCCAAATAACTATCCATATAGCTATTTATTGAGTGAATGAACCAACGTGAACAATCTTGTTTCATTCTCATAGCTTCCCTGGAAGTCAGGTTCTCCCCTTTTTTCCACAGAGGCTCAGAGAGGTACAGTATCTTGCCCAGAGTCACACAGCAGGTCATGGGTGATCTGGACCCTGGAGCCCACTCTCTGGAGCCTAAGATACAGCCAGGGGTGGGGCATGGGAGGTCTCGAGCCACCTTGAGGCTGTTACACGGCTCCTGGCTCAGGATTCAGTGTCTGTGGAGCCCCAGAGCCTCCGTCTTTCTACTGAGCCAAGCCCAGGAGCATAATGAGAGTAACAGCTTCCGGCCCTGGGAGGCCTGCCCTCCAGGCCAGGAGTACCGCTCCTCTGCCATCTCTGCAGCTGCCCTCAAAGTAGAGACACCCCACTTTCCCAGCCCCCACCCTGAGCTGGATACTCTGTGGTTCCCAGGGACAAGCTGGAGCTGTCCCTGGGGACCTCGACACAAGCAGTGACTAGACCCTGTGATTTCTCTGGGTTCCCCAAACCCTCACTGGCATCATCGGGGGCCCTATTTGGGTGCCCAACCCTGCCTGTGCTAAGCACTTTACAGTCACTATCTGTTGGAGCAATCTCTTTCAACACACAAATCAGATTATGCCACTTTCCAGTGAAAAACCCTCAACAGATCAAGACCGAAGCTCCCACGCCCCACCCAGGGGACCCTGCGCAGTCCAGATGGAGCTGGCCCCCTCTAAGGTCCCACCACACTGGCCTTCTGACCTCTCCAACCCACCACAGGGTCTTTGCACATGCGGCCCTTCTGCCCGGACCACCCTTCCTTGGTTCCCCTGGTTGCCCTGTTCTCATCCTAGGATTGCAGCCTCTCTGAGGAGCCCTTGCTGACCTCCCAGGATAGTTCACGCGCCCCTGCTCTGCACCTACTAAAACAAGGTGTTTCCGCTGCTTAGCACTCATTACACTCACTTGTGTAATTCATTGACTCACATCTCTCTTTCTCCTTTGAGACCAGGGCCTGGGTTTCTTCTCCCCAGTGTTTTCCCACCCCTGGGCCAGGCACATAGTAGGCGCTTGATAAACAACTTGTCGAATGAATGAGTGCATGTACTGAATCCTGGCATCTCTCCCAGGCTCCCATTCTACAGGTGAGGAGACCAAGGCTTGATCACCTGAGGTGGTACCAGGGCTCCTGACTTCTCTTCTGCAAAGCCTGCCCCACCCCCAATCCCACAGCATCCTCTCACCTCCCACTCCTGCTTTAAGACAGTGGTTCTAAACCCAGGGGATGTTTGTCAATGTCTGGAGACATTTGTGGTTGTCATCACAAGGGGAGAGTGTCTCTGGCATCTAACGGTAGAAGCTGGAGATGCTAAACATACCATAATACACAGGACAGAAGACTCTCCAGCACCAATGTCAATAGTGTGTGTGGAGAAACTCTGCTTTAAGGGAGGTGCCCACATCCAAGCCTGATTTATTAAGACCAGGTAGGTCTGGGACTTCCCTGGTGGTCCACTGGTTGAGAATCCACCTGCCAACTCAGGGGACACAGGTTCGATTCCTGGTGTGAGAAGATCCCACATGCATTAGAAGCCACAAGTACTGAATCCCACGCATCTGGAGCCCATGATCTACAAGAGAAGCCACCACAATGAGAAGTCTTCACACCACAGTGAAGAGCAGCCCTTGCTCACCACAATGAGAGAAAGCCCGTACACAGCAGCGAAGGCCCAGTGCAACAAAAAGTTAATTAATTAACTTTAAAAAAAGACCAGGTCTGGTCCCAGGGGCTATTTTATTGGATCAGAAGCGGCACTGGTCTGGTTGGAACCCTGTGCTGTGCTAAGTCGCTTCAGTTGTATCCAACTCTGCGACCCTATGGACTGTAGCCCACCAGGCTCCTCTGTCCATGGGATTCTGCAAGCAAGAATACTGGAGTGAGTTGCCGCGCCCTCTTCCAGGGGATCTTCCCAACCCAGGGATCAAACCCATGGTTCTTACTGTCTCCAGCATTAGCAGGTGGGTTCTTTTCCACTAGCGCCACCTGGGAAGCCTAGGTCCCCAAGATAGAGCTCACCTGGACCCAGCTTCCAGGTGGCTCAAGTGATAAAGAATCTACCTGCCGATGCGAGACACGGGTTCAATCCCTGGGTCAGGAAGATCCCCTGGCGGAGGAAATGGCAACCCACTCCAGTATTCTTGCCTGAAAAATCCCATGAACAGAGGAGCCTTGCAGGCTACAGTCCATGGGGTTGCAAACGGTTGGCTACAACTGAGCACATAACAGTGGTGCTAGTGATAAAGAACCCACCTGCTAATGCAGGTTAGACATAAAACACACAGGATCTATCCCTGGGTTGGGAAGATCCCCTGGAGGAGGAAATGGTGACCCACTCCAGTATGCTTGCCTGGAGAATCCCATGGACAGAGGAACCTGGCAGGCTGCAGTCCATAGGGTCGCGCAGAGTCAGACACAACTAAAGTGACTTAGCATGAGCACACGACAGCACACACATGCACCCAGCTCTTGTGTATCAAAAGACACTATCCACAGAGTAAAAAGGTGACTCACAAATGGGAAAAAAAACATTTGCAAATCATATATCTGATGAAGGATTAATATCCAGAATATATAGAGAACTATGATTCAACAACAACACTCAATTTTGAAAATGAACAAAGAGCTTGAAAAGACATTTCTCCCAGGAAGATACATGAATGGTCAATATGCACAGGAAAAGATGCTCAACATCAATCATCATTAGGGAAATGCACAGTAAAACCAAAATGAAGTCCTGAAACTAACACAACTTTGGAAATCAACTATACACCAATAAAATTTAAAACAGGAAAAACCACAATGAGATACCACTTCATACCCATTAGACTTCTATCGAAAGACAGAAAATAGTAAGTTGGCTAGGGTGTGGAGAAACTGAAACCCTTGTACCTTGTTGGTGGGAATGCAAAATGGTCCAGCCGTTGTGGAAAACAGTCTGGCAGTTCCTCAAAAAATTAAACGTAGAATTACCATAAGAGCCAGCATTTCCACCTGCAGGTATATATCAAACAGAATTGAAAGCAGAGTCTGGAAGAGATAGTTGTAGACCATGCCCATAGCAGCATTATTCACAATATCTAAAAGGTAGGAACTACCCAAGTGTCTATTGATAGATGAATGAAAGTGTGAAATGGGATCCTACTCAGCCTTGAAAAAGGAAGGAGATTCTGACACTTGCAAAACATGGATAAACCTTGAGGACATGATGCTCAGTGAAAGAAGACAGACACAGAAGGACAAATAGCCTGATTCCATTTACAGGAGGTGCCTAAAAGAGTCACCTTTTAGAGACAGTCACCTCATAGAGACAGAAAGTAGACTGGAGATAGGGGCTGGGGGAGGAGACCTTTTATAAGGTGAAAAGAGTTCTGCAGATGGATGAAGTTTATGGGACAAAGCTTGCCCCGGGGTGGGAGAAGGTCTCTGAGACACAAACCTCCAGCCCATTTGCTCCAAATGAACATGCGACTCCACACTCCATGCCCACCATTAGCCCCCAGGCACCCACTGTGGCCAGATGGTAGCCACATCATCAAGCATGTCGATCAATGTGGACTGCAGTGGGACAGAGAAAGAAGAGGAGAAAGAGATGGACAGAGGAAGCAGAGAGGGAAGGAGAGACAGAGCAAGTGAGAGAGCTGATGGCCACCTACCCACACTCCACACACCCACACTCCACACACCCACACTCCACACACCCACACTCCACTGCTGCTGCTGCTAAGTCGCTTCAGTCGTGTCCGACTCTGTGCGACCCCATAGACGGCAGGCCACCAGGCTCCCCGTCCCTGGGGTTCTCCAGGCAAGAGCACTGGAGTGGGGTGCCATTTCCTTCTCCAATGCATGAAGGTGAAAAGTGAAAGTGAAAAAGTGAAGTCGCTCAGTCGTGTCCGACTCAGCGACCCCATGGACTGCAGCCTACCAGGCTCCTCTGTCCATGGGATTTTCCAGGCAAGAGTACTGGAGTGGGGCGCCATTGCCTTCTCCGCCCACACTCCACAGACCCCAGCAAACAGCCACCCATATCTGCAAACCGCCCATATCCATCCTCCACGGCCGCTGGAACCTCATCACCAACATGCCAGAGCCCAGAGACCCTCAAATCCTTACAATAACTGGCTCCCCACAGTTATTACCTAGTCAGACCCCACAGCACACCAACCCTGAGCACACATACCCACAGGTCTGCACTGCAGCTGGAGCCGCTTCACCACCAGATCCCAGAACACAGTCGGACTCCTGAGAAACAAACCTGACCCTCCCCTACAGCCGGACCCCTTACAAGACCACCCAAGAGCAGACCCTCCCTGGTCCCTGAAGCAGCCTCTTCTGAGACCTCAACCCCCCACCCAGTCTCCCGGCCACCCACCCCCATCCCCAGGAGGCTGCAGTCTCCCTTAGGGACCCACATTCTTGGGTCCTTTATGGATATGCACAGAGCCTGTGTTTTTTCATCCCATTAGAGCTGACCAGGCTACAGCTAGCCAGACATCAGCCATCAGCAGTTGCACCATGTGGAGGACAGAGACTGGGTTTTAGGGGGTCGGCAATACCCACCGAAGGAACAGAAACACACGACAGGAGGTCAGGAGCCCTGTGATGGGAGAAGCGGCAAGAAGCAAGGAGAAATGTGGGCTTCGGGGAGAAGAGGCTGCAAAGTGGCCCCCCAAACGAATGTCAGCCTCATTCAGGGTCTGAAGCCTGATGCCCCCCACACCGGGCTCCATGGGGCCTGGGCCTGGCGCCACCTGCACCAGGCGGCCCTCCCGGCTCCTTCACCAGGACAACACCTACCACCTTTCTTCCCCTCACGGGCAACATGGGCAGAGGAGGCAGAAACTAAGAAGGGAGAGGAAGGGGACCCTCGGGTTGGGGTAAGCCTGTTCTTCCCCGCCCCCACCGGCGGGAGAGTGGGGGTTGGATGGGACAGAAGGGACAGTGGCAGAGAGAGAGAGGGACAACCAGGGCAGGGTCACTAAAAGAGAAACCCGAAGAGCCACAGATTCTCAGATCCAGAAACCCAGAGAGAGAAAGAGCGTGCTAAGACAGGGAGAGAGACACATTAAGTGCCGGCGCCAGGTAGGAAAGCGAGAAAGGACCTTGTCGAGAGAGGGCCTGAGATGCCAGGGGGAGATGGTCACGGTGTGGATTCCCGAGGCCCCCCGAGCCTCCCCACCCCGCCCCCGCCACCAACCCGGTCCCGGGACGTTCACCAGCCTGGCTGGGCCGCTACCTGCCTGCGAGGATTACCTCCGGGTTGCAGCATCCGTGGCGAGTCCCCCGTGAGCCACATCGGCCTCACGGGGCCTCAGACTCCTCCGCGGAGGAGTCAACCAGGGCTTCCGTAGAGGCAACACCCGGCCCCCGCCTGTAGTTCGTGGCTTTCCCTGCAGGGCTGTGCTCCCCCGCACACCTGGTGTCTGCCCAGAGAGCAGGTGCTGTGGGCTGGCTCAGGCTGGGGTCGGGGGCAGGGGTATCACCAGGGAGCAACAGCCCCACCAGGAGGGTACATGGGGAAGGGGCACCCGCTGATCTAGCCACTGGTCACCAAGGTTGGAGAGAGTATCGGGCTGAGCAAAGTTATGGCCTCTCACTTTCAGCCCCTGAAGACTCTTCTAAGTTAGATCAAGGGGCACTTGATCTACCCGCAGGGACACTGTCCTGCTCAAGCACCTTCTGTGGCTCCCCAGTGCCCTGCAGATCTTCTGATTCCTCCGTTTGGACGTAATTTCTCTATCCAGGCTTCCCATCAGAAGAAACTAAGGCACGGAACACCAGGAGAAAGTGGGTCTAGGGACTTCCCAGGCAGTCCAGTGGGTAACACCTTGCTTCAAATGAAGGGGATGCAGGTTCAATCCCTGGATGGGGAGCTAAGATCCCACATGACTCATAGCCACGAAAAGAGAGAGAGAGAGATAATATAAACAATGGAAGCAGTATTGTTCTGCATTGAAAATGGTCCACATCAAAAAAAAAATTTTTTTAAGGGAGTGGGAGGGGGCCTTCCCAGGTGGTAGTCCAGTGGTTAAGAATCCACCCTGAAGTGCAGGGGATGCGGGTTCAATCCGTGGTCGGGGAACTAAGATCCCACATGCCACAGAGCAACTAAGCCTGGGTGCCACAACGGGGACCTGATGTAACCTAATTCATTAATTGTGTGCTTAGTCGCTCAGTCATGCCCAACTCTTTGCGACCCCATGGACTGTAGCCCACCAGACTCCTCTCTCTATGGATTTCTCCAGGCAAAAATACTAGATCCCTTCTCCAGGGGATCTTCCCAACCCAAAGATGGAACCTGGGTCTCCTGCATTGCAGGCAGATTCTTTACCATCTGAACCACCCAGGAAGCCCCCAATTAATTACTTTTTTAAAAGATAGAAAGTAGGTCTAAATCTTTCCAGTATGAGTTTTCTGAGTGAGCATCAATAAACAAGAATAAAAACATTCCAGGAAGGGGAAATAGCTGGGCAAAGGCTCAGAGGTAAGGATCAGCAGCTGTACATTCAGAGAGTCCTGCAAGGTGAAGGGAGGTGGGCAGAACTGCTTGTGGGAAAGATCTCCTACGTGGCCTCTGGAGGGGAATGAACAGACTGAAGAGGCAGGATGGGGACCTGGAGGGGGCGAATAATCTGAGGCTCCCTCTGCATTCTGTGTGTGTGTGTGTGTGTGTGTGTGTGTGTGTTAGTCGCTCGGTCACGTCCAACTCTGACACCCCAAGGACTGTAGCCCGCCAGATTTCTCTGTCCTTGGGATTCTCCAGGCAAGAATACGGGAGTGGGTCGCCATGCCCTACTCCAGGGCATCTTCCCTACCCAGGGATAGAACCTGGATCTCTTATATTGCAGACAGATTATTTACCGTCTGAGCTACCACTGAAGCCCCTCTCCACCCTCTGTTGGAGCCCAAAACCTGGCCTGATTGAGGCAGAATCGTTCCTCGGTGGAATTGAGCAAGCCTTGATTTGGAAACAGCGGCACCTGGTGGGAGACGTTTGAAACTGCACCCTTATTCTTGGGTTCCTCACAGACGGTTATTGCAAGCCCAGCGGCCTTGGAAAGAAAATCGACATTTTCCAGTCCTGTGGCCACTGCTGATTTTCCCAAATTTGCAGGCATATTGAGTGTAGAGAAGCTCTATACAGTCAGCAAAAACAAGACCGGGAGCTGACCGTGGCTCAGATCATGAGCTCCTTATTGCCAAATTCAGACTTAAATTGAAGAAAGTAGGGAAAACCACTAGACCATTCGGGTATGACCTAAATCAAATCCCTTATGATTATACAGTGGAAGTGAGAAATATATTTAAGGGACTAGATCTGATAGATAGACTGCCTGATGAACTATGGACAGAGGTTCGTGACATTGTACAGGAGATAGGGATCAAGACCATCCCCATGGAAAAGAAATGCAAGAAAGCAAAATGGCTGTCTGCAGAGGCCTTACAAATAGCTGTGAACAGAAGAGAAGTGAAAAGCAAAGGAGAAAAAGAAAGATATAAGCATCTGAATGCAGAGTTCCAAAGAATAGCAAGAAGAGATAAGAAAGCCTTCCTCAGCGATCAATGCAAAGAAATAGAGGAAAACAACAGAATGGGAAAGCCTAGAGATCTCTTCAAGAAAATTAGAGATACTAAGGGAACATTTCATGCAAAGATGGGCTCGATAAAGGACAGAAAAGGTATGGACCTAACAGAAGCAGAAGATATTAAGAAGAGGTGGCAAGAATACACAGAAGAACTGTACAAAAAAGATCTTCAAGTCCAAGATAATCACGATGGTGTGATCACTCACCTAGAGCCAGACATCCTGGAATGTGAAGTCAAGTGGGCCTTAGAAAGCATCACTACGAACAAAGCTAGTGGAGGTGATGGAATTCCAGTGGAGCTATTCCAAATCCTGAAAGATGATGCTTTGAAAGTGCTGCACTCAATATGCCAGCAAATTTGGAAAACTCAGCAGTGGCCACAGGACTGGAAAAGATCAGTTTTCATTCCAATCCCAAAGAAAGGCAATGCCCAAGAATGCTCAAACTACCACACAATTGCACCCATCTCACATGCTAGTAAAGTAATGCTCAAAATTCTCCAAGCCAGGCTTCAGCAATATGTGAACCGTGAACTTCCATATGTTCAAGCTGGTTTTAGAAAAGGTAGAGGAACCAGAGATCAAATTACCAACATCTTCTGGATCATCAAAAAAGCAAGAGAATTCCAGAAAAACATCTATTTCTGCTTTATTGACTATGCCAAAGCCTTTGACTGTGTGGATCACAATAAACTGTGGAAAATTCTGAAAGAGATGGGAATACCAGACAACCAGATCTGCCTCTTGAGAAATTTGTATGCAGGTCAGGAAGCAACAGTTAGAACTGGACATGGAACAACAGACTGGTTCCAAAGAGGAAAAGAAGTACATCAAGGCTGTATATTGTCACCCTGCTTGTTTAACTTCTATGCAGAGTACATCATGAGAAACGCTGGACTGGAAGAAGCACACGCTGGAATCAAGATTGCCAGGAGAAATATCACTAACCTCAGATATGCAGATGACACCAGAACTAAAAAACCTCTTGATGAAAGTGAAAGTGGAGAGTGAAAAAGTTGGCCTAAAGCTCAACATTCAGAAAACAAAGATTATGGCATCTGGTCCCATCACTTCATGGGAAATAGATGGGGAAACAGTGGAAACAGTGTCAGACTTTATTTTGGGGGGCTCCAAAATCACTGCAGATGGTGATTGCAGCCATGAAATTAAAAGACGCTTACTCCTTGGAAGGAAAGTTATGACCAACCTGGACAGCATATTGAAAAGCAGAGACATTACTTTGCCAACAAATGTCCGTCTAGTCAAGGCTATGGTTTTTCCTGTGGTCATGTATGGATGTGAGAGTTGGACTGTGAAGAAGGCTGAGCACCAAAGAATTGATGCTTTTGAACTGTGGTGTTGGAGAAGACTCTTGAGAGTCCCCTGGACTGCAAGGAGATCCAACCAGTCCATTTTAAAGGTGATCAGTCCTCTGTGGTCTTTGGAAGGAATGATGCTAAAGCTGAAACTCCAGTACTTTGGCCACCTCATGTGAAGAGTTGACTCATTGGAAAAGACTCTGATGCTGGGAGGGATTGGGGGCAGGGGGAGAAGGCGACGACAGAGGATGAGATGGCTGGATGGCATCACTGACTCGATGGACATGAGTCTGAGTGAACTCTGGGAGCTGGTGATGGATAGGGAGGTCTGGCGTGCTGCGGTTCATGGGGTCGCAAAGAGTCGGACACGACTAAGCGACTGATCTGATCTGATCTGATCTGAACTGATTCGGAAACAGCGGCACCTGGTGGGAGACGTTTGAAACTGCACCCTTATTCTTGGGTTCCTCACAGACGGTTATTGCAAGCCCAGCGGCCTTGGAAAGAAAATCGACATTTTCCAGTCCTGTGGCCACTGCTGATTTTCCCAAATTTGCAGGCATATTGAGTGTAGAGAAGCTCTATACAGTCAGCAAAAACAAGACCGGGAGCTGACCGTGGCTCAGATCATGAGCTCCTTATTGCCAAATTCAGACTTAAATTGAAGAAAGTAGGGAAAACCACTAGACCATTCGGGTATGACCTAAATCAAATCCCTTATGATTATACAGTGGAAGTGAGAAATATATTTAAGGGACTAGATCTGATAGATAGACTGCCTGATGAACTATGGACAGAGGTTCGTGACATTGTACAGGAGATAGGGATCAAGACCATCCCCATGGAAAAGAAATGCAAGAAAGCAAAATGGCTGTCTGCAGAGGCCTTACAAATAGCTGTGAACAGAAGAGAAGTGAAAAGCAAAGGAGAAAAAGAAAGATATAAGCATCTGAATGCAGAGTTCCAAAGAATAGCAAGAAGAGATAAGAAAGCCTTCCTCAGCGATCAATGCAAAGAAATAGAGGAAAACAACAGAATGGGAAAGCCTAGAGATCTCTTCAAGAAAATTAGAGATACTAAGGGAACATTTCATGCAAAGATGGGCTCGATAAAGGACAGAAAAGGTATGGACCTAACAGAAGCAGAAGATATTAAGAAGAGGTGGCAAGAATACACAGAAGAACTGTACAAAAAAGATCTTCATGACCAAGATAATCACGATGGTGTGATCACTCACCTAGAGCCAGTCATCCTGGAATGTGAAGTTAAGTGGGCCTTAGAAAGCATCACTACGAACAAAGCTAGTGGAGGTGATGGAATTCCAGTGGAGCTATTTCAAACCCTGAAAGATGATGCTGTGAAAGTGCTACACTCAATATGCCAGCAAATTTGGAAAACTCAGCAGTGGCCACAGGACTGGAAAAGGTCAGTTTTCATTCCAATCCCAAAGAAAGGCAATGCCAAAGAATGCTCAAACTACCACACAATTGCACTCATCTCACACGCCAGTAAAGTAATGCTCAAAATTCTCCAAGCCAGGCTTCAGCAATATGTGAACCGTGAACTTCCTGATGTTCAAGCTGGTTTTAGAAAAGGCAGAAGAACCAGAGATCAAATTGCCAACATCTGCTGGATCATCAAAAAAGCAAGAGAGTTCCAGAAAAACATCTATTTCTGCTTTACTGACTATACCAAAGCCTTTGACTGTGTGGATCACAATAAACTGTGAAAAATTCTGAAAGAGATGGGAATACCAGACCACCTGATCTGCCTCTTGAGAAACCTCTATGCAGGTCAGGAAGCAACAGTTAGAACTGGACATGGAACAACAGACTGGTTCCAAAGAGGAAAAGAAGTACATCAAGGCTGTATATTGTCACCCTGCTTATTTAACTTCTTTGCAGAATACATCATGAAAAACGCTGGGCTGGAAGAAGCACAGGCTGGAATCCAGATTGCCGGGAGAAATATCACTAACCTCAGATATGCAGATGACACCACCCTTATGGCAGAAAGTGAAGAGGAACTAAAAAGCCTCTTGATGAAAGTGAAAGAGAAGAGTGAAAAAGTTGGCTTAAAGCTCAACATTCAGAAAATGAAGATCATGGCATCTGGTCCCATCACTTCATGGGAAATAGATGGGGAAACAGTGGAAACAGTGTCAGACTTTATTTTGGGGGGCTCCAAAATCACTGCAGATGGTGTTTGCAGCCATGAAATTAAAAGACGCTTACTCCTTGGAAGGAAAGTTATGACCAACCTAGATAGCATATTGAAAAGCAGAGACATTACTTTGCCAACAAAGGTTCGTCTAGTCAAGGCTATGGTTTTTCCTGTGGTCATGTATGGATGTGAGAAGTGGACTGTGAAGAAAGCTGAGCACTGAAGAATTGATGCTTTTGAACTATGGTGTTGGAGAAGACTCTTGAGAGTCCCTGGACTGCAAGGAGATCCAACCAGTCCATTTTAAAGGTGATCAGTCCTCTGTGGTCTTTGGAAGGAATGATGCTAAAGCTGAAAATCCAGTACTTTGGCCACCTCATGTGAAGAGTTGACTCATTGGAAAAGACTCTGATGCTGGGAGGGATTGGAGGCAGGAGGAAAAGGGGATGACAGAGGATGAGATGGCTGGATTGCATCACCGACTTGATGGATGTGAATTTGAGTGAACTCCGGGAGTTGGTGATGGACAGGGAGGCCTGGCATGCTGCAATTCATGGGGTCGCAAAGAGTCGGAGACAACTGAGTGACCGGACTGAACTGAACTGAACTGAATGGTTTAGTGGTTTTACCTACTTTCTCCAATTTTACCACTAGGTGGCAGGAATTCTTTATCTGACCCAAACTTAACTTAAGCTAGAAGTACTCTTGCCTGGAAACTCCCATGGACGGAGGAACCTGGTGGGCTGCAGTCCATGGGGTCTCGAAGAGTCGGACACAACTGAGCAACTTCACTTTCACTTTTCATTTTCATGCATTGGAGAAGGAAATGGCAACCCACTCCAGTGTTCTTGCCTGGAGAATCCCAGGGACGGGGGAGCCCGGTGGGCTGCAGTCCATGGAGTCGCTAAGAGTCGGACACGACTGAGCGACTTCACTTTCACTTTCACTTACAGGCTAAGGAATCAATTTGTACATTTACTTCAAAAAAAAACCCACTATTATCTTTATCTTGGAAATCATTATCTCAATTTTGCAGATAAGGAAACCAAGGCATAAGGAGATTACATCTCTTGCTGATAAGGGATGGAGCCAGGGCTTGCATCCAGGCAGACTCTGCAATTAATAATTACATTGGACTGACACCCAGCTCTATCAGATTTTCTGTGTAACCCTGAGTAAGGTTGCTATGCTCTTGTGCCTCTGTTTCATTTCATGCAAAACGAGAGAACCAAACTAAAATCAAAAGTTCCCAACCTGGAATGAACAATCATGATGACATGTAACTGTCCAAGAGACACAGATATAGATGCCAAGGGGGAGAGATGGGAGTGGGATGAATTGGAAGACTGGGCTTGACATATATACATTATTGATACCATGTATAGAATAGATAACTAATGAGAACCTACTGCATAGCTCAGGCAACTCTACCCAGTGCTCTGCAGTAACCAAAATGGGAGGAGAATCCAAAAACAAGGGGATATATGTATGCATAGAGTTGATTCACTTTGTTATACAGCAGGAACTAATACGGGCTTCACACGGGGCACTAGCGGTAAAGTACCTGCCTGCCAGAGCAGGAGACATAAGAGATGTGGGTTGCATCTCTGGGAGTAGCATGGAGACCCACTCCAATATTCTTGCCTGGAAAATCCCACGGACAAAGGATCCTGGAGGGCATAGAGTCGCAAAGAGCTGGACATGACTGAAGCGACTGAGCACACACACACACAGAAACTAACATAACGTTGAAAAGCAACTATACTCCATGTATGTATGGCCAAGTCTCTTCGTTATTCACCTGAAATTATCACAATATTGTTAATCAGTTATACCCCAATACAAAATGTTTTTGGTGTTTGAAAAAACATTTTAAAAACTAAAAAATAAAGCAACTATACTCCAATTAATATTTTTTTTAATTTTGGAGTAAATATATTTGGACGTGGGGGGAGTTGGGGTCAATGGATTGGAGGTAGTCTTTCGATTCAATTAGATTTCCAAATATGTCTGTGATCCAGAGAAGGTTCAGAAACATTGCATGATATCCTCTTCAATTCTTATTCCAGGTGTCAGCTTCCTATTCGAATTGATACCAAATGCCACAATTACAATTGTGCAGGAACCAAGCAAACCTTACAGAGAACAGTCTCGGTGACAATGTGGTCTGGTCCGTGACACAGCAGTACTGGACTGTGCTCAAGGCCAAACATGACCCTGGTCTTAATCTCAGGCTTGAGTAGAACACTTCTTTCTAACACACCCTCTATTCTTCTCTTGGAACTTAACCAGTTCTGGGCTTGTCACGGTGTCATGGTGGGGGCGGGGGTTCAGTGAGGGGCGTTGTTCTCACCCTGCCCCATGCAAGGTTCTGTTGCTACAACTTTAACCTCTGAGCCTTACGTCTATATCCACACCCAGAACAAGCAGTTAATGATCACGTGCTGCATGTGGAGTCGCTGTAGCCCACCAGGCTCTTTTGTCCATAGTATTTTCCAGGCAAGAATACCAGAGTGGGTTGCCAGGTCCTCCCCCAGGGGATCTTCCTGACCCAGGGATGGAATCCACGGCTCTTACATCTCCTGCATTGGCAGGCGGGTTCTTCACCACCGGCGCTATCCAGCAAGCCCCAGCGATAATCACAGGAACTACCAAAAAAAAGTCTACAGCAGATTCTGTCTGAAGCAGCCCTTGCCTAATCTTCCAGGAGTCTGAAGTGAAGTGAAGTGAAAGTCACTCAGTCACGTCTGACTCTTTGCAACCCCATGGACTATGCTGCTGCTAAGTCACTTCAGTCGTGTCCGACTCTGTGCAACCCCATAGACCGCAGCCCACCAGGCTCTGCCATCCCTGGGATTCTCCAGGCAAGAACACTGGAGTGGGTTGCCATTTTCTTCTCCAATGCATGAAGTGAAAAGTGGAAGTGCGGTCACTTAGTCGTGTCCAACTTAGTCGTGTCCAACTCTTCTCGACCCCACAGACTGCAACCTACCAGGCTTCTCCGTCCATGGGATTTTCCAGGCAAGAGTACTGGAATGGGTTGCCATTGCCTTCTCCCCCATGGACTATACCGTCCATGGAATTCTCCAGTCCAGAATACTGGAGATCTCCCCCTTCTCCAGGGGATCTTCCCAACCCAGGGATCAAACCCAGGTCTCCCGCCTTGCAGGCAGATTCTTTACCAGCTGAGCCACAAGGGAAGCCCAAGAATACTGGGGTGGGTAGCCTATCCCTTCTGCATCAGATCTTCCCTACCCAGGAATCAAACCAGGATCTCCTGCATTGCAGGTGGATTCTTTACCAACTGAGCTAGCAGTCCTGGATTCTGACTCATTGTAAATGTTTCTGGTGGCTTGGTGCTTCCCTGGAATAAGCTGTTATCTCTCACAGCTGCTCACCGCCCACCCTCACCTCCACCCCCACCAGCCTCCTCTCTGTTCTGTGCCTGCTCCTATCTGCCCCTGCCTTGACTTCCGACAGCCAACTTTGGTCTTCCTACCTGCCTCAGGATCTTCACACTAACCTGATATCAAAAGCTCCTACAGCTGTTCACAGCCACTAGCCTTAGGTGTCCCCCGCGAGATCCCCCTCTGCCATGACAGCCCAGTTCACCGTAAGTTGCTCATAAACTTTGCTGTGTGGTGCGAGAAGCGTGCAGACTTTTCCTCTGGGTGGTGGAATTTTTGCCAAGCAGTGTCTGACCAGAAACTCAAACCCTGTGAAAGTCTTTGGGATGGCAGGATCCCAGGGAGAGCATCCCATCTTGCAGGGGAAAGGGTGGGGCACCCACAGGCAATCAGGTAAGTATGCAGAGATCCCACGTGGGTGGTCTGTGAGAAATCAAGAAAACAGAACTGGTTCCCCTAAAGGGTTGGGCCCCGGGGAAGGTGGGTTCCATGGGGCAGAAACTTGGGCCAAGAAGCAAGCAGGAGAACACAGGCCCTAGAAATTTGCAGAAATCTACGGGGCAGGCTTGGGCTCCCCGCAGGTTGTAGGACTGAGGCAGACACCAAATCTATGAGGCCTGAGTAACCCTGGCTGACATCTGGGTAACAGCTGTTATACAAAAGAGCCGGTCCCAGCCAGAGAGCAATAACCCCAGCAGGGCTTTCAAACACCCAGTGTGGTGTGTGTTTTTTTTGTTTGTTTTTGGGGGTTTTTTAAATAGGTTTAGAGAGATTCTTTCACAACAACAAAGTCACTAGGAGCCTTGGCTCAGCTGCAGGGCAGACACACCCCGAGACACACATGTCCACCACATAGAACGACAACCTAATGTTTCACATGTGGGCAGCGTGCATCGGATTCTGCACTCTCTCTTTACACATAGTAATTTATGCAATTCTTTTTTTTTTTAAGGAACCATTTTTTTAAATATTTATTTCTTTATTTGACTGAGCCGGGTCTTCGTTGCAGCAGATGGGGTCTTCAGTCTTCACTGGGGCATGCAAAGTCTTAGTTACAGCACGTGGGATCCAGTTCCCTGACCAGCAATCCAACTCAGAGTCCCCTACATTGGGAGCAAGGAGTCTTAGCCGCCACTAGCTCATCAGGGAAGTCCTTCAATTGTACAATTCTTTTTTTTAATATTTTAGTGTTTTCTTAATTTTATTATTTTGGTCTGTGCTGGATCTTCATTGCTGGACACGGACTTTCTCTAGTTGGGGTGAGGGGTAGGGGGCCACTCTTCCTTGCAGTGAGCAGGCTTCACATTGAGGTGGATTTTCTTGCTGCGGAGCACGGGCTCTGGGCTTCCCAGGTGCTCGGTGGGTAAAGAATCCGCCTGCAATGCAGAAGACACGGATCCAGTCCCTGTGTTGGGAAGATCCCCTGGAGAAGGGCACGACAACCCACTTCAGTATTCTTGCATGGAGAATCCCATAGACAGAGGAGCCTGGTGGGCTATAGTCCATGTGGTTGCAAAAGAGTCGGACACAACTGACCATACACACATGGGCTCCATGTGCACAGGCTTCCGTGGTTGCAGCACACAGGCCCATGGCTTGTTGGCTTAGTTGCTCCACGGCATGTGGAACCCTCCCAGACCAGGGTTCGAACCCATGTCCCCTGCAATGGCAGGAGATTCTTAACCACTGAACACCAGGGAAGATGCTAATTCATATAATTCTTATAACAACTCCTTAGAGTCAATGCTGTCATCATCCGCATAGCAGGCAGGGGACTTGCTTCAACACCCTCCCGGGGTGAAAGCCCAAGCCCCTCTTCTTACCCATAGAGACCCGCATGACCTGCCATGTCCCCTCCCTGCCCTCACCTCCTCCCACTTCCCTCCTCGCTCATTCTGTTTCACCCATGTGAACTCACGGAGCTAACTCCTGCCTCAGGGCCTTTACACATGCTTCTCCCTCTGCCGGGGGCTTCCCAGTGGGTACAGAATTCATCTGCCAATGCAGGAGACATGAATCTGATCCCTGGCCGGGAAGATCCCCTGGAGGAGGGAAGAGGGGGATGCCTAGATGCCTTCACTGATCCCCACACCCCAGTCCCTGGAGCCATTCATTCCTTGGATGAATGGATGTTGAATTCTTTTTTGATTTTGTCTTTTTTTAAAAAAAATCTTAAATGGTGGGTAATTACTTTACAATATTGTGATGATTTTTGCATACATCAACATGAATCAGCCGTAGGCATACAAGTGTCCCCTCGCCTCTGAACTCCGCTTCCACCCCCATTCCCCGCCCCATCCCTCCAGGTGTCACAGAGCACCGGCTTTGGATGCCCTGGTCATACATCTAACTGTTGAGTTCTTACTGTGTTTTAGACCAGGTGTCGAGGATAGGGGATGAAGAAGCAATCATAGTCTCTGCCCTCTTGAAGATTACACTCCAGGGGAGAGACAGGAGTGCAATGAACATGGAAGAGACAAAAATCATGATGACAGATTGAGGTAGGTACCACCAAAGAAACAAACACGGATCCGTGCAAGGGAAGACAGGTGGCTGTAGCCCAGTGTCATCTTCTCTGAGGACGGTAGGGCTCACTGTTTACAAAGCCAGAGGTGGGGCTTCCCTGGTGGTCCAGTGGCTAAGAATCCGCCTGCCAATGCAGAGGACACAGGTTCAATTCCTGGTGGGAGAACTAAGATCCCACATGAAGGGGGCAGGAAGTTGAGATGGGCTGAGGGGGAGTGGGAGGGCAGGGGCCACTAGGACCACGCCCCACAACTACTGAGCGCACATGCCCTAGAGCTGGTACTCCGCAACATGAGAAGCCACCACAGTGAGAAGCCAGACCACTGCAACCAGAGGAAGCCAGCATGCAGCAACGAAGACCCAGTGCAACCAAAAATAAATAATAGAAAACTAAACAAAGGAAGGAACTTCCTTTAAAATAAAATAAAAAGGAATGAAATGATGATACACCAAGACCAGCAGTGAATCTCCAGTGCATTCTGCTAAGGAAACTAAGCCAGACTCAAAAGGCTATGTGTTGTATGATTCTGTGTGTACACTATTCTGGAAAAAGCAAACTGTAGTAACAGAGCTCAGACCAGTGGTTGCCAGAGGCTGTGTATGGGGCCATATTCTGTATCTTGACTGCGGTGGTGTTTTTGCAACTGTTGTTGTTCTAAGTCATGTCCAACTCTTTGCTGCCGCAGGGACTTCAGCACGCCAGGCTCCCCTGTCCTTCACTATCTCCCAGAGTTTGCTCAAACTCATGTCCATTGAGTCAAGGCTGCTATCCAACCATCTCATCCTCTGCCACCCCCTCCTCCTCCTGCCCTCAGTCTTTCCCAACATCAGATTCTTCCAATGAGTCGGCTCTTCGCATCAGGTGGCCAAAGTATTGGAGCTTCAGCTTCAGCAACAGTCCTTCCAATGAATATTTGGGGTTAATTTCTTTTGGGATTGACCGATTTGATTTCCTTGGTGTCTAAGGGACTCTCAAGAGTCTTTTCCAGCACCACAATTTGAAAGCATAAATTCTTCGGTGCTCAGACTTCTTTTATGGTCCAACTCTCACATCCGTACATGACTACAGGGAAAATCATAGCTTTGACTACATGGATTTTTGTCAGCAAAGTGATGTCTCTGCTTTTTTAATACACTATCTAGCTTTGTCATAGCTTTTCTTCCAAGGAGCAAGTGCCTTTTAATTTCATGGCTACAGTCACCGTCCACAGTGATTTTGGAGCCCCAGAATGTAAAATCAACCACTGTTTCCACTTTTTCCCCATCTATTTGCCATGGTACAACTATATGTATTTGCCAAATACCAGAACTGTATACTAAAATGGATGGATTTTACTGTGTGTAAGTTACTTTACTTTTTTTTCATGAAAGGGGGGGATAGAGCCAGTAGGAAAGACATACTATCCAGTGAAAATAATGGCTGAATAGGAAAGGAAAGGCTGTCTGTACTCCACAGACCCACTTCCTCTCCCCCAACCTCTTGTCCAGGCTCACAGTCTATTCCTGATCAGACCATGTTACCTTGACTGGTTGTGCTTATGCTTAGTTGCTCAGTCGTGTCTGACTCTTTGCAACCCCATGGACTGTAACCCACCAAGATCCTCTGTCCATGGGATTTTTCAGGCAGGAATACAGGAGTGGGTTGCCATTTTCCTCCTCTAGGGGATCTTCCCAACCCAGGGATCGAACCTGTGTTTCCTGTGTCTCCTGCATTGCAGGTGGATTCTTTACCCGCTGAGCCATCGGAAAAGCCCTCCAGCTAAATGGCTAGGGCCATCCTCTCGCCCTGCTCATTCTCCTTGCCCTTCTTGTTGCTAAGTCCCATGGATATTGGTGAATACTCTCTTCTGCTTGAGACTCAAAGCTCTCTAGGATCCTTATGCAACTTCTCCCGCTTGCCTCCTCCATCACTGACAGCTCCTGTTCTGTCTCCTCCCCAACTCCTCAACAAACACACCACCCCCTGACCTGGGCCATCCTGTTTGTGGCTTCACAAATTAAAAACATACCAACCATACCCAGGTCCTCCACACCCCATCCTGGTGTCTCTTGAGTTTAATTTGTACTGGCCTCACCTCCTTAGTTGTCCATGACATATTTCTATTAATATGACCTGGGATCCAGATTTGACTCACATTGTGCCTTGTGGTTGGTTGAACTCCAAGCCTGTTTCCCACCTAATCTGTGCTTTGAAGTTTCAAGATAATGTTTGCCAAGTCTTCCCTGAACTTTCCTTGCTCAAAAATCTCTCATGGGATTAAAGACCTAGAGTTAAGAGTTAAAACTATAAAACTCTTAGAAGAAAATATTGGGGGGGATTCTTAGTAACATTGTGAGAAATCATGACGTTGAATTTGGCAACTGTTTCACCTATCAATGTGCCTGCTCAGTTGCTGAGTCCTGTCCAACTCTTTGTGATCCCCATCAGGTTCCTCTGCCTATGTGATTTTCCAGGCAAGAATACTGGAGTGGGTTGCCATACCCTTCTCCAGAGGAAATTCCCAACCCAGGGATCGAACCCTGGTCTCCTGCATCTCCTGCATTGGCAGGTGAATTCTATACCACTGAGCCACCTGGGAACCCCAGTGTGTCAAAATATGACATTAAAAGCACAGGTAACAAAAGGCAAAAGTAGATAACTTGAACTTCATCAAAACTGAGAACTTTTGTGCATCAAAAAACACAAGAAAGCAAAAAGACAACCTACAAAATGTGAGAAAATATTTGCAAATCATATACCTGATAAGGAATTAGCATCTGGGATATATAATGAATTCTCATAACTTGACAATAACAAAAATTCAAAACTGGTCAAAGAACTTGAAGAGACATTTCTCCAAAGATGGCCAATAAGCACATGAAGAGATGTGTAACAGCATTAGTCATTGCTGCTGCTGCTGCTGCTGCTAAGTCACTTCAGTCGTGTCCAACAATTAGCCACTCCATGGACTGCAGTCTACCAGGCTCCTCCGTCCATGGGATTTTCCAGGCAAGAGTACTGGAGTGGGGTGCCATTGCCTTCTCTGGCATTAGTCATTCAGTTCACTTCAGTTCAGTCACTCAGTCTGAAAGTGTCCGACTCTTTGCAACCCCATGAATCGCAGCACGCCAGGCCTCCCTGTCCATCACCATCTCCCGGAGTTCACTCAAACTCACGTCCATTGAGTCGGTGATGCCATCCAGCTATTTCATCCTCTGTCGTCCCCTTTTCCTCCTGCCCCCAATCCCTCCCAGCATCAGAATCTTTTCCAATGAGTCAGCTCTTCGCATGAGGTGGCCAAAGTACTGGCATTTCAGCTTTAGCATCATTCCTTCCAAAGAAATCCCAGGGCTGATCTCTTTCAGAATAAACTGGTTGGATCTCCTTGCAGTCCAGGGACTCTCAAGAGTCTTCTCCAACACCATAGTTCAAAAGCATCAATTCTTCTTCACAGTGCTCAGCCTTCTTCACAGTCCAACTCTCACATCCATACATGACCACAGGAAAAACCATAGCCTTGACTAGACAAACCTTTGTTGGCAAAGTAATGTCTCTGCTTTTCAATATGCTATCTAGGTTGGTCATAACTTTCCTTCCAAGGAGTAAGCGTCTTTTAATTTCATGGCTGCAAACACCATCTGCAGTGATTTTGGAGCCCAAAAAAATAAAGTCTAACACTGTTTCCACTGTTTCCCCATCTATTTCCCATGAAGTGATGAGACCAGATGCCATGATCTTCGTTTTCTGAATGTTGAGCTTTAAGCCAACTTTTTCACTCTCCTCTTTCACTTTCATCAAGAGGCTTTTGAGTTCCTCTTCACTTTCTGCCATAAGGGTGGTGTCATCTGCATATCTGAGGTTAGTGATATTTCTCCCGGCAATCTGGATTCCAGCCTGTGCTTCTTCCAGCCCAGTGTTTCTCATGATGTACTCTGCATAGAAGTTAAATAAGCAGGGTGACAATATACAGCCTTGACGTAATCCCTTTCCTCTTTGGAACCAGTCTGTTGTTCCATGTCCAGTTCTAACTCTTGCTTCCTGACCTGCATATAGGTTTCTCAAGAGGCAGGTCAGGTGGTCTGCTATTCCCATCTCTTTCAGAATTTTCCACAGTTGATTGTGATCCACACAGTCAAAGGCTTTGACATAGTCAATAAAGCAGAAATATATGTTTTTCTGGAACTCTCTTGCTTTTTTGATGATCCAGCAGATGTTGGCAATTTGATCTCTGGTTCCTCTGCCTTTTCTAAAATCAGCTTGAACATCTGGAAGTTCACAGTTCACATATTGCTGAAGTCTGGTTTGGAGAATTTTAAGCATTACTTTACTAGCGTGTGAGATGAGTACAATTGTGCAGTAGTTTGAGCATTCTTTGGCATTGCCTTTCTTTGGGATTGGAATGAAAACTGACCTTTTCCAGTCCTGTGGCCACTGCTGAATTTTCCAAATTTGCTGGCATATTGAGTGCAGCACTTTCACAGCATCATCTTTCAGGATTTGAAATAGCTCAACTGGAATTCCATCACCTCCACTAGCTTTGTTCGTAGTGATGCTTTCTAAGGCCCACTTAACTTCACACTCCAGGATGTCTGGCTCTAGGTGAGTGATCGTACCATCGTGATTATCTTGGTCGTGAAGATCTTTTTTGTACAGTTCTTCTGTGTATTCTGGGCGAAGGCAATGGCAACCCACTCCAGTACTCTTGCCTGGAAAATCCCATGGATGGAGGAGCCTGGTAGGCTGCAGTCCATGGGGTCGATAAGAGTCGGACATGACTGAGCGACTTCACTTTCACTTGCACTTTCTGTGTATTCTTGCCACCTCTTCTTGATATCTTCTGCTTTTGTTAGGTCCATATGATTTCTGTCCTTTATCAAGCCCATTTGCATGAAATGTTCCCTTGGTATCTCTAATTTTCTTGAAGAGATCTCTAGGCTTTCCCATTCTGTTGTTTCCCTCTATTTCTTTGCATTGATCACTGAGGGAGGCTTTCTTATCTCTTCTTGCTATTCTTTGGAACTCTGCATTCAGATGCTTATATCTTTCCTTTTCTCCTTTGCTTTTCACTTCTCTTCTTTTCACAGCTATTTGTAAGGCCTCCCAGACAGCCATTTTGCTTTTTTGCATTTCTTTTCCATGGGGATGGTCTTGATCCCTGTCTCCTGTGCAATATTACGAACCTCCGTCCATAGTTCATCAGGCACTCTGTCTATCAGATCTAGTCCCTTAAATCTATTTCTCACTTCCACTGTATAATCATAAGGGATTTGATTTAGGTCATACCTGAATGGTCTAGTGGTTTTCCCTACTTTCTTCAATTTAAGTCTGAATTTGGCAATAAGGAGTTCATGATCTGAGCCACAGTCCGCTCCCGGTCTTGTTTTTGCTGACTGTATAGAGCTTCTCCATCTTTGGCTGCAAAGAATATAATCAATCTGATTTCGGTGTTGACCATCTGGTGATGTCCATGTGTCAAGTCTTCTCTTGTGTTGTTGGAAGAAGGTGTTTGCTATGACCAGTGCGTTCTCTTGGCAAAATTCTATTAGCCTTTGCCCTGCTTCATTCCGTATTCCAAGGCCAAATTTGTCTGTTACTCCAGGTGTTTCTTGACTTCCTACTTTTGCATTCCAGTCCCCTATAATGAAAAGGACATCTTTTTGGGGTGTTAGTTCTAAAAGGTCTTGTAGGTCTTCATAGAACCATTCAACTTCAGCTTCTTCAGCGTTACTGGTTGGGGCATAGACTTCGATTACTATACTATTGAATGGTTTGCCTTGGAAACGAACAGAGATCATTCTGTCGTTTTTGAGTGCATCCAAGTACCACATAATGCAAATCAAAACCACAATATGATACAACCTCACATCTACTAGGATGGCAATTAAAAAAAGAGAGAGAGAGAAAGCAAGTATTGATGATAATGTGAAAGAGGAGAGTTAAAAAGCTACCTTAAAACTCAACTACTGCTACTGCTACTGCTAAGTCACTTCAGTCGTGTCCGACTCTGAGTGACCCCATAGAAAACTCAACTAAGATCATGGCAAATAGATGGGGAAACAATGGAAACAGTAACAGACTTTATTTTGGGGGGCTCCAAAATCACTGAAGATGGCGACTGCAGCCATGAAATCAAAAGACGCTTGCTCCTTGGAAGAAAAACTATGACCAACCTAGACAGCATATTAAAAAGCAGAGACATTACTTTGGCAACAAAGGTCTGTCTAGTTAAAACTATGGTTTTTCCAGTGGTCATGTATGGATGTGAGAGTTGTGCCATAAAGAAAGCTGAGTGCCAAAGACTTGATGCTTTTGAACTATGGTGTTAGAGAAGACTCTTGAGAGTCCCTTGGACTGCAAGGAGATCAAACTAGTCAATCCGAAAGGAAGTCAGTCCTGAATATTCATTGGAAGGACTGATGCTGCAGCTGAAGCTACAATACTTTGGCCACCTGATGCAAAGAACTGACTTCTTAGAAAAGACCGTGATGCTGGGAAAGATTGAAGGCAGAAGGGGATGACAGAGGATGAGATGGTTGGATGGCATCACGGACTCTATGGACGTGAGTTTGAGCAAGCTCTGGGAGTTGGTGATGGACAGGGAAGCCTGCTGTGCTGCAGTCCGACAAAGAGTTGGACATGACTGAGCAACTGAACTGACTGATGTGAATGTGGAGAAACCAAAACCCTCACACATTACTGCTGAGAATGGAAAATGGAAAACTATGGAAAACAGTTCGGTGGTTCTTCAAAGAACTAACTGAGAGTTATCCTATGACCCAGTAATTCTACTCTCAAATACATACCTAAAGGAATAGAAAGCAGGAACTCCAAAACAAAAAATCTGGGGACTTGCCTGGTGTTCCAATGGTTAAGATGTTATCACTGCATGGGGTATGGGTTTGATCCGTGGTCAGGGAACTAAGATCCCTCATGCTGTACATGACTCTGCATAGCAGCATAACTCACAGTAGTCAAAAGGTGAAACAACCCAAGTGTCCTTCAACAGATGACTGGGTAAATAAAGTGTGGTCCATCCATACAATGAAATAGTATTCAGCTTCCAGAAAGAATGAAATTCTGACACATACTACATCACGGTTAGACGCTGTAAACATGTAAAGTGGAAGAAGCCAGACATAATGAACAAATATTATATGATTCCTGGTGCTAGTGGTAAAGAATCTGCCAGTGTAGGAGATGCAAGAGATGAAGATTTGATCCCTGGGTCAGGAAGATCCTTTGGAGTATTTTGCACTTTCCTAGTGTCTCACATGGTGAATCTGCCTGCAATGCAGGAGACCTGGGTTCCATCCCTGGGTTGGGAAGATCCCCTGGAGAAGGGGATGGCAACCCACTCCGGTATTCTTGCCTGAGAAATCTCATGGACAGAGGAGCCTGGCAGGCTACAAGTCCATGGGGTTGCAAAGAGGCAGACACGACTGAGTGGCTAACACACACACACCACTTACATGAGGTCCCTAGAAGTGTCAGATTCACAAAGATAGAAAGTAGGATGGGGGACCAGGGGGTAGGGGAGGGGATGAAGAATGTTTCCCAGCTAATTCCCGATGCAGCCAGCTCTGCACCTGGCTCCACTTTAATGGAGACAGTTTGAGTTGGGAAGATGAGAAAGTCCTGGAACCGTACGGTGGGGATGGCTGCTTGGCACTGAGAACGTGCATAACACCAGTGAATTACACACTTAAAATGGTTACGATGGTAAATGTTAAGTTAAAATTGTTAAATGCAATTTTACCACGATTTTAAATCTTTTTGATTCCCTGGAGGTCCAGTGATTGAGACTCTGCCTTCTAAGGCAAGGGGCACTGGTTCAACCCCTGGTTGGGGAACTAAGGTCCTACCTGCCTCAGTGTGCAGCCAAAAAAAAAAAAAAACACCTTTTTTTAAGAGCCTGCCATGACTCCTTATCACTTCACTGACTCTTAAACACCCCAACCCTCTGCTCCAGCCAGCTCCTCGCCTTCCCTCTAACACCCGCTCCCCACACCTTTGCCCACGCGGTGCCCCCCACCTCCGTCTTCCCAGATCAACCAGCCCTGCCTTGCAAACTCACAGACCTGCTCCCTCCTGGAGAATGAGGGCAAGGCAGCGAGGTGGGGGCTTGTCCTAGGATCTGAGAGGGGTAGTAGCAACACTGGTGTCGGGGCAGCAAGTTGAAGCAGGAAACCACCCTTGGTGTATAGTTAGAGAGGCTGCTCCCCAAGACAGCTGCAGATGCAACTTGAGAAGCCAGAGGTGGAAAAGGCAGAGACAGGGGCAGGGGCGGATCCTTCGAGCCCTAGCAAGGGCCCCCAGGTCAAGGCATCTCGGAAACCAAGCATTTTCTCTGCATCCTGAACTGTGTCCCAGCATCTCTGTCTCACTGGCAATAACAGCGACAACAGTAATCATAATAACAGCCCCGGGGCAGCCAGCTCTGCATCTGCCTCCACTTCCCTGTGCCTTCCTGGACGGCACTTCTCGGGGCCACCCAGGGGCGAGACCTGGAGTGACTGAGTCCCCGGGGTCCCCACAGCCAGAGATGGTGGGAGAGGCCAGAGTGGGTGGGCAGAAGGAGGTGGAAGGTGAAAGGCAGGGAGGGGGGAGGCTGACCTGCCAGAAGGGCCGCAGAAGGGGGCTGGGCACAGGTCTAGCGGCTGGACCGAGGTGGGAACCAGGCCAGCAGGGCGTGTTTACTTTCTGTGGCCTCCCACTGCGACCCGGGATTGGGGGCCCGCGGGGGACCAGATGTTTCTCTCCTGAGCTAATCTCTGGGCTTCATCCCAGGGGACTCTGCCGGTTTCCCAGAAGACACGCCCACCTGGAGAACCCTCTGACACCCAAGAGCCTGATCCGGTTCGCAATCTTGCCTCTCCGCCCCACCCCTCCAGGAGTCCCACAACTCCAGCCCCCAGTCCCGCCTGGGCTGACCCCGTCCAGCCTCGTCCTGAGCTCCTAATTTGGCTGCCCAGAGTTTGCAACCCCGCTGGGCCACCCCAGAGAGAGCCGCGGGATGCCAGCCCTGTTCTCAGGTCCTGGGAAGAAGAGGAGAGGGAGGAAAACTCTGATGCTCGGCCAGAGCCTGTGCCTGAAATTCCGTCATTCAAGTTTCCCCTTTGGGTTAAAGCAGTTGTTTCCTTTACCTATTTCAGAAAAAACCCTCCAGTCCCTCCCAAAAATGCTTCCGAGGGGGAAAAAAATGCCAAGGGGGCACATAGGTTGTGGAAAGTTGTGAGTGAATGAAAGGCTCTGAGAAGACCTGTGTGGAATGGCCCCATTTAGCTCTGCTAATCACCACACTTGGCTCCAGTTCCACAAAACATGCTCTGGACGTCCACAGCCCCAATTAAATGCCCATTGTGACAGCCCGGAGGGGCGGAGAGCCATCAAACTGCAGAGAGAGGAGGTCAGTTTGACTGGACCTGGAGGGAGGGAATGTGGGAAACAAAAGCCCCGAGAGCTACCGTCAGTGAGAGACCAGAAACAACCACAGAGGGCAGGAGAGGGGGCTCAGCCCTCCTGCCCCAACCTTGGTCCTCGCTCCAGCCCCTGGCTCTCTGATCAAACCCTCAGTCCTGCACCTGAGATCTCAGATTCCCCCAGCGCCTCCTGCTGTCCCTACACCCACGTGGCCATGGCAGGGGCCATGCTGCTATCCAAGGCATGGCAGGCGTTGTCAGTGACCCAGATGCCATGAGGGCACATTATAAAGACCTATGATAGCAGTTAGACTTTAACGAACACCCTCATCTCTTATTCCTGACACCAGGACAGACAGGTATGGATTCGAATTGTGAATGGAACATGATTGTTCAGGGAAGAGTTAGCAGCTGTGTGATCCTGGGGCCACAAATTAAATCAGTTGGCAGACCTCATCTGGAAAATGGGGCCAGCAAATGAATCCATCACTGGATGAGGACGAGGGTTCTGTGAGATACGGAATCTGCTCTTGCGCTATTTCACCCTTCTGTGGAGTCTCCTGTCCCTTCTCTACCCACAGCCCTCCAGGGCTCCCACCTCCCTTGGGGTAAAAGCCCAAGTCTTTTCCCTCCTTTCTCTCCCCACCTCACTCAGACACCTGTGTGAGTTGTTCAGTCATGTCCAACTCTGGTGATCCATGGACTCTAGCCCACTAGGCTCTTCTGCCCATAGATTTCCCAGGCAAGAATACTGGAGTGGGTGGCCATTCCCTTTTCCAGGGGATCTTCCCTACCCAGAGATCCAACCCCAGTCTCCTGCATTGCAGGCAGATTCTTTACCATCTGAGCCACACATTGGCCTCTTAATGACCCCAGAACAAGTCAGGTACATAGTCCGACCTCAGGGCATTTGCACCAGCTGTAACCTCTGCCTGGAACACTCTTGCCCCAGATCTCCCACACTTCCATCAGGTCCTGTTCAAATGTCACCTCCTCCAGGAAGCCATCCATGATGTCCCACACTGAAATAGCCCCTGGACTAGGTTGGATAGTTGTTATTGTTGTTATTTAATTGCTCAGTTGTGTCTGAGTCTTTGCTACCCCATAGACTGCAGCACACCAGGCTTCCCTGTCCTTCACTATCTCTGGGAGTTTGCTCAAATTCATGTCCACTGAGTCGATGATGCCATCCAACCATCTCATCCTCTGTCGCTCCCTTCTCCTCTTAAACATGTGGCTTCTAATTCAGGCCTGGAGGAGGCCAGACTCCCACTGATGGCCAAGACAGGAGGTTTTGCCAAGAGAAAGAGGTAGTAGATGGCCAGCCTGGCTGGATGGAGGACAGACAGGCCAGAGGGTGGTCAGGCACGTGGTTCTAGGAGTCTAGACAGACTCCTAGATGAGCAGGAAGGCCATCCCAGCCATTCAAGACACTCACACTGTCACACACTAGCCTTTCTGAGCCTCCGGGTCCCTCTCTGATGATGGTTGTTGATGGAAGTGCCAGTAGGGCAGGACTTTAAATGTTCACTAGTGATTGTCTGATGCTAGGGGTTTTCCAGTTATCAAGGCTCTTTCTTCATTTCAGTAACAGCTAGGAAGATACCTTGGAGAAGGAAATGGCCACCCACTCCAGTATTCTTTCCTGGGAAACTCCATGAACAGAGGAGACTGGTGGGCTACAGTCCGTGGGGTCGCAGAGTCAGACACGTCTGAGTGATTAAATCACCACCATAGCTACTGGGTTCTGTTCTAAGTGGTATGAGGGTGGCCGCTCACCTGGATGAGCCAGGGGGCAGGATGGAAGTCCAGGACAAGAAAGGAGGCTGCATTTGAAGTTTACATCAAAGTGACAAACTGCTTGAGTAGGATCGCCCCCCACCGGCTCTGAGGGTGGCAGAGGAGGACAGCTGAGACGTCTGTGTCCCAGGAGCAGAGGGGAAACTGAGGCCAGCCCGCAAATCAACACTCTAGGATCAAGAGTGATGTCCCTCACATGCACGCACACCAAGTTGCTTCAGTTGTGTCCAGCTCTCTGCAACCCCATGGCCTGTAGCCCTCCAGGCGCCTCTGTCCATGAGATTTTCCAGGCAAGAATACTGCAGTGGGTTGCCATTTCCTTCTCCAGGGCATCTTCCCAATCCAGGGATCGGACTGGCGATTCTTAGATCTCCTGCATTGGCAGGTGGATTCTGTGCTACTAGCAGAGGGACAAGGGACCTGTGTTGGGGGTGACTGGGGAGGAGGGGGTGCTGGGGAGGCAGTGGGAGGGAAAACCTCCAGGGCTCATTGGAAACTGAGGGGGAAGGTGGGAGGGGTGTGTCACCTTTACAGGGCAGACTTTGGGGGTTTGGACTTGTTGTTTTTCCTGCAGCTTTTTAAAAGTATGACAGTGCTTTTTAAAAAATAATTTTATTTATTTATCTATTTACTTTTGGCTGTGTTAGGTCTTCATTGCTGTGCAAGCTTTTCTCTAGCTGTAGAGAGCAGGGGCTACTCTCCAGCTGTGTTAATTGTGGTCCTCAGGCTTCTCACTGAGGTGGCTGCTCTTGTTTCGGAGCACAGGCTCTAGGGTGCACGGACTTCAGTAGCTGTGACTCTGGGGATCTAGAGCGCAGGCTCAACAGTGATGCCACACGGGCTTAGTTGCTGTGTGGCACGTGGGATCTTCCCACCAGGGATTGAATCTATGTCCCCAGCTTTGGCAGGCAGATTCTTTACCACTGAGCCCCCAGGGAATCCCTCCTCCAGCTTTATTGAGATATAAGTGACATGTAACATTATGTAAGTTTAAGGTGTACAACTGCAATAATGTAATACAATTCTATGACATTAGCTAACATGTCCACCACAACACATGATTACCATTTCTTTCTTGCAGTGAGAACACTGATGGTCTACTCTCTTAGCAACTTTCAAGTACTCAGTACAGAGTTACCTGCAGTCATCATGCTGTCCATTACATCCCCAGGGCTTATTCATCTTCTAATCAGAAGTTACCCCCTCTGACTGACATCTCCCCCCTTCCCCAAGCCCCAGCCCCTGGAAACCACTATTTTACTTCAAATCCACACAGAAGTGAGACTGTACAGTATTCGTCTTTCTCTATCTGACTTTTGGGGAGGAATTTGAATAAATATTCACTCCAGACACAGGAGTGAATCCAACATTCCCTTCCCTCTCCCACCCCAAGCTCTGCACTTGCTGTGTTCTCAGCCTGAACTCTCTTACCTCTTCGATTGCCTAGTCATTCTACAGATCTCTTATAGAATGATGTCTCCAGAACTTCCCAGTGGTCAAGAATCAGCCTTCCAATGCAGGGGACATGGGTTCAATCTGCAGTCAGGGAACTAAGATTCCACATGCCACAGAGCAATTAGAAAGAAGCCCGCATGCTGCAGAGAAGATCCTGCATGCCATAATTAAGACCTGACACAGCCAAATAGATACTTTAAAAAAGAAGAGGAAAAAAATCAACTTTCAACTTAAAATATATATGAATATGTATGGCTGAGTCCATTTGCTGTTCACCTGAAAATATCACATCGTTGTTTGTTAATTGGCTATACCTCAACACAAAATAAAAAGGTTAAAAAAGTAAATCTGTATTAAAAAAAAGTTGTGGTTTCCTCTGGAAAGCCTTTCCTGACCCTCTGACTTAGGAGCTGCTACTGCTGCTGCTAAGTCACTTCAGTCGTGTCTGACTCTGTGCAACCCCATAGACAGCAGCCCACCAGGCTCCCCCGTCCCTGGGATTCTCCAGGCAAGAATACTGGACTGGATTGCCATTTCCTTCTCCAAGGCATAAAAGTGAAAAGTGAAAATGAAGTCGCTCAGTCATGTCCGACTCCTAGCGACCCCGTGGACTGTAGCCTACCAGGCTCCTCCGTCCATGGGATTTTCCAGGCAAGAGCACTGGAGTGGGGTGCCATTGCCGATTTTCCAGGCAAGAGCACTGGAGTGGGGTGCCATTGCCTTCTCCGAACTTAGGAGCAGATGGTCTTTTTGTCACTTTCAGCTGACCTTGAGCAGGTGCTATTTGTCTCAACATTTAAGGGGATACCAACCATGTGGCTGGGAAAAATATCTGGCAGGCGAGCTACAGATGGGGGCTCCAGACTCCATGATCCTGTTAGGGCAAGCACCCTGATTGAAACCATCCACCCTGGCCAGGTACCATAGTAACTATTTGCATAAGTTCACAGGAGGTCCCAGTAAGCAACACGGAACTAATAAGCCTCCACCAACCGGAAGAGTTCAGGAAAGGTCAAAAAGAGACACCACATGTCAGACCACCTCTCAGAATCCTTCCCCTGGCATCCATCTTGGCTGAACAAGGCGTGCACCACCAGGAAGGACTCTGAGTCAGAATGATTGGCTAAAAACAACCCAGAAACTAATCCCATCACCATAAAACCAGACACTGCGAGCCACGTGGCAGAGCTGTTCTCCTGGGTTCCCTTACCCCGCTGCTCTCCACCCAGGTGCCCTTTCCCGATAAAATCTCTTGCTTTGTCAGCATATGTGTCTCCTCGGACAATTCATTTCTGAGTGTTAGACAAGAGCCCAGTTTCAGGCCCTGGAAGGGGTCCCCCTTCCTGCAACAATCCCACTCTTCCACCTCGAAGCTCACCTGCCTTCCCTCTAGATGCTGCTGCTGCTAAGTCGCTTCAGTCGTGTCTGACTCTGTGCAACCCCATAGACCGCAGCCCATCAGGCTCCCCGGTCCCTGGGATTCTCCAGGCAAGAATACTGGAGTGGGTTGCCATTTCCTTCTCCAATGCATGAAAGTGAAAAGTGAAAGTGAAGTCGCTTAGTCGTGTCCGACTCCTAGCAACCCCATGTACTGCAGCCCACCAGGCTCCTCCATCCATGGGATTTTCCAGGCAAGAGGACCGGAGTGGGGTGCCATTGCCTTCTCTGCCTTCCCTCTAGGTTGTCAGGTAACTGGTGATTTGTACCTTGGTTCTATTCTGGTTCTGCCACTCCTCAATGAGCAACCTTGAGCCTCTCCATGGCTCAGTTTTCTCAGTTGGAAAATGGCTGGGCTGATGTGAAGTTAAAACGATGCTTCAGCATCGCAGGCATCGTCATTATTTTCCTATCTTCCCTTTTGCTACAGTCCAACGGCAACAATGAGGATCCACTGCGCCCTCCTGTGGCATCACTGGAGTACTGCATCCCTTCAGGCCCAACTCATTACATCACTCCGGATTCTAAAGGTTGCAAGTTACCAAAAAAAAAAAAAAATCTTTTAAATCAGTCCAAGCTGGTTTAAATCAAAAGATAATGTACTGGCCATAACAACCTCTGCACTTGCTGTGCCCTCTTCCAAGAATGCCCTCACTCCCCGCCCCCACTTCCTCCTCTTTAACATTCAAATCACAATGTCTATGCCACCTCCACAGGGAGCCGTTTGCCAGCTCCCGGTTTAGTCAGTACTAAGCACCAACTCTGGGCCAGATCCTGCTCCAGGCACGAGGGATACTGCTGTGGACCACACAGATGAAGATTCTGTCCTCAGAGCTGACATTCTGATGGGAAAGATTGAGAATCAACAAATACAAGTATTCCATAGAGTATGTCAGGCGGTGACTCACGCCGAGTAAAAAGTCAGAAAATGGGAGAGAAGGAGTGGGGAGGGGAGGCTGTAACCTTGAAGTGAGAGGGGGCACAGTGCGGGTCTCACTGAGGGGGCTACACTTGAGATTAGACTTGAAGAATAAGATGCAGTGGGCATTCCAAGCAAGTGGCGATTGTCCAGTCACCAAGTCCCACCTGACTCTTTGCAGCTCCATGAACTGCAGCACGCCAAGGCTTCTCTGTCCTTCACTATCTTCCAGAGTTTGTCCCAAGCATAGAGAATAAAGAGAACAATAAGTGCAAAGGCCCTGAGGCAGGTCAGTTACCTTTGGGGGATGGAGATTGTCATTGCTCCTGGCTGTGTCCCCAGTACCTAGAACAGCACCTAGCACAAAATAGCGCTTAATAAAGATTCCCTGAATGGAAGCCCAGCTATGGGTTTCAGGAACAGCTAGTTTAGGGCTGAAATGAGGGCCCTGAGGCTATTACCCTCCTCTACCTGGTGGTCCCGGTCACTGTTTGTTTGTGTTTAGTTGAAGCATAGTTGATTTCGGCTTCCCTGGTGGCTCAGGGGTAAGGAATCTGCCTGCCAATGCAGGAGATGTGGGTTCAATTCCAGGGTCTGGAAGATCCCCTGGAGAAGGAAATGGCAACCCACTCCAGTATTCTAGCCTGGGAAATCCCATGGTTAGAGGAGACTGGTGGGCTACAGTCCATGCGGTTGCAAAGAGTCAGACATGACTCAGTAACTCAGTGACAACACAGTCGATTTACAGTGTTGTGTTAATTTCTGCTATTCAGCAAAGCAATTCAGTTATACATACATACATTATTTTTCATATTCTTTTCCATTATAGTTTATCACGGGATATTGAATATAGTTTCCTGTGCTGTACAGTAGGACCTTGTCGTTTATCCATCCTATAGGTAACAGTTTTAATCTACTAATCCCAAACCCCAACCGTTCCCTCCCCCATCCCCTTCTCCCTTGGCAGCCACAAGTCTGTTGGCTTCAGTCTTCGAAGATGTCTCTCCCATTGTCTAAGATGGGGTTGTTGTTCAGTTGCCAAGTCATGTCCGATTCTTTGCAAGCCCATGGACTGCAATACACCAGGCCTCCCTGTCCCTCACAGTCTCTCAGAGTTTGCCCAAGTTCATGTCCACTGAGTTCATGTTCCCTAAGATGGGGACTCAGTTTCAAATGCTACAAAAGTCTGTTTCCCAGGATTCCACGCAAAAGCCCTGACATAGCTTATTAAGGGTGGTTTTCGGGCCCATCCTCCCATCAGTCCAGGAACCCAGGAGATGGGATGTGGGTGTGGCTTACAGCCAAGTTACACGCTTTACCCAGACCACACCTAGTGGGGAGAAAGAGCACCCAGAGGACATGTGGGCCTGTGGCATAGATGCAAAGAGCCAGTTTCCCAGATAATTATGAGGTTTTACAGCTAGTAAGTGGCCGAGCCTGGGAGCTCTCCCGGCTGAAAGCAGCTCAGAAATTCTCGGTGCTGTCTGGTGGCCACCCATCAGCAGACTAAGGGCCTGTGGCTGGACCAGACTGGGCTGAAAGGAGGAGCTTCTAGCATCAGGGCAAACAGAGAAGACAAAGGCAGCCACCCCCCACCTCGGACGGAGAAAGAGGTAAACAGAGGCACCTCGGGGCGGGCTCCCAACAGGCCCACGAGGGGAACAGAGGGTCAGGCTGGCAGAGGCAGAGAGGGCTCATTTAGACTTGCTCCTCCCTGCCGCCAGTGGGTAGCAAACATGAGGATGGGCTGCCCCTCCCCTCTGGCGGGGTGGGGGGGGGCGGGGGTGGGGGGTGGAACAGGGTGGGATGGAGGTGGAGGGTCAACTTGGTGGGAGCTCCAGGAGGACTGTGGTATTTACAGAGCACCTACTGTATGCAGGAGCCCTGATATGTCATTCCAAGTTCAAGGCAAAAACAAGTTTGCTACAAGGAGAACCCCTCCCCCAGCGGCCCAGTAAAGGCTACTACCGGCCCCCTCAGCCACCCAGGGATGAGGAAGCCGAGGAGGCCAAGGGCAAGGCCAGCCCAGCCTCTGCATAGCTCCCTGGGGGCCAGGCCTGGAAAATACCTGGAATGGTGAGGTCTAGGGGTCACCGCCTCGTCCTGTCCGGGAGCTTCAGCCTCCTGGACAGATGTCCAGAGGCCTGAGGGGGAGCCGGCCACGTAGGGTTTGAATCCCAACCTTGCTCTGACCTTCCAGGTCACCCTTGTTCATACATTAGCTCCTCTATGGCACACTGACCCAGGGGTGTCCAAAACCCACAGGACCCCTACTCTCAGAGAGCGTTCACTCTCCCCCCACTGTCTGGCCTCAGTTTCCTCTTCTGTGAAATGGGCCCAGTCAGGCCATGCCCAGGCTTAGGGCTGGTCAAACTCCCAGAGGGTAGAGCTGGGAGGGAGCAGGTTGAGATGGATCCAGCCTCCCTGGGCACTGTGCCTGGCACACGGGAGGCGCCCAATAAATGCTTGCTTGAGCGAGGAGGAGCCTTCAATAAATAACAGCTGTTGTGGACGCTGTGGATGCTAGCGAGGGAGTGGGCCCTCCCCTCCCCCTCCCTGTTCCCCCTTCCCTGCCTCTGATCCCCCCACCCGATTTTGCCGCCTCCCCCTCACCCCGCCTCTTTCCCTTCCATCTCCCCCTCCCCCGACCAGCCCCCTGCTCCCCTTTCCCCGTTTCCCTTACCCCTGCCTAATTCTCCCTCCCTCCCGATACCCTGACCCTCCCCTCCCCCACTCCTCCGCCCCCTCCGCTCCCCCAGCCCCCGCCCACTGTCCCCGCCCCCACTGTGTCACCCCCCTCTTCCCCCACCCCTCCCCCGCCCCCACGGCGGGGCGCCGGTCCGGGCGGGGCCGCCCGAGCTCCCGGGGCCCTGGCTCGGGTCCAGCCCGCGGCCCAGGCCGGGCGGCGGCGGGCGGGGTCCTGGCGGCGCGCGGTTTGGGGGTTTTTTATAACCCTGGCAGGCGGCTCAGGAAGTGCCGTCCCCGCGCCCCCTCCCCCGGCCACGCCGCCGCGCTCGCTCCCTCCCTTCCTGCGCGCGGGCCGGCGAGACCGCGGCGGGACAGCAGGCGGAGGCCCGGGCGGGCGGCCGGCCGCGGGTAACGGAGCGGGCGGGGCGCGGCGGGCCGGGGGGCTGCGGGCGACCCTGTGCGTCCGCGTCGCAGCCCAGGGGTGTCCCTGGGCCGCGGGACGGGGGACGTCGGGCCGTGGGGGCCGCAGCGGTGTGTGATGTCCCTGAGCGTGTGCGACACTCAGCGCGCCCCTGAGGTCCTGGGAGCTCCTGTCTGGGTTTGTTTGCTCCGTGTGTGCGTGTGTGTGTGTGTGTGTGTGTGTGTGTGTGTGGATGTGGATATCCACGTCTGTATAAATGCCGTGTGTCGGCGCCTGTGTGCCTACGTGAAAATCTGAATGTCTGGCTGTGTTTGAACTTGTGTGTGATGTGTGATGTGGGTGTTGTGTATCTGCGGAAGTGTGAGCGTAAGCCAATGTGTGCACGGAGTTCAGTGTCTCCTGGGTAAGTGTCCGGATGAGTGTGTATTTGCACACATCTGCCGGCGTGTCTCCCTGTGTGTGTCAGGGTGTAAGGAGTGTGTAAACGCCTGTGGGTACATACATCTGGTGGGTCTCGAGGCTTGCAGGATTGTGTGAGTGTGTTCCTGGTCTGTTCTGAGTGTGTACGTGTCTGTGCACGTAGGCCCGGGTGTGTGTGTCTGTCTGTGGGGTGTGTGTGTGAATGAGTGTGTATGCACACAGATCTGGGGAGTCTGTGGTTGTGTCTCTGGTGTTGGGATGTGTGAGTGTGTACTGAGTAGGGGGGTTGTCTTGTGGGTCTGGGGTGTCTGATTGTTGGTCCCCCTGCTGCACAGGTATGGTCACCCTCAAGTCTCTGTATATGTGTGTGTGTGTGTGTGTGTGTGTCTGGGTGTGGGAGGGCCGCCGCCCACTTCCCCTGAGTTGGTGACTGGGGCCTCGGAGACGGAGGTCTGTCTCCGGTGTCTCCAGCCAGGGGCTCAGGGCCTTTAATTAGCGGCTGGCTGCGTACCCACCGGGTGCCTGGGTGCCGGCCTCCTCCGGGCTGGGCCTTTGTCTGCTCTCCTCTCCAGGCAGGGACTCCTGCCTGGCCTTTGCCCCAGGGCAGCCTCCATCTCGGCCTTGGCCTCCACAGGGAGGCTCTGTGGCCCTGGCCCCCAGCTCAGCCCTGGAGTCTGGATGTAGAGCAGCGGGGGTCCCCCCAGGATCCCCAGGATGGGATGGAGTCTCCGTAGAGGCGGTTTCCGTCCGGCATTTCCTCCCCCAGCCTCCAGCGAGCTGGCACCCTCCCCCACACCGGCCACCTCCCTCCTGCCTTCCAGGAGGAGGAGCTGGGGGGAAGGCCAGGCCTGGGTACACACACACACACACACACACAAACACACTCCTGCAGCCGCGCGCAGGGTCACATGGGCAGACACCACACACAAAGTCACCCAGTCGCAGACGTGTGATCACCCCCCACATGCAGCTTGGGGGGACCCCCTGCTGACATGCTGTTGCCCCCACCCCTAGAGGCTCAGGCCCAGGAATCCTCTACCTGTCCCCTGGCCTCCTCTCTTCCCTGCCCCAGAGCAGCCAATCTGTTCATGGGCCCCACCCCCCACCCCCTGCACAGGCTGTCCCCCTATTACAGATGCTGGCCTCCCCCTGGTAGACCCTTCGTACCTGTACCCTCCCAGGCTCCTCCCACCCCACACCCCACCCCACCCCACCCATCACCTGTGCTGGGTCCTCCACCCTCTCCACTACACCCCCTTGAGCTGGAAGCACCAGAGGTGGGTGAGGTTGTTGGGGAGAGGGGCCCAGCTTCAGAGGAATGAGGTGAGGACTGTACCAGGCCTGGCAGTGCGAGGAGTAGGAGGAGGAGGAGGAGAGACAGGACTGGGGCGAGGCCAAGGGGCTCCAGCCTCATTTGCAGTGAGAATGCTGCCGCCTGGACATGGGGAGGTGGTTAAGGCAGGAAGGGGCTCAAGGGACCCCCACACAGGGAGGGCTTGAATCCCAGAGCTAGTCAGGGATGGAATAGGAGAGGAGATGGGGGTGGGGTGGGAGAGGGGGACAGAAGTGGGGGAGGAGGGAACTTTGGGGGAACGGGGGCTAGGAACCAAGGGAGGATGAAAGCCAAAGGGAGGTTGACCAGGGCTGGGGAGAAGGTGTCCTCAGTGACCCCTGAACTGCAGCCCCAGCTCCTCTCTCCTCACTGCCCCTTCCCACCCTGTCCAGGCTCCCAGAAGAGGCGCTGAGGCCCAGAGGGACCCGCACACAAGGGTTCGACACCGCGCCACCAACTGAAGCCCCCGTAAGGTAAACAAGAGGGGGAAAAAGAAACCCCTGGGGTAAACATCAGCCTGTCTGAAAAGAGCAACACAAAGAGTGAGAGTGAGCTCCCCATCACTGGGCTGGGCCGAGGGGCTCCAATCAGAAGAGGGGAGAGGTCAGCTTCTAAGTCAGCATCTATCTGGCTTCATCCCTCAGGAGCTGAACTGCCCTGTTTGGGGATCAACTCTCAGACTTGGCCAGGCTGCAAAGAAAACAAGACAGTGTGTGATTAAGGGGGAAATTGCACAGAGGAGGAGGAGGAGGGCGGAGACAGGAGGGGGTGGAGGGCTTGGCACAGGGCGGTGGCCCAGAGCGGTGTCTGTGGCAGGCTGGCCCAGGGTAGATGCTGGAGAAACAGACCAGGGTAGATGCTGGAGAAACAGACCTGCCCCGCAGGCCTGAAGCTTCGAGGAAGAATCGGAAATGAGAGGAAGCGGGACTAAGGGCCAGGCTGGAAGGGCAGGGTGGAGGAGAGGTCACAGGAACAGAGATCAGGATGCAGGGTGGGGTGAGTGGTGCTACCCATGGCAGAGACTCCCAAGGCAGGACCCCTCACCCAAGGTGGGAGGGGCACCAAGCACTGGCCTTGGGTCTCCTCTGGGTTGAAAATGCACGCTGACCAACCTTCATGTGTCCCAGGCCAGTCTCCCTCTCCCCTTGTGGTCCTCCTGCGCTGGCCCTCAGGGTCGTGGGTCCGCACCAAGCTCCTCCCTGCCCCCGGGACCTTGCCCCCTGCTGCTCCTCCACCTGGCACACCCTCTCCTGTCTCTTCATCCTCCCACCTCCACTTCCAAGCCTCTCGGTTATTTCTCATAAAGAGCATGGCCTGATCTGAATCATGTGTCTCTTCATTTACTGGTCTGTCATCTTGCTCCTGGGAGATTGAGACCCATGGGTTGAGGGGGGAGTGGGGCAGAGACTGTATTCATATTATCCATGGACTGTACCCTGCCAGGCTCCTCTGTCCATGAGATTCCCCAGGCAAGAATACTGGAGTGGGTTGCCATGCCCTTCTCCAGGGGATCTTCCCGACCCAGGATTGAACCTGTGTCTCTTGCATTGCAGGCAGATTCTTTACCGCCTGAGCCACCAGGGAAGCCTATATTATGTAGTCACCACCTGATGAATGAATCCTAAGGGTTATCATGGAGATGAATGTGCTTGGCCAGTAGCCAGCACATAGTAGGTGCTCGTGGAGTCCAGATCCTCAGCTGTCCTAAGAGGATAAGGGGGATGCTGGGGGCGTGGGGGGAAGGGGAGGGAGTTTGCTGAGCTAGAGATGCGTTCAGAGTCTTCAAACCTGGATTGGGAAGAGGGTTGGTTGCAGGTGCCCTTGTCCACCTGGCAAGGGACCTTGGCACTGCTCCAGCCGGCAGTAGGGCCAGGCCCCCCTGACCCAGCTCCCCACCCTTTCGCCTCCCAGGAGCCCGGTGATGCTGTCCAGGCTGTGAACAGGGAAGGCAGCGCTGCATGGGCTGCCAGCAGCCGGGGCTGGGGAGAGACATGTGGACACGTGGCCTCTATGGCTCCCGCCTGCCAGATCCTCCACTGGGCCCTCGCCCTGGGGCTGGGCCTCGCATTCGAGGTCACACACGCCTTCCGGTCTCAAGGTAGGCCCAACCCAGGGTGGGGGGTGGCAGTGGGAACTGAACGGAGATCGTGGGCACTGGGGAGGCCCTGGGGTTGGTGAGGCCAGAGTCTTGCGGCCAGTGACCCAGATTCAGGGGCCACTGAAGCCAGCCTCACTCACCCTGCAGCCAAGCAGGCAGGACACAGGGCTCCTTCCCGGGGCCCACCCCAGGCCTCTGACCCTCACCCATAGATGAGTTCCTGTCCAGTCTAGACAGCTATGAGATCGCCTTCCCCACCCGAGTGGACCACAACGGGGCGCTGCTGGCCTTCTCGCCCCCGGCCCCCCGGAGGCAGCGTCGGGGCACGGGACCTCAAGCAGAGTCCCGTCTCTTCTACAAGGTGGCCGCACCCAGCACCCACTTCCTGCTAAACCTGACCCACAGCCCTCGCCTCCTGGCGGGGCACGTGTCCGTGGAGTACTGGACTCGAGAAGGCCTGGCCTGGCAGAGGGCCGCCCGGCCCCACTGCCTCTACGCGGGCCACCTGCAGGGCCAGGCCAGCAGCTCCCACGTGGCCATCAGCACCTGCGGGGGCCTGGTGAGTGGAGGGTTCTGGGAGATAGGGAGGAACGCCTACAAGCTTGGGAGTTAAGAAAAACACTTATATAGGTCACAGAAGGAATCACAGTGGCAGGGGTTTTTATTAATTCCAACTTTTTTTCCCCCTCTCTTTCTTCCTGTCTTTATTCAGCTGTGCCAGGTCTTAGTTGCAGCACACGGGATCTTTAATCTTCATCGTGCATGCCGCATCTCTAGTGGCAGCACGCACACTCTTAGTTGTTCCATGTGGGATCTAGTTTCCTGACCAGGGATTGACCCCGGGTCCCCTGCCTGGGAAGTGCAGAGTCTTAGCTACTGGACCACCAGGGAAGTCCCCTTCCGTGGGAGTTGTTGAAACATTTTGAGCTAACCGAGAGGATTAGCTATTTTAAGATGCAGCTAAAGCAGGACTTAGAAGAAAATGTGTAGCCTTAGGTCAGGCTGAAAATTAATGAGCTGAACACCCATCTGAAGAAACTGAAAAGGCAGTAGCAGCGTAAACCAAGTAAAACGGAATCAAATCAGAACGACAGAGATAGGGCCCCAGGGGTCCCGGGACCCGGAACCTGACCGAACCTTCTGTCCCACTTTCCCGACCCCCAGCACGGCCTGATTGTGGCAGATGAAGAAGAATACTTAATCGAGCCCCTGCAAGGGGGGCCCAAGGGGCACCGGGGACCGGAGGAGAGTGGCCCCCACGTGGTATATAAGCGTTCCTCTCTGCGTCACCCTCACCTGGACACAGCCTGTGGAGTGAGAGGTACAGCTGTCTGTCTGGGGCTGGGCAGAGGCACAATACCTGTGCCTCAAGATAGAGGTGCATGCTGGGGTCCCTCCACCTGGAAGGTCAGCTGCGTGCAGGGAGCAATGCAGACGGTCAGCAGGGCAGTAGGCAGTGGACAAGCCCATCTGTCACTTCCAGAGTCCGATGGCCCAACAGTGAGTGAGAAAGGCAGCTGGATAGCCAGCCAGGTGCTGTAAAACCATCCATCTGTGGGATTATCGTCTGATCAGACAGTTAAGCAGCAGGATAGTGGTAGCAGATACTGGAGCAGTTGCACAATGGAAAATGTCAGGAGAACTTAACCACCATTTGGGAGATCAGATTTACAACCAGATGTGCAGGGGGACAGTTATAACACCAGATATTTAGGGGATGGGAAAGGAAGTAAAGTGTTAGTTGCTCAGTCGTGTCCAGCTCATTGCAACCCCATGGACTATAGCCTGCCAAGCTGCTCAGTCCATGGAATTCTCCAGGCAAGAATACTGGTGTTGGTAGCCTTTCCCATCTTCAGGGGAACCTTCCCGACCCAGGGATCAAACCCAGGTCTTCCACATTGTGGGCAGATTCTTTACCATCTGTGTTACCAGGGAAGCCCCAAGAATACTGGAGTATGTAGCCATTCGCTTCTCCAGGCGATCTTCCCAAACCAGAGATTGAACCCAAGTCTCCCACATTGCGGGCAGATTCTTTACTGTCTTAAGCCATTAGGGGAGCCAGCTGGACATCAGTGATTCACCAGGATAGTCATAGAGCTAAAAACAATAATCTCTGTCCGTGAAAATACAGACCACTGGAATGTTGTTAGTTGCATAGCTGACAGTCTCAAAGTAGCATATCGTGGCAGACACACAACCACAGTGGGTTGTACTAACAGAAAAGTGGTGTCATAGTTGGATGACCAGTGAGACAGCTGATCAGAAAAGACTGTCAGGCAGGGGGATTATTCTACAGCCAGACAGTTGGGCTGCAGGGTGAGTAAAAAGTTGCCCAGTCAGAAGGCCAGGGAGCCATACCAGCACACAGTTCTGGCAGTAGAGCAGGCTGCTACACACCTCTATTTGGGCAGTAGAATTGTCGGGAAGCTGCATGGTCATGTTAATTGTCATGGGATGCTGGGTGGCTGTTCGACCAATGAGTTTGGCAGTGGGGCAGCCTCACCACTGTAGAACCAAGAGCAAAAGAATGAGGTGTTGGACAGGCAGATGAACCGTCAGACAGGGACTCGGACAGCTAGAGAAAGCAGCAGAATGACCAGAAATTGCCCATCCAGATGAGAAACCGTGGAAGGGGCGGCCGTGGTGGCTGCGCACCCTGAAACCGCCACCTGCCCGGCCCCTCGGGAATGAAACAGAGCGTGGCCAACCAGGCCTGAAGCGCTCCGTCAGCCGAGAGCGCTACGTGGAGACCTTGGTGGTGGCTGACAAGATGATGGTGGCCTACCACGGACGCCGGGATGTGGAACAGTACGTGCTGGCCATCATGAACATTGTAAGTGCCTCCCCCTCCCTGGACATGGACCCCCAAAAATGTGGAGCCCACCTCCAGAGTCAGGAAAAGGGCTGTCACCATCCCCCCCATCACTGATCAAATGCCAGTGAAACAGAATGGGAAGGGGACAGGGTGACTCAGAAAGAAAGCCTGTTAGTGAAAGTAGCCTAGCACAGTGGTTAGGAGCATGAACTCAGGAGCTAGCCAACCTGGCCTTAAGTCTCAGCTTTGCCAATCTTTGACTGTGTGCCCTTGGGCAAGCTACTTTGCCTCTCTGCCTTGGATTACGCACCTGTAAAATGGGTTTAATCATAGTACCAACTTCATAAGGCTACGTGGATACAGTGAATTGCTAAAGTGCTCACCATACACCTAACTCATAGTACTTACCCTATAATTGTTTACTGTATAAAATTAAACAGGCAGCTTGCAGGTACTTGTTGAGGTTAGCAGTACACTTATGGGCGTGCGTCTCTCTGCATGCAGGGCTCACCCGAGCACCTTCCTGTAAATTCATACAAGATGAGCTGGCTGACTCACACTCAGAGTTGGTGCCCGTCTTGGATCTTGATCAAGACTCTGGACCTTTCTGAGCCTCAGTTCCCGCCTCTGTAAAATGGGATTCTAATAGTACCTGTCACAAAGCTGTGGTGGGAGGGAAGACAGCTAGACAACTTGGCATGTAGTCAGGGTTTGATGAGTGATGCTGTTGTTCCACTGAAGCAAAAAGGGAAGAGAGAAAGTTTAGCACAGACAGATGACCTATTATGTAGACATAATATCATGCCTAACCCCACTGGTTTCTGCCCAGGCTCTGCCTCCCTTCCTTGGGCTTCCAAGTTTCCTCAAACCTGCCAGGGTTTCTGGGGAGTTTCCACATGGGATGGTGATGGCTCAGGGCTTCAAGGTCATTGCACAGAGTGGCCTCAGTCATCCACCTCCCCTCTGACCACTGGCTCCAGAGCTTCCAGCCTCCACACATCCACTTTCCAGTGGTGATGCTCAAATCGGTGCCTTCAGACAGTATGGAATGAGGCCAGATGTGCACATCTTTCAGGCCGCCTCTGGGCAGAGACAGCTATTGGGTGGGCCTCGAGGATGGAGGACAAGTAGACAGGCTGAGCTGGGGGTTTGAGTCAGAAAGACAAACGCTAGCAGGAAGGCTTAGCCAGACTGGAGTTCCACTTTCAGCACCTACTAGCTGTGCGTCCTGACCTCTCTGAGCATCGGGTGGCTTATCTGTAAAATGGGAATACTAATATCTACTGTGAAGATCTGGGCGGCAGGCATAGCCTGAGCCCCAGCACTCAGTAGGCTCTTGATTGATACAAGCTGTTGTCCTCATTTCTTTTTGTTTCCTATTCTGGGCCCCTCTTAAGACTCGGTCTCTCTTGTTTCTTGGAGGTCAGGTTGCCAAACTTTTCCAGGACTCGAGTCTGGGAAACATCGTTAATATCCTGGTAACACGCCTCATCCTGCTCACAGAGGACCAGGTGCGGGGGTGGGGGGAGGTTCCCCCACCTTCCACCACCACAGAATTCAGCACTGCCTGCGTTGCCCCCGGGTGGCTGGTACCCGCGTACCTCACTCTGTCCATCCTCAGCCCACCCTGGAGATTACCCACCACGCCGGGAAGTCCCTGGACAGCTTTTGTAAGTGGCAGAAGTCCATCGTGAACCGCAGCGGCCATGGCAATGCCATTCCGGAGAACGGTGTGGCCAACCATGACACGGCAGTGCTCATCACGCGGTGAGGGGCAAGGAAGGCTCCGGGGGGCGCCTTCTGTTGGGGAGGGGGCCGGGGGAGGAGCAAATGGTCCAGGGGATTGCCCAGGTCCAAGCAGAGGTCACTTCTGCTGGGAGATGGGAGAGACCAGGACTGTCCAGTCGCCCTGTCGGGGAGCCAGGGAAGGGGAGGGGCTGCTGCAAGCCTGAGAATGTGGGGAGGCAGGTGGGGATCTATTTGGGCACTTGACGCATCCCTCACTCTGTCCTTTGTTCAGTCGGCCACTCGTGCACCCCAGCATCTCCAAGGCTGGCTGGGAGAAGAGCATGAGGTTTCGGTTCAGGGGCAGGACTCAACCGTGAGAGGGTTGAGGGAGGGCGGCCCTTAGGGAGGCAGCCCAGCCTCCTGACTCCTCCGTCTCCTCCCACAGCTATGACATCTGCATCTACAAGAACAAACCCTGCGGCACACTAGGTACCCGGGTCCCCTGGGTTTCAGGCACCTCTGAAGGCAGTGGGCTGGGTGACACTGGCCCCGGTGGGGGTGGGGACCTGGCAGAGTGGACAGAGCCGACAGACACAGCCCTGAGCCCCCAGCCCCGCCCCACCCCCACGCCCATTCCCCAGGCCTGGCCCCTGTGGGCGGCATGTGCGAGCGAGAGAGAAGCTGTAGCATTAACGAAGATATCGGCCTGGCCACGGCGTTCACCATCGCCCACGAGATCGGACACACGTGAGGCCGGGGACACGGGAGGCGGCGGGCAGGAGGAGCAGGGAGTGTCGCCCGGCACCTGGTGGAGCTGCTCACTGGCCCTGTCCCCAGGTTTGGCATGAACCACGACGGCGTGGGCAACAGCTGCGGGGCCCGTGGCCAGGACCCAGCAAAGCTCATGGCGGCTCACATCACCATGAAGACCAACCCGTTCGTGTGGTCCTCCTGTAGCCGCGACTACATCACCAGCTTTCTGGAGTGAGGATCTGCCCGCCCGCCTGCCCATCCCGCCCAGGGTCTCACACTCATGTTGCGGGGAGAGGGGCTGCCTCCGAGGAGGGGGATACGCTCAGGGCTGCTCCCCAGGGCCCCTGTGTGCTTGGCCTGCAGCCCTCCAGTGTGACAGCCGCACTCTTCTCTCCACAGCTCAGGCCTGGGGCTCTGCCTGAACAACCGGCCCCCCAGACAGGACTTCGTGTACCCAACCGTGGCCCCTGGCCAGGCCTACGACGCGGATGAGCAGTGCCGCTTCCAGCATGGAGTCAAATCGCGTCAGTGTAAATACGGGGTAGAGAGAGCCTTCCTGCTTTCCTTCCTGGGAGGGGAGGGGGCCCACCACCACCAGGGTCAGGGGTGGGGTGGGGAAAGGGGGTGGGGATGGGAGAGCTGGGAAGGGATGTGAGCCTCAGTGGCGGGTTCAGGGACAGAGATGGATGGGAGGGTTATACAAATGTCATACGCAATCTCAGTGCTCAAGGACAAGAATGGGATCCCCTTGCTTCTCCAGACCCCTGTTTTGGGGGCTGAGCTGGGGAGAACCTGGGGGATACCCCTTCTGTTGCAGCAGGACCAAAGTCCCAAGATCCCTAACGGGGCCATTTTTAACCAAACATCCAGACTTGGTGGAAATAGTTTCCCAGGGGATGAACCATCTTCCCCACTTGGCAAAAAAATGGGACAAAGGCTTCCAGGGACACCCTGTCTTCATTCCCTGCATCCCCCGCTGACTGGTTCACAAGATCTCTTGGCCCCAGTCCTTAGCTGGACAAGCTCTGAGCCTCCTGATCACGCCCCACTCTTTCTTGAGGCTTAGGCTCAGCTCCCAAAGCCCCATCCACCCAAAGAGAAGCGAGCTGGGGGTGCCCTCCCAGCTCCTCCCAGGAAACTGGTGCCCCACTGGCTTCCCTCTTCAGCCACCAGGGACCCCCGGCTCATCTAGGGCCTGCCCCTCCCCTGCCCATCTTCCCCAATTCCCTGAACATGCTCCCCAACTCGTTACAGGCTCACCCCAAATAGCCCAGCCGCAGCCCTTCACATCTTCAAGACTCAAAAAGATCAGTTTGAATGTCCAAGCTGAGGCTGTGTCAACTCCAAACAGGGAGCAGGGAGGTGTTAAAAGCCCTCACTTTATTCCAGTGCGAGACAGGGAAAGAAACCCTCAATCCATTAAATCTTTTTAAAGATTTATTTTATTTACTTATTTAGCTATTTTTGGCCGTGCCAGATCTTTGTTGCTGTGTGCAAGCTTCCTCTAGTTGCAGAAAGCGGGGGCTACTCTTCGTTGCAGTGTGTGAGCTTTTCGTTCCAGTGGCTTCTCTTGTTGCAGAGCACAGGCTCTAGGCACATGGGCTTCAGTAGCTGTGGTTCCCAGGCTCTAGAATGGTGGCTCAGTAGTTGTTGCGCGCACAGGCTTAGCTGCCACATGGGATCTTCCCAGACCAGAGATCAAACCCGTGTCTCCCGCGTTGGCAGGCAGATTCTCAACCACTGTACCACCAGGGAAGCCCCTTGATCCGTTTATATTTAACCCACTCTTGCCACCCCACTCCACCCAGCTTGGCTCCCTCTAGTGAATTCCTAAAGAATTCAGAAGCCACTTGAGCCTCTGCTGTGTCCCAGGGGTCCTAACTGTGACGGTGATGGCAGACACTTACTGAATGCCCACTAGAGGTCCAGCATGCCATACCTATCATCTCAGTTAAACTCCTGACAATCCTGACAGCCACACATTGCGGGGGGGACGGACTGAGGAATAGGAAGAAGGCCTTACCCAAAGTCACAGTTCAAGAACATGGTGGAGCCAGGATTTGAGTCGAGGTTTTTTTCTGAATCCAAAGTTTATAATGAGGTAGGGAGGTGGAGGAAGTGCCAGATTATCAAGCACAGACCACTGCTGGTTGTATGTTGCATAGACTTTTCCTTTTATTTTTCCAAGGAACATCTTCTGGGTCCTCCTGGCAAAGGGATAAATAATGGACTACATGTAACTCAGTTAATATGTGTAAAGAGCTGGACCTGAGGCATGGTCCAGAGGTAGTCGCGGCCTTTATCACTCTGTAACAAGATGTTTGTGCAAGCTCTTTCATACTGACTCTGTCATCACATGCCTGTCAGGCATATGTAGGCAAGGCCCATCTTACAGACAAGGCCCAGAGAGGGGGGATGTGTTGCAAATCAGTGGTGGAGTTAAAGTCTCCCAGAGTTAAATGAGACCCAGGGCTCATTTCTTACAGACCATGGCACGTCCTTGTGGAAAGGAGGATGAGCAGAGCTAGACTAGGCAGTTCTCTTTAAGAGGTGTCAGAAGTGGGATCTGTCATATTTTAACAAATGGCCAGGAGAATATAACCCAAGTGAAGCCAGAAAACCAGGCTGAGGTGTTTTTTTTTTTTTTTTTTTTTAATAATTTTATTTATTTATTTATTTATTTTTGGCTGTGCTGAGCCTTCATTGCTGTGCGGGGTTTTCTGTAGTTGCAGTGAGCGGGCGCTACTCTTTGTCACAGTGCCCAGGATTCTCATTAAAGGAGTTTCTCTTGTTGTAGAGCACAGGCTCTAGGGTGAATGGGCTTCAGTGATTGCTGCACACAGACTCAGAAGTTGCGGCTCCCGGGAACAATAGTTGCGGCACACTGGCTTAGTTGTCCCGAGGCATGTTGGATCTTCCCAGACTAGGGATTGAACCCATGACTTCTGCATTGGCAGGCAGATTCTTTACCACTGAGCCACCAGAGAAGCCCCAGGCTGAGTCTTTAAGATGAGAGTATCCTTTGAGGGAGCAAGTTTGAGGACCACCTTGTAAGCTTCTCATATGTGTGCAGTTGTCTCAGAGGCTGACACAGGAAATGTCCCTTCCTACAGCCATTGATGGGTCCAATCCCAAATCTTCAAAGCTTAGGAGGATCAGGTTCGAAGAGAAGATTACATGTGATTGTAAAATGAGGCAAGAAGGATTTCCACATCTCAGAGGCAAGACTCTAGGAAATGAACAGGATGTAGGCTAGAAGGTCAGATTTGGCCACACCTGAACCCAGTAAAGCTTGTCCAGGGATATTAATTAACCTGGACCTAAAGGGTCAGAATGGCTCCCTGGGACTGATCCAGCTTCCTGCCATGGACAGGACCTGCTGCCAGAGTCTTTGTGTTGTGTGTTTAGTCACTCAGTCGTGTCCAACTCTTTGTGACCCTTTGGACTGTAGCCCACCAGGCTCCTCTGTCCATGGGATTTTTCAGGCAAGAGTACCAGAGTGGGTTGCCAGGGTCTGGGCCAGCCCAAGTAAGACTCAGGAAGAAGATGGGCTGATTTTTCACTGGGAGAACTAGAGCAGCTTTCCACACAGACCTAGCCTGGCCTTATCCCCTCTCAACCTTCCATAGATTAAAACTTTGAGGAGCTTCGCCAGTTTAGGTTGGGGAAACAATAAGAACCACCTGCTGGGGGAATAAAAAGTTAGAGCTGGGGCCCTTGACCTGAGCCATCATCAAGCCTGGATTTTTCAGAACCACAGCTCTTGAGGTGGGCTGCTTTGCCCACTCTAAAAAGAAATCCAGCATCCTTCCTCCTTATTCCTCAGCCGGTCCCAAGTTTCCTTCTAGAAATTTGGGAAGTGCCAGGGGTTGAACTCCCAAAAAGATCCCCTGGGGAAGGAAATGGCAACCCACTCCAGTATTCTTGCCCAGAAATCCCATGCATAGAAGGGCCTGTGTGCTAAGTCACTTCAGTTGTGTCCAACTATTTGTGAACCCGTGGACTGCAGCCTGCCAGGCTCCTCTGCCCATGGGATTCTCCAGGCAAGAATACTGGAGTGGATTGCCATGCCCTTCTCTAGGGGATCTTACCAACCTAGGGATCGAACCTGTGTCTCTCACATCTAACCTGCATTGGCAGGCAGGGTTTTTACCGCTAGTGCCATCTGGGAAGCCCAATCCATGGGCTTGGGCTACAATCCATGGGGTCGCAAGGGTGGGACAGGACTTAGCTACTAAAGAAGGGGCTGAACTACAGAGGGATTAGATCGTAGACCCAGCTATCGATTAAAGTTCTGGGATAGAATCCAGATTGCCTCCTTAGTAGCTGTATGACCTCTAGCAAATGACCCTACCTCTCTGATCCTTGGTTTTCCCACAGTAAAATGGAGAGTATAGTGCCTAAGGGAGTTTGAGGGTCTCCTAGGTGTTCGATAGGACTTCCCTTGTAGCTCAGCTGGTAAATAATCTGCCTGCAATGATGGAGACCTGGGTTTGATCCCTGGGTTGAGAAGATCCTCTGGAGAAGGGAAAGGCTACCCACTCCAGTATTCTGGCCTGGAGAATTCCATGGACTGTATGTATAGTGCATGGGGTCGTGAAGAGTCGGACCCGACTGAGCGACTTTCACTTTCACTAGGTGTTTGATAAGAGCTGCTTATAGCCCGAGAAGAGGTCCCTTCCTATACCCTGCCAGTAGTTGCAAAAAGAAACCCAGGAAAGGAAGGCTGGAGCCCCACTGAGCGGGTCGCCTGGGTTCTCCCAAGGAAGGTGGGAGGGAGGGTCCGAGCCTGAGCGGGCACCTTGGCCCGCAGGAGGTCTGCAGCGAGTTGTGGTGTCTGAGCAAGAGCAACCGGTGCATCACCAACAGCATCCCGGCCGCCGAGGGCACGTTGTGCCAAACACACACCATCGACAAGGGGGTGAGCCTCGACCGGCCTGGGCCACCGCCGGGGCCCGCCATCGGCTTTGGCCACGCCCACTGCCTGCAGGTCCCGCCCCCTGCCCGAGGCCACACCCCTCCCAGGCTACTCCCTGCATGCTTGGCCCAATACTAGCTCCACCCACTGCTGGGGACTGTGCTTAGGCCACGCCCCCACATTACCCTGTACTATCCAGGTCTACGGACCCCACCTCCATCCTCCCCCTTTCGCCCCACCCCCCGAGGGCTTAGAGCTCCAGCTGTGGGCCTGGGGAGGGGGTGGGAATGATCGCCAAGGCCTCGAGACTGCAGAGTCCGACTCACCTGCCTCATCATCCCACCCGCAGTGGTGCTACAAGCGGGTCTGCGTCCCCTTCGGGTCGAGGCCGGAGGGCGTGGACGGCGCCTGGGGCCCGTGGACCCCGTGGGGTGACTGCAGCCGGACGTGCGGTGGCGGCGTGTCCTCCTCCAGCCGACACTGCGACAGCCCCAGGTCAGTTCTCAGGCCCTTCTGCAGGAGAGGCGGGCGGCCCCTCCCCGCGTCCCCCCTGCCCCATTTCTCTCCTGTCCGCCCCCGCTTCCAGGCCGACCATCGGGGGCAAGTACTGCCTGGGAGAGAGACGGAGGCACCGCTCCTGCAACACCGAGGCGAGTTCCCCCAGGACCTCAAGCCGGGTCCCTCTGACACGAGGAAAGAAAGGCATAAGTCAGTTTCCAGTGAGCTCTGACCGGGTGGCCACCATCTCTTTGGAACCTGCAGCGGCCACCCGCTCCTTTCCGGGCCCTCCCCACACCTGTCCTGGGTCCCAGCTCCTTCCAGCTCACACATTTGCAGTAGATGCATCTCGCACCAGCCACAACGGGCCCCTTCCTTTACTGCCCAATTCTACTCCCCACCAAAGCCCCACCCCTGCTCCAAAGCTGACCCTGTGCTCCTTGCCAATCCAGTGGCCAGGTTTTCATTGCATTCCTTTCTGACCAGGGATCACCGTCTCCTGTCCAAAACTCCCAGCCACAAGTCCCACACGCTCATGAAGAGTGTGCTTGACTCCTTTCTAGGCCCGCTCTCTCAAGAAAGGCCCCATGGTCTGAAGCCAGAAACCCAGGTGTCATTCTTAGCTTGCCCACAAACTCGAGTGAGTCACCTACTCCCATTGCAGAGGCACCTGTCCCTCGGGCCTCCTTCCTGGCTTCCCTGCCTCCAGTCTCAGAGCATGAGTTCTCCAGCCTCTGGGCCTCTGCCCTAACTACATCCCCCCATACTCCGTACCTGGCCTCCTGACTTCGCCCTTCTGGTGCCCCCCAGGACTGTCCCCCAGGCTCCCAGGACTTCAGGGAAATGCAGTGCTCTGAATTTGACAGCGTCCCCTTTCGTGGAAAATTCTACACATGGAAGACATACCGGGGAGGTGAGCAGGGAACTGAGAAGGTCGTGGAGTGGAGGGGGACAGCTGCAGGTGGAGGCAGGATCATGGGTTTTGTCTTGAGCAGCCCCTCTCCCAAGGAACCAGAGTGCCCATGAGTGCCTGGACTATACAGCGGGGACCCCACTTCCTCTGCTCAACCTGCCCATCCTCGTTGGGTCTGGGGTCTGGCCTTTGGTCTAATGGGGCTGTGCCCCCCAGGGGGCGTGAAGGCCTGCTCTCTCACATGCCTAGCAGAAGGCTTCAACTTCTACACGGAGAGGGCAGCAGCTGTGGTGGACGGGACTCCCTGCCGCCCGGACACAGTGGACATTTGTGTCAGCGGCGAGTGCAAGGTGGAGGGGACTCCCAGAGAGAGGGCAGGGGAGGCGGGTGGCTGGAGGTGGGAGGCGGCTCCCTGACACCCCCTCCCCCACCACTGCCCTTCCCAGCACGTAGGTTGTGACCGCGTCCTGGGCTCCGACCTACGAGAGGACAAGTGCCGAGTGTGCGGGGGTGACGGGAGTGCCTGCGAGACCATTGAGGGGGTCTTCAGCCCAGCCTTGCTTGGGACTGGTGAGAGACCCCAGCTTCTCTCCTACACTCCCCCATTTGGCAGCTGGGGGCACAGTTCACCCCAAAAGATTCAGGAGTAGTGCCCCAGGTCACAGTCAGGAACTGGCTTGGGCTCTGGTGCCTAAACCTTCACATTGAAAGCATCCCAGGGGGTGGGTACCTAAATCTCTCCCATGCCCCATCCTGAGGGTCTCATGCCATCTTGAGGAGCCAGGAGCATGACTCTCCAAGGGGACTGAGGGGCTGTCTGTGCCAGACCACAAAGCTTACTAGGGGCAAGGGTAGCTGCAGGGTGTGGTAAGTCGAGGGCTTCCCAGCCTTGGGCTGAAGGAAAGAGACCCCAGGGAGTGTTTGGGGGGCGGTGAGAGTGGGAAAGTGTTAGGGGCCCAAACAGCCACTGAAGCCCAAGTGTGGCGTCCAGGGGACAGGCAGTTAAACCAGTATGCATGGGGGATGCAGGTGGGCAAGGATAGAGGGTCCACAGGGGCCCAAGATCATCCAGGTCATAAGTGATGGAGCCCACTGCAACCTGACTCTGACTGCTAAAACCATCAAGTCACCGTATATGGCTCAGGAACCCCATGGTACCCCCTTCCCTCTGCCCAAAGCTCAGTCCTGCTGCTTGTCTTAGGGTGGGGGTGGGTTGGACCATTTTAGTGGTTTGAGAGGTAAGAAAGTTGGAGGTCAAATCCCAGCTGAACCACTTCCTAGCTATAAAACCTAGGCAAGCTGTTTCATCTCTTTGAGCCTCAGTTTTGTCATCTGTAAAGTGGGTATGATGACGTGTCTACTTAACAGAGCCAGAGACACAGTGGGCCTCTCTGTAAGCGCTTAGCACAGTAATGGTTACCTGCTGTCATCAGGGACCAGGAGTGGGGGGTGGGGTGGGCAGGCAGGTACAGGGACAGACCAAGCCTGTGACACCTGAACTCCCCTCTCCAGGGTATGAGGAAGTCGTCTGGATCCCCAAAGGCTCCGTCCACATTTTCATCCAGGACTTGAACCTCTCCCTGAGTCACCTGGGTGAGCCAGAGGTGGGGGAATGAGGACTGGGGTTAGCGGGGGTATCAGTGTGGCTGGAATTCTGACCTCTTTGCTGTCCCCCAGCCCTGAAGGGAGACCAGGAGTCCCTGCTGCTGGAGGGGCTGCCTGGGACCCCCCAGCCCCACCGCCTGCCCCTGGCCGGAACCACTTTTCAGCTCCGACAAGGGCCGGATCAGACCCAGAGCCTAGAAGCCCTAGGACCCATTAATGCATCTCTCATCATCATGGTAACGGCAGGGCTGGGAGCACGGTGCAGGAGGACGTTAGCATCCTTTTGGGATCTCAAACTTGGCTTCTATTTGATTCTCCCCCACCCCCCATCCCCCACCGCTGCGACCCCAGGTACTGACCCAAACTGAACTGCCTGCCCTCCGCTACCGCTTCAATGCACCCATTGCCCGTGATGCACTGCCTCCCTATTCCTGGCATTACGCACCCTGGACCAAGTGCTCAGCCCAGTGTGCAGGCGGTGAGACCCAGGAGTGGGACGGGATGGGGCAGGTTCTGGTCACCAGGCTGACCTTTTGGGCCAGGCAGGGCTGAGCGGGCCTGTCACCCGCCCCCAGGCAGCCAGGTGCAGGCTGTAGAGTGTCGGAATCAGCTGGACAGCTCCGCCGTGGCCCCCCACCACTGCAGCGCCCACAGCAAGCTGCCCAAGAGGCAGCGTGCCTGCAACACGGAGCCCTGCCCACCTGAGTGAGTGCCGGTGGGGTTGCAGGACCGGGGCGACAGGCTCCTGGGGTCAGAGGAGTCAAGGCTCCCTAAGGTGCAGACAGGGGTGTCCCAGAGTCAGACTCAGAGCAGTGGTGCTCCCTGATGTGCCTCCCTGCCCCCAGTGAGGGTCCAGAGTAAAGATGTTCTGAGTTTGGGGTGTGGGGTGGTGGGAACAGCAGGCATTCGGGTGCCAGTTTCCATAAGGATGCTGGTTGTTAGGCGGGAGGACCTGCCAGTGCCCCGAGGTCAGGGTGCTGCCCTGCCTACTGTCTCAGACCGCTCCTCCCCCCACAGCTGGGTGGTAGGGAACTGGTCGCGCTGCAGCCGCAGTTGTGATGCAGGCGTGCGCAGCCGCTCCGTCGTGTGCCAGCGCCGCGTGTCGGCGGCCGAGGAGAAGGCGCTGGACGACAGCGCTTGCCCGCAGCCGCGCCCCCCAGTACTGGAAGCCTGCCACGGCCCTGCCTGCCCTCCGGAGTGGGCCGCCCTCGACTGGTCGGAGGTCAGCCGCCCCTTCCCGCCCGCAGCCCACCCACTACTCCCTAGGCAGAACAGGGAGGGGCCGGGGTGGCCCCACGTCGGGTGCCGCCCCCCCAGGCGCCTCCCCACTCCCGCTGGCCCTAGTGGGCCCCCCGTGATTGGTCCTAAGTTAGCTATACCGTCCTCCATTCCCACTGAATCAGCATCCTCCCCACGGCTTGTTCAAGCGGGGAGCAGGGTGCCCACTGAGCATGAAACGCCCCCTCCCAACTGCAGTGCACCCCCAGCTGCGGGCCGGGCCTCCGCCACCGCGTGGTCCTCTGTAAGAGCGCAGATCACCGCGCCACACTGCCCCCCGCGCATTGCCAGCCCGCGACCAAGCCACCAGCCACCATGCGCTGCAACCTGCGCCGCTGCCCTCCGGCCCGCTGGGTGGCGGGGGAGTGGGGCGAGGTAGGCGCGTGCACCCTGCCGAGCGGGGACCCAGGGCAGGGGTGGCAGGGTGGGCGGCGGTGCCAGGCTTCCGCTCATCGGCGACTCCCCACAGTGCTCCGCGCAGTGTGGCTTCGGGCAGCAGCAGCGCCCTGTGCGCTGTTCCAGCCACACCGGGCAGCCCTCGAGCGAGTGCGCCGAGGCCCTGCGGCCACCCGCCACACAGCAGTGCGAGGCCAAGTGTGACAGTGCGCCCCCGGGGGACGGCTTGGAAGGTTTGTGGGGCTGGGGGGCTGAGGGGCACTGGGAGGGCCCTGTCCAGAGGATGCCATAGCTAGGAGAGCTGAGGGACCCTTGTCCCTAGGGTGCCTCCAAACACTGACATCCCTTTCTCTGTCACCTCCAGACCATCTTTCATCATCTCCTGCCTGCCAACATGTATTGGGTACCACTGTGTGCCAGGCGTTGTAGGAACCTGATTTTTCTGGGGGTCCAAACTCAGGTCATTCCTTCAACCACCTCCTTGACTCTAACCCTCCCTGTTCATTTCCATCTATGACATTTGCTGTTGTTCACTCGCTAAGTTGTGTCTGACTCTTCGCGACCCCATGGAAAAATTGCCCTCCATTCTTTCCCAGTGTGAGCTTCTCTTGTGGTTCTGACTAGCAGAGAATCTGCCTGCAATGCAGCAGACCCAGGTTCGATCCCTGGGTGGAGAAGATCCCCTGGAGAAGGCAATGGCAACCTACTCCAGTATTCTTGCCTAGAAAACTCCATGGACAGAGGAGCCTGGCAGGCTACAGTCCACAAGAGTTGGACAAGACAGCGACTAACACTTTCACTTCCCCAGTAGAATATTGAATACCTTCTGATCTGGGGGGCTCATTTCCCGTGTCCTCTTTTTGCCTTTTCAAACTGTTCATGGGGTTTTCACAGCAAGAATACTGGAGTGGGTTGCCATTTTCTCCTCTAATGGACCACGTTTTGTCAGAACTCTTCACCATGACCTGTCTGTCTTGGGTGGCTCTGCACAGCATAGCTCATAACTTCATTGTTATGCAAATCCCTTCACCATGTCAAGGCTGTGATCCATGAAAGGGATCTGCTACATTATCTGCCTGATGTTTTTCTTTCAATCAGTTTCTCAGCCTCGGGCACTATTGATGTTTGGGGCCAGAAGGTTCCTTGTCTTGCGGGCGGCCCTGTGCATTGTCAACGGTTCAGCATCCCTGACCCTGCTAGATGCCAATGGTACCCCTCCTCCCAGTGGTGAAAACCGAAAAATGCTTACAAACATCTCCAAATATCCCCTGGGAGGCAAAACTGCCTCCCTTGGAAACCACTGCTCTAAATATACCCATCTCTTTCTACCTAAGTAAATGTATATTTCATAGACAGCTATAGGTTACTTACTCCAGGCACTGGGACCAAACTGCCTGGATTCATCTTCCATCTCTGTGTCTTGGTTTTCTTATCTGTCAAGAGGCAGAGGAGTGGTGGTATGTGTTAATATATTAACTGGAGGTAATACCACCTTAAGCTGCTGCTGCTGCTAAGTCGCTTCTATTGTGTCCGACTCTGTGTGACCCCATAGACGGCAGCCCACCAGGCTCCTCCATTCCTAGGATTCACCAGGCAAGAACACTGGAGTGGGTTGCCATTTCCTTCCCCAATGCATAAAAGTGAAAAATGAAAGTGAAGTCGCTCAAGTCGTGTCCGACTCTTAGCGACCCCATGGACTGCAGCCTACCAGGCTCCTTCGTCCATGGGATTTTCCAGGCAAGAGTACCAGAGTGGGTCACCAGTGCCTTCTCCATACCACCTTAAGGAGAGAGACTAAATCCACGTGAAGCTCTGTATTAGCCCAGGCTCTGTCATACGTCAGTGACTGCTAAGTGAGAACCCTGGTCCATTGTCAGGAACAGACTGTCAGTTACCCTGAACACAGAATACACATATACCCTAAGAGGAAGGACCACACTGGAGTTCAAGGTCCCCAGTGTGTGACAAAGGGAAACGAGCAAGGGTTATATACACCAAACGGGTAATTGGAAAAGGAACACTTTTCTCGTCATTTTAACACGGTGTCCAAGCCCCAGACCTGCACTCTCTTTCAAAATTCTCCAGAGAGCCTAGTGACATGGTTACTGTTAGAAGCCCCACTTTGAGAGCTGAGAAGCCAAGGCACAGAGAAGCTAGGAAGCGGTGTGCAGCCATTGGTCGCACTACGGGGGGAGGGGGGAGGCGCTGAGACCAGATTCCCCTCCCCTTCCTCTTCTCCCGCCCCTTTCAGAGTGCAAGGATGTGAACAAGGTCGCCTACTGCCCCCTGGTGCTGAAATTTCAGTTCTGCAGCAGAGCCTACTTCCGCCAGATGTGCTGCAAAACCTGCCAGGGCCGCTAGAGGGCGCTCGGCCTTCGGAGCGAGCCCTGGATGTGCGCGGGCTGGGGGTGGGGGGAACCAGGCCTGCAGCTGACCAGCCTGAAGGAGCCCGAGGGGGCAGGAACTGGGAGTGAATGGTGAGATGGAGCTGGAAGTTATTTATTGGAAACTCCTGCAGGGCTCCTGACTGGGGGCGGGGGGAGGGGGTGAGGGAATGGAGAGGGGCTGGCCACGCCCACGGCCCCTCCTCTGCGCACCTCCCAGTTCACAGAGAGACCACCCCCTCCAGGGTGAGCTTGAGTTGGAACAGTTGCTCTCCCTAGAACTCTTGCCACCCACCTTTAGGGAGCCCCCCCTACACAACACCCGCCTTTGATCGGAATATGTACTGTGAAGAGTGGGGGTGGGGAGGGGGTCAGCCGGTGCCCTGCCCCCTCCAGCACTGCCCTGCCCCTCCACTCTGAGCTGGGGGGGGGGAAATCTATGTCCGCTATGGGGGAGGGGATTAGCACCACCTCCCTGACACCCTGCCCCCAACCAGACCAGCTAGAAGCGGGAGGCAGAGCTGGGAAGACCCACCCCATTCTCTGCCTTACCTGCCCCAGGGGGACCCCGTCATCCAGGCTACCCCCATGATGGTGCTACAGGCCCTGCCCTGGGGCCCACACACCCCCTCACCAGGAAGCCCTACATCAATAAAGTTCTGTCTTGTGTAGATTTCTGTGCCCGACTGTGTGTGTGTGTGTGTGTGTGTGTGTGTGTGCGCGCGCGCGCGCGAATGGGTCCCATCCAATTATCCCCCCGCCCTGGAAGCGGCCACACCCCCTCACAGGTCGGCCCCAACAGCCCAAAGGGGACTTGTACCAATACAGACTAGAGCCCAGTAACCTTAGGTCAAAAATACAGTTGCTTCTTGGACTTCCTTGGTGGTCCAGTAGTTGAGCGTCCGCCTGCCAATGCAGGGGACACAGGTTAGATCCCTGGTCCGGGAAGATTACACATGCCCGTGGGCCAACTAACCCCGTGCACCACAATTCCTGAGCCCGGGCTAGAGTCTGTGTGCTGCAACTACAGAAGCGGACCAGCCCCATACTCTGCAAGAGAAGCTACCGCAATGACAAGCCCACACGCAATAAGGAAGAATAGCCCCCACTCGCCGCAACTAGAGGAAGCAGGGTGCAGCAAAGAAGACCCAACAGAACCTAAAATAATCTTTTTTTTTTTTTTAATACAGCGTCTCTTAGAGACTCTCAAAGCAACGCAATCTGGCACCTGTTACCCCAGCCACCACACTCCCTGTGACTCTGCCATCTCCAGCCGCCCTGGACTCCTGAAATTTCCTCAGAGTCCCCATCTTCCCATCTTAAGGCCTTTGCTAGAGCTGTTTTCCTCTGCCAGGTGTACCCTCCCGTTCCCCCTTCACCTGGTTAACTCCAGCTCACTTCGCGGTCTCAGCAAAAAAAGTCGCCTCCTCCCAGAAGCCTCCCCTGACGCCCTCAACAAGGTGGGGGGCGGGGGTGTCGACCTGACTGTTCACTTCTAGTGCCCTGGAGACATTGCTGAGGTTTGCAGGCACCAAGCCCATCGGTTGAGAAACGGGCTGCTCCCCAGATGTGGCCACTAGGGGGCGCCGCGGCACTCCAGTCTCCGCGCAGGATGCGGTGTGTGGCCTGGAGCGCGGGGATACCCGGGTGTGCAGGCCTTCCTGCCAGGTTCTCCCAGGGTCTGTTTCTGCCTCCGCCACTTCCCCACTGTGTGTGGCAGACGACAGCCTCTGGGAAATGCCATTTCCTCAAACGTCAGGAGGAGACCAGCACACGGCCTACTGGTCTCCCAAACATCAGAAGATGGGCCATCATTTGATGGATGTCATGTGCTTCCTTGGTGGCTCAGACGGTCAAGAATCTGACGGCAATGCTGGAGACCCGGGTTCGATCCCTGCGTTGGGAAGATCCCCTGGAGGAGGGCATGGCAACACACTCCAGTGTTCTTGCCTGGGAAATCCCATGGACAGAGAGGCCTGGCGGGCTACAGTCCATGGGGTCACAAAGACACGACTGAGCGACTAATACTGATGTGCGCGCCAGGCGCTCCCGGCAGGATCCCCAGCCCCACCGCCGCCGTTTTAGGATGAGAAAATGAAGAGAGCTGGGGCGGCGGGTGCAGTCATTAATTCTAGACGTAACATTCAAAGTCTGGGACCTTCCAAATGCCCCTGGCTCTCGGGACCCTCCACTCCCCTGGCAGAAACGCACCTGATTCCCAAGGGCCCTCCTGGAAGAAGGACCAGCGGAAGCGGCTTCGGAAGTGAGAGTTTGCCCAGGGATGCCCAGAGCAGATACACATCTCAAGTGGGTCTGGAAGACTCCTAAGCAGCCCAGGACAGAGCAATCAGTCCGCAGCCAACGGATCCTTGTCCCGCCTGCTGCAGCCGCGTCCCGCGGGGAGCGGGGCGGGGCGGGGGGCGCGAGGGAGTTGGAGACTCGGTTTCCTGGGGTCTGGCAGCTGCTGCCTTCCATCCTTAACCTCTCCCTTCGGGCTCTGGGCTCCAGACCAGCAGCTCCCTCGGGCCAGTCTGGGCGCTCTCCCCGCCCCCAGGCTCAGCTTCCCTCCCCGGTAGCCGCGGGCCCCTCCCGCCAAAGGAAGTGAGAAGGGGGCTGTTGTAAGAGGAACTAGGGCCGGGAGTCTGCCGGAGGAGCAGGAGCAGGGCCATGCCCGAGCCGCCCCCAGGAGCTTCCTGAGCCTGCACCCCTTCCACGACCCCTCCAGGCACCTCCCCAGGGACCCAGACACCAGCCCCTACCATGGTAAGTCATTCAGGGTGGGCCCTGAAGTGCAGCAGTCGGGGGCACGAGTCAGATGGAAGTGCCTAGAGGCCACCACCAGAAAGTGGGGCCATGGGAATGGGCACAGCAGACCCTTCGGGATTCTGCAGTACAGCTCAGGTGCTCCAAGCATCCCACACCGGGCACCAAGCTCCCACTGGATGGTGGACAAGATGCCAGGGTGGGGATGGGGCACCAAGGATGGAGCAGTAACCGGAGGACAGAAGGTGGTTTTGAAGGCTCACACAGTGCCTGCAGGTGCAGGGACAAACCCCTTTTCTGGGGCGTGGGGAACCCAGTTCCTAGTCGAGTTTGGTGCCTCATCTCCGTGTGGCCTTGGGCCAGTCACTTCCCCCTCTGCGGGTCTCAGTTCCCACACATCATATTTGGAAGTCTCTCAGGATGTGGAAGGTGTTTGGGGGCTCCTCTCCATTGGAACCTTCAGAGGGTCTTGGGATCCAGCCTCTGTGAGTCCACCAGAGTTGGGAGAGAAAGCTGGGTCAAATGGGTGGTGGGTTGCCATGATGGTGGCATGCCGGCATCCCAGTGTGGGTGACAGGGTGGTTTGGCAGTAGTCATCACAGAAGCGGGAATGGGTGAGATGAAACATTCCACACCACCACGGGTTCCTTCTGCTGGAGGACAGCAGGGAAAAAACACTACACCCAGAAGCCTCACCACCTGCTGAGACTGAGGTCTGATGATGACTGTGGTGATAAGGCTGTGGAGATGGTCATGGTCCTCGGTCTAGATCCAGTAGCATCATGTCACACGCATGAAGAGGAGACTTGGCTGGCTATAAATGTCACACCTCCGTCCCCCGCAGCCAAAGTTCCATGGCTCTGCAAGCCACTTCAGCTTTCATTTTTTGTCAATCTGTCCATGAGGGCGTGTGGCTGGGGTCAGTCACAGAGCTAAAAGTGACAACTGCAGAGTTGCTGGCAGTTGCCGCAATGTGGAGGCAGGGGTTGTGAGATCACCCTATTTCAGAAAGCCAGTGATAAATGGGGCACCACGGGCCACGGACCCCTCTGGTTAACCGGCAAGCAAACCATCAACTAGAGCTCTGGGCTTGAGACAGAAGCCCTTCCAAGACAGAGCCAGGCCAGGAAGACTCCTTGATCAAAGAAGCACAGGAAATAATTTGCTACTTCAGAGAAAAGCAACCCCTCCCAAGGAAACCATGTGAAATGCTGAGTCAATGATCTCCTTGGCCAACTGGGTCTGGGAAGGGAGAAACTCACCCAAAAGGATCATGAATTAAAAAAAAAAAAAAGAGTGGAATTTATCCATGAGGTTAATACCTCTGTCTAGAGGTGCTGACATCTTTCTGGAGGAATGCTGGATGCCAGAAAGAGGTGTTGAAAGATTCAGTGAAATGATGTTCGTCAAGTGCTTCACAGAGCACATAATGTGCTCCATACACCGCAGAAGCCATATTCACGGTGGGAGTTAGCCATGGTGATGGATGGATGTGGCTTCATTCTTGGTTCCTGTAGAAGAATTGGGCTGTTGATGTCATTGTTCATGATGGTGGTCATTGCTGTCCGTTGTCCCATGTTGGTGGTGTGGTGGTGGCAGTGATGGCTGCTTTTAGTGCCAGCTAGTGTTCAATAATGGTGGCTGGTGGTTGCTTGTTTTCCGCTGGAGGGTTGATCTCTAGAATAATGGCAGCTGGTCATCGTTTGAAGTTGGGTGGTGACAGTGATGTTCGTTTGCTGTTGGTCATTCATTGATGATCTGGGTGACTGTCTTGGGACTGGCGGTGATGCACTGTTGGTTTGGAAAGGGGTACGATTGAAGGCTGAACTTCCTAGGTGGCTCAGTGGTAAAGGATCTGTCTGCCAACACAGAACACTGCATTTGATCCCTGGGTCTGGGAGATCCCCTAGAGAAGGAAATAGCAACCCACTCCAGTATTCTTGCCTGGAAAATCCCGTTTACAGAGGAGCCTGGCAGGCTACAGTCCACAGGGGGTCACAGAAGAGTCTGTGACTACTAGTTACGATTTAGTGACTAGACAACCACGACTGCTTCAGTGGTGGTAGGTTACCTGTGTTTGTTGATGGCTACTATTGTGATCGTGGTTGTTACTGTCCATGGTGATTGGTTATTATGGGTTGTTGGTGCCGGTGGTAATGCGTGCTGATGGTGATGAGTGATGGTAAGGAAATGGGTGGTGGAATCTTTTGTACTTCTGCTTTATATTAGCTGGCATTAAGGTTATCAGCAGTTTCTGTTCGACTTCGGCTCAGGGGCAGGTAAAGGCAGCAACTGGTTGTCCTCAGTTGATAATGGTGGTGACATGAGGGTAATGGTGGTTGTTTTGAAAGTACAGATATGAAGCTGGGAGGCCAGTAATGTGGCTGCTTGATCCAGGGGCAGCAGTCACAGGGATGGACAGAAAAGGCTGGAGGCCAAGAAAGGGTGAAGGAAAAAGATTCTAGAAGGACAAGGATCCCCAGATGTTGGAGAATGGCCTCTGGTTAGGGTCAAAGAGCCTGAGACACCCCTCCCAAGGGAGGGGGAGACCTGAGAGCTGTTGGAGGTGAGAATGTTGTTTGCGTGGGGTAGAGACACAGGGTGTGTCCCCAGAGCCCCACAGAGCAAGACCCAGGCTCCAAGGGCACATCAGGGGGCCAGGGTGGGGCCAAGGGCTGAGGGCAGCTCCAGCAGCCACTGCCACAGCAGCTTCACCTCACCACCGGCTGGCAACCACAGCACACAGGACCCCGGAGAGGAAGGAAGTGGCTGTTTCGTTGTTGTCTCCAGTCTGGGGCTCTGCTCATCACCACCCAGGAGCAGGGAGGCCAGAGCAGTTGGTGCAGATTGCAAAAGCTGGCTCCTCCAGCCCTTCCTCCTGGCCCTGTGTCCCGAGCCTGTGGGATTGGCCAGCTTAAGGCTGCTGCTGCCACTGGCGATGGGGAGAGAGGCTAGTGTTTCCGCTTGACAAGCTTCACCTCGTTGAATCTGCACAGCTGCCCACGAGGCCCATAGTCCTCAATGTTCCCATTTGCCCGATGAGAAAACAGAGGCAGGGAGGTTCAGCTAGCTGCAGGACAACCCAAGATAGTAGAGAATTTCAACCAGTGATCCCCAAGGTCACACTTTGAACAGCCACCTTGATCGACAACCTCTTCCTCCTCCTTCCAGCTGAGAAGCTACCTGAGGGTGTGGGCTGACTCCTATAGTCTAGTTTTAATTCAAGCAACAAGAATGCTGGTGTGCCACACACACCCAAGGCCTTCTGGCCCATCGCTCCAGCTGCCACTACTGACAACATTCTGAAATATTCATGTTTCAAGGTCTATCTCCTACAGGAAGCCTGCTCTGATTGCCTCAGCCTCCTACAGGAAGCCCTCTCTGATTGCCTCAGTTCTTCTTCGTGCAGTCTGATTGGGATCACTGTCTCCCCTGGACAACTCACTTCTGAGCTACTCAAGAGCAGAGTCTAGGCCTGGTCCCCACAGACCTCCACGCACAGTAGGAGTTCAGAAAGTGTTTTCACTACAGGGCTCCAATGCCCCAGCCCTTGGTTCTCCCTTCTTTGGCACCAGGGAAGCTGCAACCCCATGCCTCTACTGTAAGTTGCGGGGGGGCGGGGGGAGCCTCTCTGAAGAGCTGAAGTTAGAGACTATGTTCTCTTCTGTCCCAGTCACCTCGCGCCCCTGACTATCTTTCACAAGAACTCCAGCCTCTTGAGTCATATCTGACTTGTGGTCAACTGTGACCACAAGCTCTCTGTTACACCCTCACCCCTAAGGGAGGAACAAACAGCTTCAGCTTGACCCTCGGAGACTTGGGGGACACAGAGAGATGGATACCAATGACACAGGATAAGAGACAGTCTTATTGCAATGATACTTCATTCATTTATTCATTCAACAAGTGTACATTGACCAGTTCCTCTATATTATCAAACACGGACCACTTTCACTAAATGCTCCTGGGGACACTGGCTGCCATTTCCTGAGGTAACCCAGTAGGTCTTTTCTCAGCACCGGCTTGTTTATTTTCCCCAGCAAGCCCACGGAGGAGATTTATTATGGCACCCGTTCTACAGATGGGGCAACTGAGGCTTGGAGAAGTGAAGTGGCCTCCCTAGGGTCCCATAGCCAAGTGTCAAGCCAGGCCTCACACCCAGTTCATCCCTTGCCAAAATTCTCGACTCTCCTCACACTATACCCTCTTGAGCAAAACCTCTCTCTCCGCCACAAACAACCCATGGGTTTTTTTGTGTGATTGCGTAGAACTCGGCTGGATCCAGGAGTCCCAGCTTCCTGGGGCTGGACACAGAAGGAGGGATTGCTAGAGGCAGAGGCCCATTCCACTGGGTGGGGAAAGAAGGGAGGGACAGGAAGAGGAACCAAGTTCTCCGGGCCAGGAGAGCCAGCCAGACACAGCCGGCCTCAGGGCCTCTGACCTCAGAGAAAGGAAGTGGCCTGAAGTCTCAGCTGAGCCCGAGGGGGTCCCAAGAGCATGGACATCAGGATGACCCCAAAGAGGAAACCCTGGACAGGACAATGTGTGTCTCCTCCCCGTCCTCATCTGACCTATAGCACCAACCCTGGCCATTCCCGTCGCAGACCCGGCTTCCCTTTCTGCTGTTTGACCTTAGAGAGGACACCTAACCTCTCTCTCTGGGCCATAGTTTTCTCTTTCGCAAAATGGATCTAATCAGAGCAATGACCCAGTCGCGTGCCCAGAGGATGCGATGAGATAATTCACGGAAAAAGCTTAGACCAGAGTCTGGCACAAAATAAGTGCCAGTGGGGCGTGAACTTTTGTTACCTATTGTTGTTCCCTGTTACCATAGTTACCACCCACGCCCCACCCTTTGAGGTCTTCAGAGAGAGAATCCACTTCCAGTTCGCCCACCCAACCTCCCCACCCTGACTCAGGGAAAGGACAGCCCCAGCAGGTCCCTGAATGACACCACTTCATCCCCTGTATTTAAAATTTCATCGGCTCTTCTCACCAACAAACCAGCTGGTCTCCTTATTTTAAAAGCAGAAAATACACTCCCCTGACCCCTCTTCCCCACAAGCCTATTTCCCTCTTTCCCCTTCTTGGCCAGACTATCCAAAAGCAGTCCTCTCCCTGTCTATAGCTCCTGACCTCCCAAGTTGACTCCTGACCCTGAGGTGTCCATGGGGGACCCTCTGAGCCTCCAGTGAGCGTAAAGTTCTTTAGCATCTGGGGGTCCAGTCGACAGCTCCCTGCTTCTCCAAACCGGCCACCCCAGGTCCTGGCTGTCTCCAAACTCAGCCTCTTCCGTGGGCATGCTTGCTAACCCCTCCACGCTGCTGTTTCCGAAACCTTGTCCTCCCCTACCTACCCTTCCTGCTGTATCCCAGGGCTCTCAGCGCATCACACCAGCTGTTGTTGTTGCTCAGTCACTGTCTTGTCTGTCTCTTTGTGACCCCATGGACTGTAGCCCACCAGGCTCCTCTGTTGATGGGGTTTTCCAGGCAAGAATATTGGAGTGAGTTGCCATCTCCTCCAAGGGATCTTCCCAACCCAGGGAGAAAACCCACGTCTCCTGTATCGGCAGGCGGATTCTTTACCACTGAGCCACCTGGGAAGCCCATTACACCCCCTTGTACCAAACATCTTAGCAGGCCCCCTTGAAACACTGAAATGAAATTCACATGCAGCAAAACACACTAACTTCCATCTTTCAGAAACATTGAATGTGGTCCCCCACAAGACCAGGAGAAAGTCATTTAGAATAAAATGTGCACGAAAAGATGAAAGTGCTCGGGCCAGTGGCCCAAGAACTCTCACTGGAGTGGCCGGGTGCTCACACCTCAACACAGGTGTGTCTCAGCCCGCGAGACAGCCGCAACCCCTGCCCCAAGTAGGACACACACATTAACCTCACGAGCAACGTAAGCTTCTAAACACTGGATGCTTCTTTCTTTTTCTTACATTAGTTAATTTACCTCTTTATGGCTGCGCTGGGTGTTGTTGCCTGTGGGCTTTCTCCAGTTGCAGTGAGCAGGGGCTAATCTTTGCTGAGGTCACAGGCTTCCCACTGTGGTGGCTTCTCTTGTTGCAGTGCCCGAGCTCTCGGGCGTGCAGACTTTACTAGTTGTAGAGCGAGCTTAGTTGCCCCACCACCAAGTGGGATCTTAGTTCCCAGATCAGGGATCAAACCTGTGTCCCCTGCATTGGCAAGCGGATTCTTAACCACTGGACAACCAGGGAAGTCCTCGCACAATTCTTAAAGCACCCCCAGGAGCAGTATACCCCCAGATAGCACTCAGAACATCCAGATCGGGGATGGGGTTATGGAGAGGGATGCCCAGAGAGTTGGCAGATGTAGAGGGAGCGCTTGACCTGGACTGGAATCAGGGAGGTCTTCTCGGAGGAGGTGTCACCTGAGCCGTGTCTAAAGGCAAAGGTTGGCTTTTTTATTTTGGGGCTGCACTGAGTCTTTGCTGCTGCATGTACGCTTTCTGTAGTTGCCACGAGCGGGGGCTCCTCACTAGTTGAGGTACAAGGCCTTCTCATTGTGATGGCTTCTCTTGTTGCAGAGCATAGGCTCTAGGCACACAGGCTTCGGTAGCTGCAGCAAGCAGACTCAGGAGTTGTGGCACATAGGCTGAGTTGCTCCGCAGCATGTGGGATCTTCCCAGACCAGGGATTGAACCCGTGTCCCCCACATTGGTTGGTGGGTTATTAACCACTGGACTGGTAGGAAAGTCCCTAGATTGGCATTATTAACCAGGCAGGAAGGATGTTCTGGGCAGAGGGCTCAACATCTGCAAAGACTTAGAGGCAAGGTAGTGAGGAACTGAGTTCTTCCTGAAGTCCTAGGTTACTGGCGCAGACTAGGTGCTCAAGAAATCTCTGTGGAGTGGCTGCATGGGGATGGCAGTGATGGGAAGCCACCGACAGAGAGATGGTGTCATAATTGCCATTGGAAAAATTCACACTTGGGACTTGCCTGGCGGTCCAATGGTTAAGACTGCACTTTCAATGCAGGGGGCATGGGTTAAATCCCTAGTCAGGGAACCAAGGTCGCAAATCTGCATGGCACAGCCAATAAATAAATTAAATAATAGTAAGAATAATAAAATCGTGTTCTTTTTTAAAAAAGAAAGAAAATCTCACTCTCAATAATCAGGCTAGAAGCAGTCTCAGGGGTTCCAGCCCTGCCCCTTCCTCCCCGCTACCCTCCCCAAAACACTCCCTTCTCTGCCTTCTCTTCTGCTTCAGTCACACCTCTGCATTTGCCCTGGCAGTTCACTCTGTCTGGTGAACCTTTTCTCCCTGTACTTGATCAAAACCCTTCTCAGCTTTCACATACCATCCCCAAAGACCCCTGGGGCCCAGCCACTCACGACTGTAGATGCAAAAACCTGGTCTTTGCTGTCAGATGACCCCAGATTTGAACCCCACGTCCTTGGAACCAGGTTAGCTGCATCCTTAGTCAAGGGTCAAATCCCTCTCAGGCACCAATCTCCTCCCCAGACTTTACCACACTGAGCTATGACGATTGCCGATAATATGGGTGACATTTTGCATGGCTGAGTCCCTTCACTGTTCACCTGAAACTACCACAACATTGTTTTTTAATCAGCTATGCTGCTGCTGCTGCTGCTAAGTCGCTTCAGTCGTGTCCGACTCTGTGCGACCCCGTAGACGGCAGCCCACCAGGCTCCCCGTCCCTGGGATTCTCCAGGCAAGAACACTGGAGTGGGTTGCCATTTCCTTCTCCAATGCAGGAAAGAGAAAAGTGAAAGTGAAGTCGCTCAGTCATGTCCGACTCTTAGCGACCCCATGGACTGTAGCCCACAAGGCTCCTCTGTCCATGGGATTTTCCAGGCAAGAGTACTGGAGTAGGGTGCCATTGCCTTCTCCGGTTAATCAGCTATACCCCAATGCAAAATAAGTTTTTAAAAAAATCAGCAACACGTGCTTCCAGCATCGGGCATGTCATAGATGCTTGGTGAATGTTAATTCCGTCAAGTGTCCCTCTTCCAGGAACCCTCCCCCTTCCCCACTTTGTTCCCCCAGAGCAGCTAATCTCTCTTATCAACCCTGGGAAGTAAGGCTGCTTCTCCCTTTTTACAGATGAAGTCACTGAGGCTCAGAGCAGTGTTAGGTCACACAGCCAGGATCAGAACCCAGATCTACCCCACACCCAAAACTAGGCTCATTTCCTGTCTCTGGATATTCTTCCATGAATCCCACCCCTCCCCCAACCTCAGGGACTGTCAGCATGACCAGAATCTGAGCTAGCACCTCCCCTGCTCAGGAACCTTCTATGGCTCCCCAATGCCCCCTGGGGAGCACTGGGTGGAGACTGGCTTCTCATCTATCTCTGCCCTGGAGTTGCCCACACTGACCCTCCCGCTTGATCTCTGCCTGAATCCCCTCCCAGATGGGCCCAGCACACCATCTCCATTTCCCTGGCAAGTCCTGGTCATCTTTGAAGACCTGACTTTGGTTCCCAGTATCTTTGCTCTTGAGCTTCCCAAGTGGTGCTAGTGTTAAAGAACCTGCCTGCCAATACAGGGGACATAAGGACTGCGGGTTCGATCCCTGGGTCGGTAAGATCCCCTAGAGGAGGGCATGGGAACCCACTCCAATATTCTTGTCTGGAGAATCCCATGGACAGAGGACCTGGTGAGCTACAGTCCATAGAGTTGCAAAGAGTCAGACATGACTGAAGGGTCTTATCACATATGCATTTTTGCTCTTGGGGGCTTCCTCTGAAGCTGGGTTTCTTTCTTTGCCCTTGTCCCTTGCTAGGCCCTCCCTGCGGGGGCTGAGAAAGGACTCAGTCCAAATCCCTGTCCTCCAGGAGCTCCAGGTCTGGGGCAGGTGTGGGGATTTCTGCAGGAGGGACACCTTGTCTGAGCATGAGTTACCAGCCAGGAGAGCTCCAGGTCACCACCGCTCTGTGTGCCAATCCCTCCGTGACAGGGTGTATTGAACGGAGGCAGAGAGGGCCTGTGAGAGTCAGTGTGCTGAAGTGTTTAAGGTGCCGGATGAGCTCAGCTGGGCTGAAAGGAGAGAGCATTCCTGGCAGGCTTCCTGGAGGAGGAGTTTAAATGGGGAACCTGTGTCTGAGTCTCCTCCTTGGGGCCTACGGAAGGTGTCAGCTGATGAAAAGCTGAGGGAGAGAATTAAAAGGGAAAGTGGGAGCTTGGAGTGTGCCAGAACTGGCTCTCTAAGGATGGAGACCACGGCAGAGGTGGTGGGAAGCCTGGGGGACCTGAGGACCAATGTCATAGCAGGGCACTGAGACATGGTGACTGAGAGAATCTCAGGGGGATGGGCCAGGAGGATGCCAAGGTAGGAGGAAGCAAGTGAGGGGGAAGAAAGTCATCTTGAGGTGAAAACGTTGTTGTTGTTCAGTCACTCAGTCGTGTCCGATTTCTTTGCGACCCCATGGACTGCAGCTTTCCTGTCCTTCACTATCCCTAGTTTGTTCAAACTCATATCTGTTGAGTTGGTGATGCCATCCAACCATCAGCTTCTGCTGCCCCCTTCTCCTTTTGCTTTCAGTCTTTCTTAGATCAGAGTCTTTCCCAATGAGTCAGCTCTTCACATCAGGTGGCCGAAGTGTTGAAGCTTCAGCTTCAGTATCAGTCCTTCCAATGAATATTCAGGGTTGATACCCTTTAGGATTGACTAGTTTGATCTCCTTGCTGTCCAAAGGATTCTCAAGAGTCTTCTCCAGCACCACAGTTCGAAAGCATCATCAGGACTCACCCTGCTTTATGGTCCAACTCTCACATCCATACATGACTATTGGAAAAACCATAGCTCTGACTATATGGAACTTTGCCAGCAAAGTGATGTCTCTGCTTTTTAATACACTGTTTGTCATAGCTTTATCTTTCAAGGAGCAAGCGTCTTGGATCAAATACCAGGGAGAAGTCAGGAACTCAGCCTGGGCCAAGGGAGGGAGAGATGGGCTGGGGATGTGACAGAGAGGGTGGGTGAGCTCCCCCATCAAGCCTTCGCTGATCCCCTCCTCCCCTCCCACAGTCGCCAGATCCCCAAGCACACTCTGCCCCACTGGACCAGGCATCACCCTCTGCTCCATGGCAATGGGATACAAAGTGGAGGGATGCTGGTACCAAAAGAGAGAGGGCTGAGGGACACATCCAAGCTGTCATTCTGTCTGTCCTCCTCTTTGGGGAGTAGACCTTGTCTCCCTCTCCTGTCATCCCTGAGATGGGGAAGGAGGGAGGGAGGTGGCAGGTGGGCAAGGGGACAGCATCAGAAGCTGATGATGTAGGTGAGCCAGGTGGGAAGGGGAGGAGTGCTCAGGCACCAGTCCCCACCACGCCCCCTGCAGGGGCTCATCATCACCCCACCGCCCCCACCCCCAGGGCAGCAAGGAGCGCTTCCACTGGCAGAGCCACAATGTGAAGCAGAGCGGCGTGGACGACATGGTGCTTCTACCCCAGATCACTGAGGACGGCATCGTGGGCAACCTCCGCAAGCGCTTCATGGACGACTACATCTTTGTACCCTGGGCCGTGGGCGGGGTGGGCAGATGCAGGACTCAGGGACAGAGGACGACTGACCAGCGGATGGAGGGATGGTGGGTGGGTGAGGGCAGGGGAGGATGAAAGAGAGGCTGTAGCACAGAAGGGACACGCATACCTGAGCACAGGAACAAAGTGGGGATGGGCAGCAAGAGCAGGGGGCGTTAGGACACAGGGGACAGCAGAGTAACAGCGGGGCTCCAGCTGGGAGTGGCCGTGGCTCTCACTGCTCCCTCTGCTCGAGGGTGACTCAGGCACAGCACCCTCTGTTCCCCTCAATCTGGATCCAGCTCAGTTTTTCCCTAAGACACCTGGAGTATCTCCATCCTTTCCTCCAAGCCACGGGGCTCTAGGAGGCCCCAAGGGAGCAGGAGGAGGGGGCAGGGCCCCTTGAGGGACTCAGCTTGCCAGGACGCTGCATGGCCCTTAACCACCTCCACCCCAGACCTACATTGGCTCCGTGCTCATCTCCGTAAACCCCTTCAAGCAGATGCCCTACTTCACAGACCGCGAGATCGACCTCTACCAGGGCGCGGTGAGGCGGGGGCCGGGTGGGAGCCACAGCCCCAAGGCCTCCCCCCGACCTTAGACCTAGGCTGAGCCCTGATCTCTCCCACCAGGCCCAATATGAGAATCCCCCGCACATCTATGCCCTCACCGACAATATGTACCGGAACATGCTTATAGACTGTGAGAACCAATGTGTCATCATCAGGTACAGAGTGGGAACCCCAGACCCTCCTCCCCAAGGTCCCCTCAAACAGCATCACCACCCCAGGGAGGTTTAATTGGAATTCCGGATCCAAACAGAGCCTTGCTGTCCCTCTCCACCCCCAGCCCCACTCTACTTAGCCGCTCACCACCTGATCCATGACGTATTTTATGCATTCATTCTGTTATTGCCCACCTGTTCCATCTAAGGGTCAGGAAATTTAGATCCATCTTGTTCACTATGGTATCCCCAGTAGCCTGGACTATTGCCTGGCACCCAATAGGCGTCAATGAATGAACAATCAGAGCCCCAACCGGAAAGGGCACTTCCTCCACCTCTGATCACTCATCATCCTTTTCCCTCACCCATCCTCAGTGGAGAGAGTGGAGCTGGGAAGACAGTGGCAGCCAAATATATCATGGGCTACATCTCCAAGGTGTCGGGCGGAGGCGAGAAGGTCCAGGTAAGGCAAACCAGGAAGAGGGGCTGGGTCTCCCCACACAGAATTTCATCCCCTCACCTCCAAACTCCCACACCCTACCTCAGTCTGACCTCTTCCCGCCCCCACCTGCCTCTTTCCCCAGCATGTGAAAGATATCATCCTTCAATCAAACCCACTGCTGGAAGCCTTTGGCAATGCCAAGACAGTGCGCAACAATAATTCCAGTCGCTTTGTGAGTCTCTGTGGCCTCTACACTGTTTGTCTCTGTCTCTTTCCTTTATCTATATGCTCAAGAGTACAGGAAATACCTGCTCCTCAATGGGAGACTGGCTTCCTGTTCATGATCCCTCTGGAAAAAAAAGTCCCCGATCAGCAGTTCTATGGAGGCCAGGACATGTTCGTGTACCATTCTTGAATACTCCTCCCATGGCTGCAACTAGGCTATTCTGTTCCTACTTGCATTTCAGGTCCCTCGTTCATTCTTTCTTTTATCAAATGCTTCTTGGAGTCCTTCTCTGTGTCAGGTGCTATGCTGAGCCTAATGAAAGACAGGATAGGTAAACAGACTTGGGCTTGTCATCATCTTCTGTCACTGTTTGGATGTGTGGCTTGGACAAAAACAAACCAATGTAACCTTGTGGGTCTCCTCTGTTGGAATGGGATGGTGTGGTGGCTCAGACAGTAAAGAAACTCCCTGCACTTCAGGAAATCCAAGTTTGACCCCTGAATTGGGAAGATTCCCTGGAGGAGGGCATGGCAACCCACTCCAGTATTCTTGCCTGGAGAATCCCATGGACAGAGGAGCCTGGTGGGCTGTGGGGTCGCAGAGAGTTGGACACAACTGAGTGACTAACACTTTCACTTTCATAGACTTCAATAATTTCAGTAAATGCTTGAACATGGAAATGGCTTAATGAATTCTGACACTAATGAGATTTTTTCCCCTGGATATTATTATCTATAATATTAATTATATTTTATTTTTGAATATATTTTAATATAATTATATTTGAAGTATTTTCTCCAACATTTTATTTTAAAATTTTCATATACATGGAAAATCTAAACACTACAGTAAACGCCTGTATGCTCATCTCCTAGATTCTACCATTAATATTTTACTATTCTTGCTTAATCATATGTGTATCGATCCACTTTTTTTATGCACTATAAGTTAAACACCATACCTTTCCCTCAAACACTTGAGCATGCAGATGGTTAATCAGAGTCCAATATAAATTTGAAGCTCTCTTTCATTTCTTTTAAAGTTAAATTTGCATATAGCAAAAATGTAAATCTAAAGGGGACTATTCATTAATTTAGATGAGTGCAGACACCCATGCAACCAACACTCCTATCAGTACACAGAATATCACCATCTCTGCAGAAAGTCTCCTCTTGTCTCCTTCTAATCAACCTCTACTTCTACCTTATCCAAGAAGAAGTCACTCTAATTTTTTTTTTGCACCGTAGATTAGTTTTAATAGTTTCAGAATTTCATATAAATAGACTCACACAGTCTGTGTTTTCAGACCACTAATATACAACAAAACATGGATGAACCGCAAGAACATGTAATTCTATTTTATTTTATTCTATTGCTGCTGTTGTGCTCAGTGGTGTCCAACTCTTTTGCGACCCCATGGACTGTAGCCTGCCAGGCTCCTCTGTCCGTGGGATTTCCCAGGCAAGAATACTGGAGTGGGTTGCCACTTCCTTCTCCAGGGGATCTTTCCAATCCCCTGGATCAGACCAGAGGTCGAACCCAAGGTACTTATGTCTCCTGCATTGGCAGGCAGATTCTTTACCACTGGTGCTACCTGGGAAGCCCTTTATTTTATATAATTTTGGCTCAGACGGTAAAGAATCCACCTGCAATGCAGGAGACCAGGGTTCAATTCTTGGGTTGGGAAGATTCCCTGGAGAAGGGAATGGCAACAGGGCTAGAGGCCCCAGGTTAGGGCTTGAATCATCAGGGAGCAAGGAAAAGGTATTCCTGGCCCAGGACCCATTTTAAGCAAGGGCTGGAGGAAAGGAGCTGGTGAGAAGAACAGTAAGTGGAAGTTGGGGAGAGAAGAGCTACTTGAGGTCACTTGGGGAAGAAGGCTCATAAGACCCATCCCCTGTCCTTCCTCACCTGCAGCCCTGGGACCCTGGACAGGTACTGATGTGCCTTTCTTGGGTTCAGGGCAAGTACTTTGAGATCCAGTTCAGCCGAGGAGGGGAGCCAGATGGGGGCAAGATCTCCAACTTCCTGCTGGAGAAATCCCGCGTGGTCATGCAGAATGAAAATGAGAGGAATTTCCACATCTACTATCAGGTGCAAGGAAGGTGGCCATGGGCTGGGGCAGAGGGAGCCTCGCTGGAGCCCAGGGGGCATACCATGGGAGGGTCGGTGTTTGGGAGCCCGTGACGGCGAGGACTGGGGGGTTACGAGGGCTGCACCCGTCCACCACAATGGGAATGAGCTTCACTCGCCCTCCAGCTGCTGGAAGGGGCCTCTCAGGAGCAGCGGCAGAACCTAGGGCTCATGACTCCCGACTACTATTACTACCTCAACCAGTCAGACACCTACAAGGTGGACGGCACCGATGACCGGAGCGACTTCAGTGAGACTCTGGTGAGCACCGTTGTCGCTTCAGCCCTGGGAAACCTTCTTGTATTACAAATTGGGAAACCAAGGCCCAGAGAGGGACAGGGACTTGCCCAAGGTCACACAGAAAAAAAAAAAAAAAGCCAGGAGAGGGGTCCAGGTGTCCTGATCGTTCCCCCTGCCCAACATGTGTGTGCTGTGGCCACTGAAGCCTAACCCGCGGGTCGGCTGGAGGTCAGCCTTTGCACCACAGGCTCTGTGCCCCATGTGCCTACAGAGCGCCATGCAAGTCATCGGGATCCCGGCCAACGTCCAAGAGCTGGTCCTGCAGCTTGTGGCAGGCATCTTGCATTTGGGAAACATCAGCTTCTGCGAAGACGGGAATTATGCCCGGGTGGAAAGCGCAGACCGTGAGTGTCGGTGCTGCGGAGGGTGTGGTGGAGGCGTGTGTGTGTGTGTGTGTGTGTGAACTGCTTCCTCCCAGTTGTGGCCCCCAGAAGCTGAGGACCTAAGTGGACAAGATCGATGTCACGGGGCAAAAATGGGGAGAGATGGGAGCCCCCGTGTGAGGCCCAAGAACCCGACCGGCTGCTCCCTTTCTCCCCACCCCACCACCTGGCAGTCCTGGCCTTCCCCGCCTACCTCCTGGGCATTGACAGTGGGCGGCTGCAGGAGAAACTGACCAGCCGCAAGATGGACAGCCGCTGGGGCGGACGCAGCGAGTCCATTGACGTGACCCTGAACGTGGAGCAGGCAGCCTACACGCGGGATGCTCTGGCCAAGGGACTCTACTCCCGTCTCTTTGACTTCCTCGTGGAGGCAAGTAGGGCTCTGAGGACAGGGGTAGGGGAAGACGGGCTCTGGGGCAGCACCAGGCCCAGGGCTTGGACCAGCCAAGAGGGGGAGGGGGAGCGTCTTGAGTGTCATGACCTCGCTAATGCTCAGCTTGGGGAGGTACCACATAGGGCAGGAGGTGATTTGATGGGACATTTAAGGTCTTCCTTAAAAACTAATCTGTGGGCTTCCCTGGTGGCTCAGACAGTAAAGAATCTGCCTGCAAAGGAGTGAGATTTGGGTTTGATCCCTGGGTAGGAAAGATCCCCTGGAGAAGGGAATGGCAAGGCACTCCAGTATTCTTGCCTAGAGAATCCCATGGACAGAGGAGCCTGGTGGGCTACAGTCTATGGGGTCACAAAAGAGTAGGACACAACCGAGTGACTAATACTTTCACTTTCACTTTGGCTGTTGCATGGAGCCCAAGCAGGAGGGGGCTATGGGAAATGTCCAGGCCTGGATCAAGAAGGGGGCTGCTGGAATGGAGAGGGGTGGGTGCCTTAGAGAGAGCCACGAGAGCGGCTGTCAGAAGGACAAAGTGATGGACCAGGTGATGGTGGATGAGAACAGGATTTGTCAAGGTCAAGAATGGTGACTAAACGTGCAATGATTGCAAACAGCAGCCTCCTTGGTAGTGTAGGTGGCCTGTTGCCTAAGGGATCTTGGAGACAGTCCTTTCCAGGGGACATTCATGATGGACATGCTGCCCCCTCTCCCCAGTCTAGGCTCTAGACAGGTGTGCAAGGTGCCTTTGGAAAGCCCCAGGGCCCAGTGGCCAGGGTCCACCCTGGCCAAGTCATGATGTCCATCCGCACCAAGCTGCAGAATAAGGAGCATATGTTTGAGGCCCTCCACAGGGCCAAGTTCAAGTTCCCTGGCTGCCAGAAGATCCATATCTCCTAGAAGTGAGGATTTACTAAGTTTAATGCAGATGAATTTGGAAACATGGTGGCAGAAAAGCGGCTCATTCCAGATGGCTGTGGGGTCAAATACAGCTCTAATCACTGCCCCCTGGACAAATGGTGGGCCCTGTGCTCACAAGAGCCTGGGCACTGTCCCCTCCTGATTCGGGCGTGCTAAGTCACCTCAGTCATGCCTGACTCTGCGACCCTATGGCCTGTAGCCCACCAGGCTCCTCTGTCCATGGGATTCTCCAGGCAAGAATACTGGAGTGAGTTGCCAGTTCCTCCTCCAGGAGGTCTTCCCAACACAGGGATAAAACCTGTCTCTTGCACTGATAGGCAGATTCTAGCACCACCTGGGTAGCCTGCTCTTTACTCATGCCCACCAATAAATCCCACTTTCCTGTCAAAAAAAGAAAAAAGGATTGTGACTGTAGTAGTCAACACTCCATAGCAATTAATTCATACCAGCTATGGTTCCGTTCTCCATGCACTGATTTATTTAATTCTTAAGAAAAAGCCCTCTAAGAGAGATGCTACTGTGAACCCATTTTAAAGATGAGCAAATAGAGGTGCAAAGTGGTTAAGGAGCAGAGCCAGCTCCCAAGGCAGGAACCCTAATGTCCTAACACCTGGTTTCTTGTAGGAATGATGGACAGGGGTGAGGGTAGGTACAGCGATGGGGAAGGCAGGAGAGACACTGGTGGGAGGGGACAAGAGCATTTCAAGAGAGTGGCAGGCCTGTGTAGCCACTCACCTAGTGTCCCTGTGCATCACAGGCCATCAACCGTGCCATGCAGAAGCCCCAAGAGGAGTACAGTATCGGCGTGCTTGACATCTACGGCTTTGAGATATTCCAGGTATGACCCTGTGGCCAACCCACACCCACCCTGAGGGAGGGGGGGCTCCAGCATCACCCCACTGAGAGAGGCACACTTTTCCTCCCTTGGCAGAAAAACGGCTTTGAGCAGTTCTGCATCAACTTTGTCAATGAGAAACTGCAGCAGATCTTTATTGAACTCACTCTGAAGGCTGAACAGGTGGGCAGGGGAAGACAACTGGCCAGGGCCAGGGGTCACTGGGGAGGAGATGTGGGACCATGAAGGTTGCCAAGCAACCAGGGACACCTCAGCCCCACATGGACACTTCTCTCTGCTGACATGTCCAAGCTCCTTCTTCATAGGAGGTTTTCTACCTCTAAAGCTCTGATGAGGGCTGGAGCATTGCCTCTTTGTTCAAACCTTCAATGGGCTTCCTGGTGGCTCAGACAGTAAAGAATCTGCCTGCCAATACAGGAGACATGGCTTTGATCCCTGAGTCAGGAAGATCCCCTGGAGGAGAGCATGACTACCCACTCCAGTATTCTTGCCTGGAGAATCCCATGGACAGAGGAGCCTGGCGGGCTACAGTCCATGGGGTTGCAAAGAGTCGGACATGACTGAGCAGCACCTGCTAGTAGCAGGCACTGTTTGCAGTGCTGAGAAGACCCCCATGAATGGGATGGACAAAATCCTGCCATTTTCATTCTACCCATCCTGCAGAGGCAGAGCCTGCGACTAGGATTCAGGGCAAATACCAGGAGATGATTGAAGAAGTGAGAAAGGGATTTTTTTTTTAATTATTTATTTATTTTTGGCTACACCACACTGCATGTGAGATCTTAGACTCCCACCGGGGATTGAACCCATACCCCCTGCAGTGGAAGAGCAGAGTCTTAACCACTGGCCTTTCAGGCTCTGAAAGGGATTTTTTTTTTTTTTTAAGAGGCAAATGGGATGTATTCACGAAAAGATCACACTTCGGGTAACTGGGGCTGAATTCTGGGACCCCAGAGGGAAGGTCTGACCTCCAGAGAAATGAGATTTGTTATCGGAGACAGTCCTAAGTGATGAGACTGGAGGGACAAGTTATGGGGGGGACATCTGTCACACTTCCTCCACCCATGCTTGTGAAACTAACATTCTAGAAACACTCACATCTTTGCCCAGATGCCCGGTCCCATCCCTGCCCCCTTTGCCACCCCCAGGAGGAGTACGTACAGGAGGGTATCCGCTGGACCCCCATCCAGTACTTCAACAACAAAATCGTCTGTGACCTCATCGAAAACAAGCTGGTAAGGGCTAAGCCAGATTTGGGGGTTCTCGCTGGGCCCCAGTCAGAACTAGGCTTGGGAAATCACTGTGCCCCTGAGCTGGGCTTGGAAGAGCTGGGAGAACCCTGGAGGTGGGCCGCTATAGACCCTTCTAACCCACGCTCCCCCTTAGGCAGATGGAGGCCCACGGACATACGCATCAGCCACCACGTCCATTCACTCTGCTCACCTGTCACTTATTCACTCCACAAACATGGCCCCCAAGGCAGGCTGCGGGGAAGAGAGGGGTCAAAGTTGACAGGTCCCCCTTCATCTCCATCTGGGGAAAGGATAGAGGCACGGATCCCTTATGGGGTTCCCCACCCCACCCTGTACCAGAGAGCTTCTACAGCATCCCCACACATCGGAGCTTCCCATCACTTCCACTCCCTCCCAGGAGCGGCAAGGGGTTGGGGCCAGGCCGGGCTGAGCCCTTCCCCACCTCCTCACCCCACAGAACCCCCCAGGCATCATGAGCGTCCTGGACGACGTATGCGCCACCATGCACGCCACGGGCGGCGGCGCCGACCAGACGCTGCTGCAGAAGCTGCAGGCAGCCGTGGGCAACCACGAGCACTTCAACAGCTGGAGCGCGGGCTTCGTCATCCACCACTACGCTGGCAAGGTGCGCCCTGTCCCCGTCCCTCGGACCCCGCCCCTCGGATCCTCAGACTCCGCCCCTCAGACCCGACCCCACCCATCAGACCTCGCCCCTCGGACACGCCCCCTCAGACCTAACCTGACTCCTCCCCTCGGTCTCCGCCCACCAAGACCCAACCCCGCCCATCAGATCCCACTCCCTCGGGCCCCGCCCCCACTCCTCAGACCCTATCCCTCGGACCCCGCCCATCAGGCCCCGCCCCTCAGACACCCCCACACACACCTCCAGAGGCTTTTTCCCGCTGCAGCCTCCCAATCTTCCAACAGGAGTTTACCCAGACACCAGCCAGTGCTAAAGAACACTAATCCCCTTCTCGATCCTTTCCCCTACTGACCAGAAATACGATGCCCCCCTCCCACTGACCCCCAGGAATTGGCCTAGCCCCCCCACTATCATGGCCTTTCAGCAGGGCTGGTAAACCCACTGTCCACTCCCCTATCAAGGCCACAGCGCTCCCAACTAACAGGACGGCGACACTTGCCCCTTACAGACTTCTTGGGTGGCTCACTGGTAAAGAATCTGCCTGCCATTGCGAGAGATGTGGGTTTTATCCCCGGGTCAGGAAGATACCCTGGAGAAGGGGATGGCAACCCACTCTAGTATTGCCTGGAGATTCCCACGGACAGAGGAGCCTAGTGGGCTACAGTCCAAAATGACTGAGTATCCCCCCCCACACACACACCCTACAGGATACAAACTCCCTCCCATCAACCCCAAATTAGGCAGCAGAGCCCCCTAAGCCCTAATCTGAGCTATAAGCCCCAGTGTCCCCCTGACCCAGAACATGGCCACCCTTCTTCTGATCCCAACTTGGAGACCCCTGGATCATGCTGCAACCTACCACCTCAGACAGACCCCCTACAGACAGACCCCTACCCAAAGTTTCAGAAACCCACTGTCCTCCCACCCTGGCCAAGGTCCCCCTCCCCAGTTTACAAGACTGCGCACTTTCTCTTTGATCTTATCATGGGCAGTAAACAGTCCCAGTGGTTCCCTGACTGTGCTGCAGCCCACCATTCCTAAAATGGGCTGGGGCTCCATGCTCCTCATCCTGAGAGTAGCCCGACCAGAACTATAGGGAGCCTGCACCTTGGATGCAGACCCAGTCTACATGCCAGGCTGAAACCCCCCCACCCACCCACCCACCAAACTCCAGTCAGTGCTATAACCCTCCTGACACAATCCCCCAGGCTCCCAATCAACCAGAACACAGAGGCTCAATGTGACCTTTTGATTCCAAATTAATTAGCAGACACCCAGGGACTGCTCCCCCCTACCCTCACTCCCCAAGCTGGGCTATAACTGTCACCTCCTCCTTCCTCTGATCCAGCCTGCAGCTGCCTCCCCCAATCTGGACTGTAACCCTCCATCTTCTCTCCCCTCTGACCCAGACTGCAGTCCTAACCCTCCAATCTCACCTTGAACATGAGACCTCCAGGCTGTCCCCCAACCAGGTCCATGCTGCTCCCGACTGCCTAATGTGAACCATAGATACTGCCCAGTCTTCTCACCCCAGAGCGGGTCCCCATGGGACCCCCCATCCCTCACTTCAGATTCTCACTCCTCCCCGTGCCACCTTCTTCCAGGTCTCCTATGATGTCAACGGCTTCTGCGAGAGGAACCGTGATGTCCTCTTCTCTGACCTCATAGAGTTGATGCAGACCAGTGAGCAGTGAGTGGTCTCAGGCGTGGAAGTCTCTGGGCAACTCCCCGTGGGGATGGGGGAGGCCCAGGGACCACCTCACCTTCCCCAGAGCTCCCATCACTCCATAGAGTTTGTGGGGACAGCTGTTTCTAGTCAATTTTGTTGTTCAGTGGCTCAGTCGCTTCTGATTCTTCATGACCCCATGAACTGCAGCATGCCAGGCTCCCCTGTCATTCACTGTCTCTCGGAGTTTATTCAAATCCATGTCTATTGAGTCGGTGCTATCCACCCATCTCATCCTCTGCCACCCCCTTCTCCTGCCCTCAATCTTTCCCAGCATCAGGGTATCTTCCAATGAGTCAGCTCTTTGCATCAAGTGGTCGAAGTATTAGAGCTTCAGCTTCAGCATCAGTCCTTCTAGTGAATGCTTAGGGTTGATTTTCTTTAGGATTGACTGGTTTATCTCCTTGCAGTCCAAGGAACTCTCAGGAGACTTCTCCAGCACCACAATTTGAAAGCAAATGGAATATAGCACAGGGTGAATGTTCTAAGACAGTGGTTCATAAAGTGCTGATATTGTGGTTTCTAGAATGGTAACATGAGCATCTTCTGAAAGAAAGAGAATCTCAGGCTCCACCGTAAACTGAATGACTCAGAGTCTGCATTTTAACAAGATCCCAGGAGCCATGTGTACATTCGAGTTTGGGAACCACTGATTTAGAGCAACACTGTCCAATATTACTCCACATCCAGTAAAACTGAGTCTACACAGACACTTATTTTTAAATGGCCTGATTCAGATATAAATTGCATTCCATTAAATGCATCCATTTTTAGAAATGATTTTTAATAAATGTACAGAATTGTACAGCCATCACCACAATCCAATTTGACACATGTGCCTTACCCACAAAGATCCCTCATGCAAAACTGCAGTCAAATCCCCATTCCTATCACTTGTGTGGGCTTCCCTGGTGGCTCCAGCAGTAAAGGAACCCGCCTGCAATGCAGGAGACGCAGGGGTTCCACCCCTGGGTGGTGGGGAGAAGATCCCCTGAAGGAGGAAATGGCAACCCACTCCAGTATTCTTGCCTGGAGAATCCCATGGACAGAGGAGCCTGGTCCATAGGGTCGCAAAGAGTTGGACATGACTGAGCACGCATGCGTGCAAACACTAGTCTGCATCTCACTCAAGGGGTCCACTCATTCTGGATTATAGCCCTCAGGGAGGATCTCATCAAAGAGGAATGTAACAATGAACATAACAATGTAGCCAAACCAAACTCAGGCCTGTCCACCTGACTCACTGCAAAGTCAACCTACCAAAACTAGGAGGCGGTGAAGGAAAGTACAGCATTAATTGCAGGTCCAAGCAAGAACAGGTAGGTCTACTCAAAAGACCCCAAACTCCCCAAGGGCTTTCAGGGAAGGATCTTTACAGTGTGAGAGAAAGGGTCACAGGGTGTGATCCTTTCACAATTTTCTGATCAGTTGATGGTGAGGTAACAGGGTGATGTTTCAGAAATCTTAATCAACCTGGTTCCAGCTAGTCTGGGGTTTACATGCTGCTGGTCAGAATGTATTTAACTTCTTCTACCTGGCAGGGGTTTTAGTATCTGCAAAACAGCTTAAGGATATGGCTCAGGATATTATCTATAGCCTTTTGTTGTTGGTTGCCAAGTCGTGTCCAACTCTTTGCGACCCCGTGGAACTGTAACCCCTCAGCCTCCTCTGTCCATGGGATTTCCCAGGCAAGAATATTGGAGTGGGTTGTCATTTTTTTTTTCTCTCCAGGGAATTTCCCAATCCAGAGATTGAACCCTTGAACCCTCATCTCCTACACTGGCAGGAGGATTCCTTACCCATGAGCCACCAAGGAAGCCCTCTACACCCACTGAGGAAGAATTGAAAGTCTTCAACTTTCTTTTACAGCTAAACTATCATTATTTTTTCCTGCTTGACTGCTTTCCTTTGTTTCTTTATTTTCTCACTTTTCTGATTAAATTTGCCCTTTGGATTTCAGAGAAGGCCTAGGAGGTTAAAACTTTCAAACAGAAAATAGGCGGGGGACATGGGAAGGAGGAGGAATTGTCTGTCTTTGGGAAGTTCCCCTCAAGGGTCCTGCTCAGGTTCACCAAAGTGAATTTAACCAATCCCCTGTTGATGGACACTGAGGTTGTGCCCATCTGTGGGTATCACCCACGGGGCTGGAGCATCAAGGTCCTTGTCTTTATTTCCCTGCACGCATGTGCAAGCCCCTGCCTGTAAGACATTTCCTCCAAGGGGACCTACCTGTGATGCCAGAGATGCCACATCACTTAGTCAAACTGTCTTCTTTTACTTGCTACCCAAGTCATGCACAGTCACGGAGGGAAAAGTAACAGTACAAATAAATCAAGGAACCAAAAGGATGAAACCCACCCTCTGGTTCTCATCATCACACCCACCAACCTTCAGGGAGAACCGCACATGTACAGCATGGTCTCTGGGTCCCAGACACCTCAACAGCCCCACCTCCAGGAAGGCACCCAAGGTTCACCTGCACCTCCAAACTCCTTCTCTTCCCCCACCCAGGGCCTTCCTCCGGATGCTCTTTCCCGAGAAGCTGGACGTGGAAAAGAAGGGCCGCCCCAGCACTGCCGGTTCCAAGATCAAGGTGGGCATGGGGAGGGACAGGCCCAGTTCTACCATTCCTGTGTCCATCTCTCCCCATCGCAGAGCCTCTGCCCCTCCCTCTGGCATCTCCTATTCAACAAGGGCTTCTTCCAGTGCTGGGGTTGGGGAGCTTGGACCAGCTTCCTTAATGTCCTCCTAACCCCCTAAATCCATACATCAGCCATCATCCTAATGATTTTTTTTTTTTTTTTTGGTCTTTTGGTCATTTGTCACTTTCTTCTTCGTTATGGTAAAATACACAAAAAGTCAAAGTGTTAGTCACTCAACTGTGTTCAATTCTTTGGGATCCCATGGACTGTCACCAGCCAGGCTCCCCTGTCCATGGGATTCTTCTCCAGGCAAGAATACTGGAGTGGGTCACCATTCCCTTCTCCAGGCAATCTTCCTGACCCAGGGATTGAACCCGCACCTCCTACACTGTCCGGAGGATTCTTTACCTTCTGAGCCTTAACCATTTTTAAGTGTACATCTCAGCGGCATGAAGGACATTCACATTCTTATGCAACCATAACAACCATCGATCTCCAGAACTTTCTCACCTTCCCAAACTGAAACTTTGTCCCCATTAATCACTAATTCCCCATCCTCTTCCCCAGCCCCTTGCACCTGCCATCCTGCTTTCTGTCTCTATGGGTATAACTCTTCTGGGGATTTCCTATAAGTGGAATTGGACACTTATGTGGCTGGTTTATTTTCCTGAGCATAATATCTTCAAGGTTCACACATGTGTCAGAATTTCCTCCCTTTTTAAGGCTGGATAATATACCATGGATATAATGGATATTTTCTTATGCATTCCTCCACCGATGGACACTTGGGCTGTTTTTACCTTTTGGCTATTGTGAAGAGTGCTTTTATGAACATGGGTGTACCATCATAATAATACTTTAATAACAGTATATTGGGCACTTCTCAGTGCTGGCAGCAGACACGAGACACTTTACAGACAGGAGATTAGTCCCACCTGGCAGATGGGAGGCCAAGGCTCAGAGAGGTGCAGTCACTGGCCTGGATTGCACAGCAGAACTGTGATCCATGCCAGGCTCTCTCTACCACTCCTCCAGTCTTCCCCCTTGGAACGATTTCCTTTCTAGTCTCCTCTAGAGACTACCTCTCAGGCATACACGTGTGATTCTCTGCTTTTAAAACACCTGTGCCCCAAAGGACAGGCAGAAATAACCAGGGAGTGTGTGCTCCCACGTGCTCAGCTATTCCATCAACAAACCTTCGCTGAGCACTTACTCTGCGCCTGGCTAAGCAGTGAGTGCGGCAGGGGTTCAAGGGTCAGGTACACACACATGATATCAACCCCATGTGGTATGTGCTAACAGAGCCACACAGGGACCAGGGATACCTGAGTCCATCAGGTGCCACCCTCCACGTTCCCGTGCAGCATGTCACAGTCTCTTGGGGCTGTATTCAGAATGGGAAGAGAGAGGGGCCAGAGGGTTGCATCTGTGCCCCCCATCCCCCATCTTCTCTCCCCTCCTTAGAAACAAGCCAATGACCTGGTGTCCACGCTGAAAAGATGCACTCCCCACTACATCCGATGCATCAAGCCCAATGAGACCAAGAGGCCCCGCGACTGGGAGGAGAACAGGTGACCCCACCCCACCCCCGCCCCATCTAAGCCAGTCCACACTGCCTGTCCCCAAGACTGACCCTCCCTCGCAAACCTCCCCCCCCCACCCAGGGTCATGGAATCCATCACAGGTCTCACCCAGGCTAACCCCTAGGACCAGCACAAATTTACACCTAGCACTGACCGAGGTCTCCAGGGAGGATCCCAGACTGTCTGTGGAACTAATAATCCAGTCCCCCTCATTCCCCAGACCCCAGGACCCACCCCTAGAATTGATCCTAAAACTGACCACGAAGCAAACACCGACCCCTCCCCCTAGAAGCCAGGCCCCCAGTGCACAGAACTAACTCCCAAGTGGACCCCTGGACCAGCACTGAACCCCCTCCCTAGACCTCAGAACTCACCCCCCAAACTGCTCCCAGCATGAATCCAGACACCCCCGGAGCGGTGAGGCCGCCACCAGGGGACTCAGGCTGCCCTCTCCCCAGGGTCAAGCACCAGGTGGAGTACCTGGGCCTGAAGGAGAACATCAGGGTGCGCCGCGCGGGCTTTGCCTACCGCCGCCAGTTCGCCAAGTTCCTGCAGAGGTGAGCTATCTCTGCCACACTCACCCACCGCCCGCCCCACCCCGTTCCCCCGTCTGCCCCCCGCCCCCCAACTCCAGTCGCCCCACCACCACCCGACGCTCCGCCCACCCTGCCCGCAGCCCCACCAGCCGCTCAGACCCTCCCCCGCCCCGGCCTCAGGTATGCCATTCTGACCCCCGAGACGTGGCCGTATTGGCGCGGGGACGAGCGTCAGGGGGTCCAGCACTTGCTGCGGGCAGTCAACATGGAGCCGGACCAGTACCAGATGGGGAGCACCAAGGTCTTCGTTAAGAATCCTGAGTCCGTAAGTGTGTGGGAGAGACAGACAGACACCAGCATCACTTGCATGGTCCTGTTCTTCAGGTGCCTGGGTGGCCGTGGGCACGTTTCCTCCCCGCCACCCTCAAGCCTCGGTTTCTCCATTTGGAAATTGCAGAGAGTCCTAGTCACCCTGCAGGATCAACGTAAGAATTAGACAAAATGGGAAGTCCGAGGCACAGTGCTCAGGAAAACTAAGTTAGTGGGACTTCCCTGGTGGTTCAGTGGTTAAGATGCTGAGCTTCCAATGCAGCGGGTGCAGGTTTGATCCCTAGGGGAGGAACTAGGATCCTTCATACCAATGGGCATGGCGGGGGAAAAAAAAAAAATTAGCTAGAGGGTCCTTGGGGCCAGGAAGCTGCTGGAGAAACACACATCCACCTGCGGTGATAGCCCGTTGGAAGGGACCAGAATGTCTTTTTGTCCCTTCCTTTCTTTGTTCTTTCCTCCATCTCCTTCTATCATCTTCATTCCTTCCTTTGCCTTCCTTCCTCTTGTCCTGTTTTTTCTCTCTTTTCTTATTTCATTCCTTCATTCATGAGTACCTGGACCAGAGATTCAGGTCAAAGTGGCAATTTTCTTAGTTTATTTTTATGTGTTCTTTGGCTATGCCACACAGCATGCAGAATCTTAGTGCCCTGATCAGGGATCGAACCCAGGCACCCTGCAGTGGAAGTGCAGAGTCTTAACCACTGGCCTGCCAGGGAAGTCCCAAAGTGGCAATTTTCTTGTTATAAGACAAACCTCATTTCACATCCTCCAACATAGAAATAATCCTTCCAGCACACTGTCATCAGTTTCTAGCCTTTTATCAAAAGGCTAGACGCACCTGAAACTTTATGCTGCCTCTACTTTCAGGAACAAAAGCAACAACGAGTTCTAGGGATCTAATGTACAGGGCAGTGTGGTGATTAAGGCTGGCAGTACTGTATTATATACTGGGGGCTTCCCTGGTGGCTCAGACAGTAAAGAATCTGCCTGCAGTGTGAGACCTGGGTTCGATCCCTGGGTTGGGAAGATCCCCTGAAAGAGGTCATAGCAACCCACTCCAGTATTCTTGCCTGGAGAATCCTCAGGGACAGAGGAGCCTGGCAGGCTATAGTCCATGGCATCGCAAAGAGTTGTACATGACTGAGTGACTAAGCTGCTGCTGCTGCTAAGTCGCTTCAGTCGTGTCCGACTCTGTGCGACCCCAGAGACAGCAGCCCACCAGGCTCCCCGTCCCTGCGATTCTCCAAGCAAGAACACTGGAGTGGGTTGCCATTTCCTTCTCCAATGCATGAAAGTGAAAAAGTGAAAGTGAAGTTGCTCAGTCGTGTTCGACTCTTAGCGACCCCATGGACTGCAGCCTACCAGGCTCGTCCACCAGTGGGATTTTCCAGGCAAGAGTACTGGAGTGGGTTGCCATTGCCTTCTCCTGAGTGACTAAGCACAGCACATTAAATACTGGGAATTTGCTTAGGGAGTAGATCTTCAGTGGTCTTGCCACAAGAAAGACATGGTAATTATGTGGTAATTATGTGACAGGACAGAAGGGTTAGCTAACCTATAGTGGTAATCATTTTGCAACATAATAGGTGTATCAGATCAACATATATGTGTACACTTTAAACTTACACAGTGCTGTATGTCAGTTATAGCTCAATAAAGCTGGGAGGGGGCAAGTTTTTAAAAAAGCAACAGTGACAAGAATAACAAAAAGAAACCAAGGTGACGAAGCCCCTAAGGGCCTGTCTGGCCACCTGCTTTGGTGTGAGGACTGGAAAGTACACAGAGAGATGACCATCTCAGTGAACTGGGCCAGTTCACCTGACTTCCAAAGGAATTAGGTTCCAGAGAAGCTGGAGCACGGGGGCAAGGTGTGCTGGGGGTGTGGGCCACGCCCAGCTGTGTGCCCATCACGTGCATAATCACGTCACCTGCTCCATAGCCTCTCAAGGACTTTATGAATACAACCAGGGGATTGTCTGGCTGATTCCCTTAATGTTACTATAACTTACAAGTAACTGTTCTCTCAGCAAAGCAAAAACGTAACACAGTGGGGTGGAGGCTTTAGAGAGATTCCATAGCTACAAAAACAGTCTCTTTCTTGGAAGGTCCAGATTCTTCATCCCCCAGATATGTTGGCCTTTACCTCCTAGAGCTTTTCACTATGGATGTACTTTGCTCCAAAGAATAAAAACAGTTATAGAATCACATTCAAGATAGATATTGTTAGTGATAGAAACTTGGGCTGCTCTGGTGGCTCAGATGGTAAGGAATCTGCCTGCAAAGCAGTGAGACCTGGCTTTGATCCCTGGGTCGAAGGGAATGGCTACCCACTCCAGTAAACAGAACAAACCAAAACTGTCTGAGGCTAAAACTGCACCTGGAAGAATTTAAGTGTTAACACATAAGAAAGAGAAGAGAGAGGGAGGGGTAGGAAAAAAGAGGAAAACGGGAGGGTGAGAGAGAGAAAGAGAATCCATCTTGCTGGTTACGGGCAAGTTGGAATATGTGACTCTGAAAGGAAAAGATAAAAATTGACACACACACACACACAGACAAAAGAATGCTCAGTTCAGTTCAGCTGTGTCTGATTCTTTGTGACCCCATGAACTGCAGCACACCAGGCCTCCTTGTCCATCACCAACTCCCAGAGTTTGCTCAGACTCATGTCCATAGAAATCAGTGATGCCATCCAACTATCTCATCCTCTGTTGTCCCCTTCTCCTCCTGCCTCCAATCTTTCCCAGCATCAGGGTCTTTTCCAATGAGTCAGGTCTTCCCATCAGGTGGCCACAGTATTGGAGTTTCAGCTTCAACATCATTCCTTCCAATGAACACCCAGGACTGATTTCCTTTAGGATTGACTGGTTGGATCTCCTTGCAGTCCAAGAGACTCTCAAGAGTCTTCTCCAACACCACAATTCAAAAGCATCAATTCTTCGGTGCTCAGCCTTCTTTATGGTCCAACTCTCACATCCATACATGACTACTGGAAGAACCATAGCCTTGACTATATGGACCTTTGCAGCAAAGTAATATCTCTGATTTTTAATATGCTGTCTAGGTTTGTCATAGCTTTTCTTCCAAGGAGCAAGGGTCTTTTAACTTTATGGCTGCAGTATGAAAAGAATGCTAGCACTGGCTAAGACAATAGAGGTAAAATCAAATTTTGACCAAAATTGCGCTCTGCACATTTTGAGGGGGGAAAGGTGAACTAGCTGGAAATAATGAAGCTCATAAAGGTAAAAGCTTGGTGGGAAAGTTTTTAAACTTTAGTTTGTTTAATTTTTGGCCCCACGCTGCAGCATGTCGGATCCTAGTTCCCCAACCAGGGATCAAACCCACACCCCCTGCATTGGCAGGTAGACTCTTAACCACTGGACCACTGGGGAGGCCCCTGGTGGGAAAGTCTCATAAGGAAAAAAAACAGAGACTAAAAATTTGCACAGGAAAAAAAAACCAAAAGAAAACTATTCCTAATGAAAATAATTTTAGTAAAATGGAAACAGTTAAACTGTGGTTTCTCAAAAATTGATCAAAGAATTAAGTTAATTAATGGAGTTGGAGCTTTTCTCAACTACAGATGCACTTATTTAGAGTTGGGTCTTGTTTCTTGTAATCATGAATTCAAAATGCCTCAAATGTTTAATACATTTGGCGACCCATTATCCCAAGCTTCCCGGGGATGCTGTAAGAGAGTACCACAAACTGGCTGACTTAACCTAGTAAAAATTTATTTTCTCAACGTTTCTGAGGCTTGTGCTTATGCTCAGTCATGTCCAACTCTTTGCTACCCCATGGACTGTAGCCCACCAGGCTCCTCTATCCATGGGATTCTCCAGGCAAGAATACCGCAGTGGGTTGCCATTTCCTCCTCCAGGGGATCTTCCCAATCCAGGGATCAAAGCTGAGTCTCCTGCATTGCAGGCAGATTCTTTACCTTTGAGCCACTTGGGAAGCCCATTTCTGGAAGCTAGAAATCCAAAATCAAGGGCTGTGAGCCCTCTGAAGGTGCCAGGGAAGAATCTTTCTTTGTTTCTCCCTAAATTCTGGTGGTTGTCAGCAATCCTTGCCATTCCTTGGTATACAGATACATCATACCTATATTGTTGGTGTATAGTCTCTGCCTCTGGCACCACATGGCCTTCTTCTCCGTGTATCTGGGTCCAAATTTCCCTCTTTTTTTTTTGACACACCATGGAGCATGTGGGATCATAGTTTCCTGGCCAGGGATCAAACCCACACCCCTTGCATTGGAACCATGGATTCTTAACCACTGGACCACCAGGGAAGTCCCTCCTTCTTATAAGAACACCAGTTAGATTGGATTTTGGATTCACCCTACTCCAGTCTGCTGCTGCTGCTGCTGCTAAGTCTAACCTCATGTTATCTTGATTACCTCTGCAAAGATCCTCTTTCCACATAAAGTCACATTCACAAGTTCCCGCCAAGTGCACCTAAGTTTGGGGAGAATGATATTCAGTGCAGTCAAGCTCAGATCTGGGGTGTATGTGTCATCCACCTTAAGCACACCCACCCCTGCCCTTAGCAGCATGGAAAGAGATGCCTTTAATACTGTGGAGAAAGAAAGATTTTATTTCCCCAGCTGAAACCAAACCCTCTCTCCTGGGCAGAAATAACAAGGTTGGAAGACACTTGTCCTGGTTGACTGGTCTGCCCCTAGTTCTGCACGGCTGGTCTCCCTTTACTCAGACCTGCCATTCCCTCAGCAAACCACAGAATGCATGTACGTGCCCTCCAGACACCCTATACAGGCATTACTTGCACAAGATTTGCACACAAACTCCTGGATCCACAGAGTACTGGTCTGAGAAATAAAAGAATATGTAAATACCACTCATTGGAAAAGACCCTGATGTTGGAAAAGACCCTGATGCTGGAAAAGATTGAGGGCAGGAGGAAGAGGGGACAACAGAGGATGAGATACTTAGATAGGCATGAATTTGAGCACTCTCTGGGAGATAGTGGAAGACAGAGGAGCCTGGTGTGCTGCAGTCTATGGGGTCACAAAGCGTCAGACAAGACTTAGCGACTGAACAACGACAAAATACCCCTCAATCGCCTGCAACCTGCAACAGGTTGTTTTTTCCCTCTGGTGAGAAAGAAAACCTACTTTTTATGATCAGTTATGAACACTGTTGACTTAATAGTCACAACCGAAAAGTTGAGAGTTATGTCTTGCTCGGTGGGAATTTTTAGGACTTAAGCCCGGGAGACAGAATCTCAAGTGACCCTGAGAAAACTGCTCCAAGGAGTTAGGGGGAGGGGTCAGTTTACGTAGAAGTTTGCAACAAAGAACAGGTAGTCTGAACGTCAAAAGTATTTTGTGAATTAAAGAAAACCAGACACCCCAAGTGAAGGAATTTAGCACTTTTCTATGTATGGGAAGATGCCAGAGTCTGGGCTCACCGAAATCACTCCTTTCATACGCATCTCAGCTATCTGGGGCCAATATCCAGTGTTTTCATATCTAGAGTCCCTCAGTGCCCACTGTAGGGAATGGCTACAGCCTGATGACTCTCAGGTCACACAGGTATTCTCCTTCCTGAGTGCCCTTAGGGCTCAGGTATTTACATTTGGACGGCCAGAATCACTGATGACTGAAATCCTTGTTTACTGACATGGCAGGAGATACTCCAGTGTTCAATACTCACAGATCTACAAGCCCTCCAAGATATTATGTATTTTTAAAGTGAGCTTGAACCAAGTACCGGCAGGATTCTTTTAGTCCTGCCAGGGAAGTCTGGGGTTTCTAGGAGACATTAGCCATCAGTGTCATCAAAATGGCAGGCTTTCAGCAGTGATGTGATGTTTGTGTATTTGAGAAAACCCTCTGGCTGAAGTGCTAATTATTTTTTTCTAAATAAAGCCCAAGTTTATTTTCAATTATTTTCCCATCGTCACTGATTGACCATACTGTCCTTTTTGTCACTAAATTTCCATTTGAACTACAGTGTTTTCCAACTATCTGTCGTGGTCCAAGGTTGTTCTATTCTTTGATCAACACTCCATTTTTTAAATTACTGTTATTGTTGTTCAGTGTCTTACTGTTCACAACCGCACGGACTACAGCATGCCAGGCTCCCTTGTCCTCCACTATCTCCCAGAATTTGCTCAAATTCACGTGCATTAAGGCAGTGATGCTATCTAACCATCTCATCCTCTGCTGCCACCTTCTCCTTTTGCCTTCAATCTTTCTCAGCATCAGGGTCTTTTCCAATGACATTTCGCAGCAGGTGGCCAGAGTACTGGAGGTTCAGCTTCAGTATCAGTCCTTCCAATGAATATTCAGGGTTCATTTCCTTTAGGATTGACTGGCTTGATCTCTTTACTGTCCAAGGGATCCTCAAGAGTCTTCTCCAGCACCACAATTTGAAAGCATCAATTCTCCAACGCTCAGCCTTCTTTATGGTCCAACTCCCACATCCATACATGACTATGGGAAAAACCATAGCTGTGACTATACAGGCCTTTGTTGGCAAAGTGATGTCTCTGCTTTTTAATACGCTGTCTAGATTTGTCATAGCTTTCCTTCAAGGAGCAAGCATCTTTTAATTTTATTACTGTAGATTTGTAATATTTTATCCCATAGGTTCCTTCCCTGATATAGTCGCTGGTTATTATTCCAGGTGACTTGCTCTAATAATTTATTCTCTATATCCTGTCTGGGTGGAGACTCTTAAAATTCAAATTTTCTCTGCTTTTCTATCAGGGCTTCCTTTCAGGGGCTGCCATGCATGGGTGTGCAGGTTGTATCCTGTACAACCACATGGTCACTAGTCACTTCAACAGGCCTGTCTGTCCAATTTTCATATTTACAGTACTTTTATTGGTTTTCCAAGATGCACATTGGTTCACATTTCTAACATCTCTGAAATGGATATGGACCTCCCACGGATGGTAGGCCATAGCTTAATAAGGGTGAAAAGTCATGATGTTGTAACATTTCTGGCAAGACCACATAGGTGGTAAGTGACAGAGCTGGGATTTAAACCCAGCAAGCAAATCTACAGTTGTAATTTAATGCAGAAATTATGCTACATATTGGGAGGGATTCCTGGGTCTGGTCATTTGGAAAAAGACAAAATTTTTTGTCCATAACGTAAAAGCATGTATGCAGGTGCCTGTCAGCAAAAGCACATGGGTGGGGTGGAAACACAGAGGAAACTGGAAACTGTGCCCCCTGGGTAGATTCCAGGACCCACCAGCCCTCCTTCTCCAGCTCTTCCTACTAGAGGAGATGAGAGAGCGCAAGTTCGATGGCTTTGCCCGCACCATTCAGAAGGCCTGGCGGCGCCATGTGGCAGTCCGGAAGTATGAGGAGATGCGGGAGGAAGGTGAGAGGCTGCAGGTGGGAAGCTGGGGCTGAGGACGGATTGGCTTGGGGGAGCCAAACCATGACCTCTGCCCCCCTGACCCTGTGCCCCCACAGCTTCCAACATCCTGCTGAACAAGAAGGAGCGGAGACGCAACAGCATCAATAGGAACTTTGTTGGGGACTACCTGGGGCTGGAGGAGCGGCCGGAGCTGCGTCAGTTCCTAGGCAAGAGAGAGCGCGTGGACTTTGCTGACTCAGTCAACAAGTATGACCGACGCTTCAAGGTGAGGTACTAGCAGGCGGCCATATCCGGGACCCTGCCCATGCCCCACCAGAGGTACTCCTGCACCTTGCCCAAACACATCTGCCCATGGACATAGGCTCAACTAATGTAGATATGGCTGTATCAGATATATCCTTATATATAGCCCAGACACACTTGTCCATCAGATATATCCTCACCAGGTCAGACACATCTGTCCAGAACTGCAAGTTTACCTTGTTCAGCTCTGACCATGGGACCACCTTCACTTATCCAAGACACACCTATCCATTAAGTATCCTCTCACGCAGTCTAGACAGGCCTCTCAATTAAACATACCTTCACCTAGCATGGATATATCTGTGTACAGGTAAACTCTCATCAGGCCTTTACACTCATGTCCAGCAAACATACCTTCACCTATCCTGTACCTGTTTATTCCCCACACTCCTTTCTAGCCAGCATAACCTTATTTAACTTCCTGTTTCTTATAAAAAGTAGCCACTCATATACCTTCATGTAGAGGGACCCTCCCCTGACCTGTCCTTCATCTGACCTGCCGACACTACCCCTCTGCCTGGGCTGATGCCCTGAGGCCAGGCTTCCCATGCCTCGGGCTCCTGGCACCAGCCTCTCTGGTCTTGTATCCTCATAGCCCATCAAGAGGGACTTGATCCTGACACCCAAGTGTGTGTATGTGATCGGGCGGGAGAAGGTGAAGAAGGGGCCTGAGAAGGGCCAGGTGCGTGAAGTCCTGAAGAAGAAGCTGGAGATCCAGGCGCTCCGGGGAGTTTCTCTCAGGTGAGGCCCCCTACTAGCACCCTTCATCATCAGCTGCCCTCCTGTCACCCCATCTGTCACCCTGGACATGTTACCTTCTATACCTGCAACTTTCTCTTGGTCCTATCTGTCACCTTCACTTGCCCTCAAATTCATGGTCATTTGCCAACAGCACCGGTCCCCTCCCCTGACTCTTCTCTATTACCACCTTTTCTAGCTCCTTGCCACCTCTCCTGTTTGCCCCCATCTGTGTCACCCCTCATTTGCCCCTTCCCTGTTGCATCTCAAATATCAGCCCTTCTGCCAGCCTCACCTGTCACTCTCACCTGCTTTTCCTCCCGCCCCTCCCCCAGCACGCGGCAGGATGACTTCTTCATCCTCCAAGAAGACGCGGCCGACAGTTTCTTGGAAAGCATCTTCAAGACTGAGTTCGTCAGCCTCCTGTGCAAGCGCTTCGAGGAGGCGGTGCGGAGGCCCCTGGCCCTCACCTTCAGCGACACGTACGACCCCCACCTCCGTACCATCCTCTGGCTTGGCTTGGCACAGCGCCCCCTCTCCCGCTTCCCAGACTGACCGCAATGCGCCCTTGCCTTGTCCCCTCCCATCTCAGCCCGGGTCCGCAAGGATGGGATGAGGAGGTGACCCCTGCTTGGCGGGTGGGGACAACCACAGCTTCCTCCTCTCCTCACAGACTACAGTTCCGGGTGAAGAAGGAGGGCTGGGGCGGAGGTGGCACCCGAAGCGTCACTTTCTCGCGTGGTTCCGGCGACGTGGCGGTGCTCAAGGCTAGCGGCAAGGCCCTCACAGTCAGCGTGGGTGACGGACTGCCCAAAAGCTCCAGTGAGTCTGCGCAGAACCAGGAGATTGGAGCACAAGGGGCTGGCCCTGTAGGGGGTGGGATCAGAGACAGGGACCAATCAAAACCGTGGGGCGGAGCCAGTGAGGGAGGTCAAAAGTGGGTAATGGACGAGGCCACGAAGAGGGCAGGGCTAGAGAGGTGACCAATAAGTGAGCGAGAACTATGGAGGGGCGTGGCCATAGAGTAGACACGTGTGTCAGTTGCTGAATGGGAAGATCTTTGGAGAGGGCGGTCCCAAAAGCCAACGAGGGGTGGGTCCTGGGGAGGCGGAGCCAATTATTGGGGCTTCCCAGATAGCTCAGCTGGTAAAGAATCCGCCTGCAATGAGGGAGACCTAGGTTCGATCCCTGGGTTGGGAAGATCCCCTGGAGAAGGGAAAGGCTACCCACTCCAGTATTCTGCCCTGGAGAATTCCATGGACTGTATAGTCTACGGGGTCGCAAAGAGTCGGAGACGACTGAGCGACTTTCACTCCCTCAATCAGTATTCCAGTAATTAAGGGGCTCTGTCCTGATGAGAGAGCCAGTGAGTTAGGGGGCGGGGCCCGGAGTAAACCGGACTTGGGGGTGGGGCCAAGAATCTAGTGTGGCCACCACTCAAATCCCTATATCTTTTCTCCTTTCCCTTTCAGAGCCTACACGGAAGGGGATGGCCCAGGGAAAATCTAGAAGGCCAGGCCAGACTGCTACCCGGGCAGCTCCTGGGCCCCCCAGAGGTGAAGAGACACCCGCCACTAAATGTCTTCCTTGCCTAAGACAGACCTCCTGTCAACGGGATCTTACAAACAGTGGACCACTCTCTTCTTTTTTGTCCAGAACTCTCTATAGTCCCCATCTCCCATAGAATAAAGGCTAAGCATAGTTTGGTATTCAAAAACCCTTCAGATTCTGACCCCAGCTAACCACTGACCTCTTCTCTCCTGCCATCTTAAACTCCTGTCATGCAAGCTACATCTTATTTTGCCAATTTACCAAATTTTGTCTTCCCTCCAGGCCTTTGCTTGAGCTGTTTGCTCTGCCTGTCTCCCAAACTCCTATTCCATATGAACTCCTATTCATCCTAAGACCCACCCACAAAAGCCCTCCTACAGAAGTAGGTGGGGGAAAATCTTACCCCTGGCAGAGTGTCAATCTATGCCTTCCTAACCCCAGGGTCTCTTTCTCCAGGCCAGTCCTTATCATACAGGGTTGAGAGTAGCTGCCTCTTCCCTCAGGGAACTTGGAGCTAAGTCCTCCTCAAATCCTGCTAGCATCACCCTGACAAATGCTCCCATCCTTACTCTTGCTGCAGGCCTGGACCGCAATGGGGTGCCTCCCTCTGCCAGAAGGGGCCCCTTGCCCATGGAGATCACATCTGGAGGGGGCTCCCAGCGGCCACCACGGGGCCCTCCGTCCTCAGCCTTGGGGGCCAGCAGACGCCCACGGGCACGGCCCCCCTCGGAGCACAACACAGAATTCCTCAATGTGCCTGACCAGGGCGTGGCTGGGTAGGTGGTGTGGAAGGACAGCCCCAGGAATGGGATGGGGAGTATCTGGGGCTGTGATGAGTGCCCTCATGTGCCCACAGCATGCAGAGGAAGCGCAGCGTGGGACAGCGACCTGTGCCTGGTGTAGGCCGACCTAAGCCCCAGCCACGGATCCATGGCCCCAGGTGCCGGGCACTGTATCAGTATGTTGGCCAAGATGTGGATGAGCTGAGCTTCAATGTGAACGAGGTCATCGAGATCCTTATGGAAGGTGTGTGTGCCAGGGCAGAAACAGAAGGACATCTCCAAGGTCTGGAGGTCACCTCCTAAGCAACCCTGGGAGCCTGGCCTGACTGTATCACACCCAAAACCCCAGCCTCATTTTCCCCACCTGTCAAGCACTAGGGCCACTAACAGACCTACCTTATGAGTTGGAAATGGGCCTTGTCTGGATGGCCCAGGCCACCTCCTACTTTGCCCCTAGGTTGCACCTAGAGGAGCTTCAACAGCACCCTCTGCAGGTGGGTGGGGAATATCTTAGGAGTTATTCCTGGGTCCCCCGTGGGGATCATGGGGATGGACCTATATGAGAAGGATGAGGGAGTAGCACCAGTGGATGGTCTAGAAAAATGAAAGTGTGAGCCAGGGGCAAGGCAAATGCACGTGCAGCTCCATCCCTTCTTTCTGTCTTAGAGAAGACAGTCTCTGCCCTATGCCGGGCCAGTGGAGACAAGACAGACACAGAGCCAGCATGAAGGCTTTCTCTGGGGCGAGCTGGGCATGGGATTATATCTTCTCCTCTCCCACAGATTCGTCAGGTTGGTGGAAAGGCCGGCTGCATGGCCAGGAGGGCCTCTTCCCCGGAAACTATGTGGAGAAGATCTGAGTGGGGCAGGGGCCTGGGACCCTGCCCTCCCACCTGCCTACCTGGATCCTGCAACATGGGTCTCGTTTCCCTCGGCTACATTGGCCAGAAGGTCCAGTTCTGTGACCTCCAGCCCGGCCTAACCCAGGCCCTGGGTCTAGGGGTCACCACTGGAGCCCCTGTCCCCCCGCCCTGGACCCTGGCCTCCCGCAAGTCACACCTGTTTCCTCCTGTGTGAAACAGGGCTAACACGACCTACCTCACAGCTGCCTTGTGAGTAGGATATGAGCTGTGTCCCAGGGGCAAAGAGCCAAGCACATTTGGGGGGACCTTGACAAGCTTGACTTCCCTCCTCTCATAAACGAGGCAATAAATGTTTGCTGAGTGAAAATATGAATTAACTTACTGAGTACCAACAAGGACTGCCTTCTCATAACTCTGTTAGGTAGGATCAGCAAACAACCCCGTCTTACAGATGGAAAAATGGAGGCTCAGGGAGGTTTAATCACTCACCTAAGATTCCACAGAGCCAAGTCTTGAACTCGGATACACTCCCGTCCCTCACAAAGCTTGAGTTTGTCTCACTTGCTGGCTTCCAGAAGCTTCATGCCAGCTCTCCTGCAGAAAATGTTCTGGTGGGCCCTGTCAGCTTCTGAATCTACACACCTCCCCAATACCAAACCCAGCTGGGACCCTGAGGAAGGAGGCAGGTCCCACATGTCCCCCCCATAATCGACTCAGAGTCATCCCTGGACCCTGCCCCCACCCCACGTCTCTTTCCTTAGCTGTCACTCACCTGGAGTATGGACGGGTTCTGACATTTGAGGGCTTTCTGCACTTATGTCATGGTGAAGGAGGGGTCGGCCTGGCTACCTGTCCACCCCTTCCAGCTGTCCCAAAACCAGTGCTGGAGTCTGAGCCTTTCAAACCTCCCCATACATGCAGGTGAATCCTTGGATCTGAGCCTAAGGATGAACACCCCCTCTGTGCTCAGCTCCACAAAGAGCAGTCCGTCTGGGAGAGATGGAACCAGATAAGTGAGGTCAGGACTGAGCCAGAGAAGGGACTGGGGCTAGAGCAGGGGACAGGAGTGCAGAGAGAGTGTAGGCGTTGCTGGAGGAGCCAAGAAGGATGAAAGGGTCAACAGATCTTGATGGTGAATACTACACAGAGTGATCTACGCTGTAATGGAAGGACTCCAGATGGAAGACACCTACCCACCTGGAGGATGGGAGATAGGTATCGAAGAAAAACTGGTCAGAAGAGCCTTCTTCAGGATCCAGATCTACCTGGAAAGCTGAGTGTGGCTGGAGAAAAAAAAAAATCCCAATTGTGCCTCAACAGCCCTGTTATTAGTCTATCATTACACAAACATTTAACCTGTCTCTTGAACTGGGGGCTTCCCTGGTGGCTCAGACAGTAAAGAATCTGCTTGCAATGCAGGAGACCCAAGTTTGATCCCGGGGTCAGGAAGAACCCTTGTAGAAGGGAATGGCAACCCATTCCAGTATTCTTACCTGGAGAAACCCATGGACAGAGGAGGCTGATGGGCTATAGTCCATGGGGTTGCAAAGAGTCAGGCACGACTGAGTGACTTTCACTTTCACACTTTACAATCTCTTGAATGTCCCTGGTTCCCTCCATCTATGATTTTTGCCCCTCCACTGCCCGGCTACCACTGTGCCTGTCTCTCAGCAACAGTTAGATTGGGGGACAGACTGTGGGAGGACTGTGTGAGCCACAACACCATCAGTTGGGCATTTCCTGGTATTGAAGGGGAATGAAGGCTTCTGTCTCCTCTCTGCCTTAGAACTCACCATGCAGGCTGCCCCTCTTCCCAGTAAGGGGTATAGCCCTGACGCCCTACTGCAATAACCATCACCACGTTTTCAGGAAGTAGGGCTATTCACTGGGGATGAAGAGGAGAGTAGGTTTGACATCTTCTAGCAGACAGCATCTCATATCTAGGTTATAGCATCTTCAGACTGCAAACCTCAATCATCTCAGCCCCGCCCATTCAGCAACATCCTGTTGACTCTGTTACAAAGTTTCTTAAATCGGGCCCCTCCTCTCCCTTTCTTGGTTCTCTGTCCTTTCTGAGACCTCACTCCACCCTTGCCCAGATTGCACCAACCTCCCCTGCACACGCACACACGCACACACACACACACACCTCCACCCTTCCTAAAAAGGATTTTTTAATGAGTTTTTAACCATATTAATGATAATCAAAAGAAAATTGTTTTTTAAAATTCAGACAGCCCAAAAGTGTGAAAAATCTGTCTTCCCTCTCACTGCAAAATTCCTGTCTGTCCCCCTCCACCCTAGTTTGTTGATGTCTCCTCCCAATGATATTCTTGGCATATAAAAGCAGATAGGTACATATTAACGGAGTAGAAAATGGCAACCCCCTCCAGCATCCTGGCCTGCAAAATTCCATGGTCAGAGGAGTCTGGCAGGCTACAGTCCATGGGGTCGAAAAGAGTTGGACATGACTGAGCCACTAAGCACTCACACGCACATCTTATGTACATAGACGGAAATACATTGTATATAAAGCCAACACTTGCCTAGAACTCTCAAATGCTTAAATAATGTATTCCAGAGATCTTACAGCAAAGATCCACTTTACTGTCCCAACAATGATGCATCCTCCAAAGGACACCCAGCAATCAGATGGTGTACCTCCCCCTGCTAAAAATTCATCAGCTAGAATAGAGACCACACACCTCTCTTTCCACGGTTTACTAGGTCCCTGAATGACCTTTCTTGAACCATGTCTACCTTCTGATCTTCACTCCCTGCCTCCACCTGGCTCCAGCAGTGAGCTGATCACTTCACTGTTTCTTGAAAAAGATAAGCTTGTCCCTCCCCAACTCAGGCCACTTGCACCAGCTATTCTTTCTTCCCACAGCGATGTGGCCTCCTGAACTTCCATTGGGTAACTCCCTCCTGACAATCAGGCAACAGCTCAGAAGTCATCTCACAGAGAAACTTCCCTGGCCCATGACCATCACATCCTTCTGGGCTTTTTTCCCCCCTTTATTGTGCTCAGCCAGTCAGTCAGCAGTGACTCTCTGCAACCCCATGGACTGTAGCCTGCTAGGCTCCTCTGTCCATGGGATTCTCCCCAGCAAGAATACTGGAGCGGGTTGCCATTTCCTCCTCCAGGGGATCTTCCTGGCCAGGGGATCAAACCAGCGTCTCTTACATCTCAGCATTGACAGGCGGGTTCTTTACCACTAGCGCCACCTGGGAAGCCCTTTTTCCTTTATGGCACTTAATATAACCATAAGATCATTTCCCGCATTTGTTGATTCATTGTCTGTTTCCCCATTTTAAAACTTGAGTGCCCCCTGAGAGCAGGAATGTTGGCCTGTCCTGTTCATCTCTGGATCCCCAGAGCCTAGCACAAAGTAGGCACTCAAGGAACGTAAGTTGGATAGGTGACTCATTTCATGCCAGGGCTCTCCACCTATCCTCCTGAAAACACACACTGCTCCATCTTTAGGCTACGCACGTTCCGGGTGTCCTGAGGAAGGATAGTGAACTTGTTTCCCGCCCTTGGCTATCTCAACAGATCCATTCCAACTTCCGGACTAAGTGCATTGAAAATGTTGAAGTCTGTGGCAATTTCCCTCCAAAGACGCAGCCCTCTAAACATGACCTTCTCAAAACTTGAGAACTGCTGTTTATCCTCCTTCGAGATATGGTGACGGGACGGGAGAAAATGAAGATGCTCATTTTGCACAGGAGAACACAAAGGCCCGGGAAAATTTTAATCCTAGATCTCTGCACACATTTTCTGGGCATAGCTGCTGCTGGGGCTGCTGCTGCTGCTAAGTCGCTTCAGTCGTGTCCGACTCTGTGCGACCCCATAGACGGCAGCCCACCAGGCTCCCCAGTCCCTGGGATTCTCCAGGCAAGAACACTGGAGTGGGTTGCCATTTCCTTCTCCTATGCATGAAAGTGAAAAGTGAAAGTGAAGTCGCTCAGTCGTGTCCGACTCTTCACGACCCCATGGACTGCAGCCTACCAGGTTCCTCCATCCATGGGATTTTCCAGGCAAGAGTACTGCAGTGGGGTGCCATTGCCTTCTCCCTCTGGGCATAGCAGTTCGGGAGAATCCTGGATCTCAGGCCCCGCCTCCTGGCTGAGCACAGTGCGCGTACCCCGCCCCCGTTCTCGCGAGACCTAGGAGCCGAAAAAATGGCGCCGACGTGAGCGCGAGCCCGCGGCCACCGAAGGAGTCGCCGCAGCCTTAATTGGAGCCGCTGAAGCCGCGGGAACAAGAGGCTGAACCAAGCTGAGGATGGTGAGCGCGACACCGGGGATGCGGACGCGGCGAACAAGCAGGGACTGGCGGGGAGCGGCCTTCTAAGCCTCCTGCCGACCCCGCCTCCACATCCGGGCAGTCGCCCGCCGCTGTCACTCAGGGAGCACCCTACCCCCTACTTCCGGTCCTGGCTTCGACTGGGCCACGCCTACAGGGCTCAGGCACCGCCCCCTGGTCTTTATATGTTTGGGGTCCCAACACCTCCAGTTCGCCTGCACAGCTCGAACCCCTCTGGTAGCTATATCTCCGTTCTCAAACACCCACTTGGCCACTTCTGGCCCTCCAGAATCTTCCTAGCCGCGCCCTGTTCAGAGCCCCGCCTTTGCACCGCCCACTCCCTCTGGGCCACGCCCCAGCCTTGTAGTGGGGGGGGGCCCCCCAGCTTTCCAAGTTAGGATCAGAGCATGCTTATTTCATATAGGGGCTTCCTGGAAAGGTACCCCCTTCTACATTTGGCACACCTCCCAACTCTTCCAAAGGACGGGGACACTGGAGGCAGACGTTCAACCCCCTCACCCACTACCTCTCCCTATGATGGGGGCCGACTGGGTGATGTCTCCGGGGCATTCGCTGTTTCAGAAACACCCAAGGGTTATGGAGGGGTGAAGGGATTCCTCTAGCTGGCGCAGGCAGACCTGGGCCCAGGGGGTTCTCCCCACCTCTTCCTTCCACCAGGATGAGGAACCCTCGGGGCCCAGCCTGGACATGCCGGCTACTGCAGAGCCCAGCTCCAGTGAGACCGACAAGGGGGTGTCCCCAGTTCTGGCTGCTATAGACAAATCCTCTTCTATGGAGGAGGAGCCGGGCCCTGACCGGGCAACCACACCCCCAGTGTGGGAACGTGGAGGGCCCACCGGAGGGACCCAGCAGGGTGCCTCCCCAGCCCCAGACAGTGGCCATCCCGGACCTGGACACACCCTTGGCCCAACCAGCACTGTCTCCGGGACCAGTGAGGACCTGCGGCCTCCCAGACGACGCCCACCACCAGGTGACACGTGATGGGACCTTCTGGGGGATCACAGGCCTGGAACAATAGAAGTGCAGACTACTGAGTATCTCCAGACTGGGGGCCCACCTAGAGGGAATCACCACTTGCTGAGCCCCATTGTGTGCCAGGCTGTGGCTCCAACGAAGAGCCAGGGAAACTCAGCCGCTATTTTCTGGTGGGGGAGGCAGAAGGTAAAGGCCTCAGTAAGAAACCATAGTTAGTAGTTGCAGGGTAGTTGCAGCCCCATAAATGCCTCTCTGGGGCAGAGCCCTGGACAACGTGGATGACGAAGGGATGGTGACCCTCCCCCTGCTTCTGTGCATCCTTCAGGGAAGCAGATACCGTGCTCCAGCCCAGGCTGCTGCCTCAGTTTCCCCAGCGTTCGAGACCTGGCACAGCATCTGCGTACCCACTGCCCACCCACACAGTCCCTGGAAGGTAGGGCCAGGGTAGATGGTGGGGAGGCAGGTTAGGGTGGGAGGCGGGCAGAGCCTCCCGGCCAATCCTGGCCACCCAACTCCACTCCTCTGTCATTCATCCCTGCGCCGCCAGGCAAGCTCTTCCGCTGTTCCGCCCTGAGCTGCACCGAGACCTTCCCCAACATGCAGGAACTGGTGGCCCACGGCAAGCTGCACTACAAACCCAACCGCTACTTCAAGTGAGACCTGGTCCACCGTGACCTCTGCTGGTGTGGGGGACCAGGCAGCTCCCCCTGACCACCGATTTTGACAGCTACTACCTGGGGTCCTGGCTTTTCTCCCTTCCTTTTCCGAGGGGGTTGAATCAGGAAGAGGACGTGATCTAGGGCCAGCCTTGCCCTTACCTGCCCAGAAGAGACTGGTCCCTAGAGCCAATTCCAGGGACCCCGAGGGCGGGGCTTGGGAGGGAGTATGTGTGTAGAGGGGGACATACATGGCACGACTCCGCCCAGTCCTCTACTTCCCAAGAGGAAAACTGATAACCTAAGTCAAAATTGAGACTTCCTTCCTCTTCCCAGGGTTCCGACCTGGAGAAGTCCGGAAGGGTCGCGACCACTGTGGGCGGCCGCTTAGGGCAAACTCCTCCCCCGCAGGTGGGGGAGTCAGGTTATTTGGGCCCAGGGTCCTTGACCACCCTGGAGCGGCGTATCTCCAGGTTACCGCGGATAGGCCCCTCCCTGGCTCCCCTGGGAGACCCAGCCCAGCCCTGTGCTGCCCCCCAGGTGTGAGAACTGCCTGCTGCGCTTCCGCACTCACCGCTCGCTCTTCAAGCATCTGCATGTTTGCGCCGAGCATGCGCAGAGCCCAGCCCCACCGCCGCCACCCCCGGCCCTGGACAGGGAGTCGCCGGCGTCCGAGCGCCCCCCGGAGTCCGACCCTGCGCCGGCGCCTGGCCTGCCGTACCCGCTGCTCGAGCCGTTCACGACCCCTGCCCCTGCCCCCACCGGGCCCTTTCTGCCCTACCTGAACCCCGCGCCTTTTGGCCTAAGTCCCCCACGCCTGCGCCCCTTTCTGGCCGCCGCTCCGGGGCCTCCTGCCTCCAGCGCCGCCGTCTGGAAAAAGAGCCAAGGTGAGTGTGGGCTATCGGGGCCGCCTTCAGGGTGGGCTGGGCTCACTCTGGCTTCTGACCTTGACCCGCCCGTTGACCGCAGGTGCAGGCGGCAGCCCGCGAAGACCCCAGGGCGGCTCCGACGCGCCCTCAGGTGCGTGCAGGTGACCACCAGGGAGGGTGGAGGGGATTTCTTTCCTGCGCCCGGCGGGACCTGGGGATACCCACCCCCTTTCCAGGTGCCCAGAAATGTCTCCCCCGAAATACAGGATTTTGCCTTTAAAATTGCGGCCCCTGCTCCTTCATCTGCGCCGGCGTTTCCGTGTAAAACTCGCGCCCGGATCCGGAGCCCTTCCCTCCCACATGGGTTCAGAGGATGGGAGGAGGGGACGCGGATAAGTCAAGTTTAGTGCCCCCAGACACTTGGGGAAACGATCGGGAGAAACGGATCGGCCAGGCCAGCGCCCCCCGCCCCACGCCCCCACTCCCGGGAGCTGATGGGGAGGCTGGGAAAGGTCCGACCCGCCCTCGCCCAGGGCCGGGGCTGACCGGGTCCTGCCTGCCCGCAGGGCACGCGGCTCCCAGCCGCATCGTGTGGGAGCACACGCGCGGCCGCTACTCATGCATGCAGTGCGCCTTCTCCACGGCCTCGCGGCCCGCCATGACCCTACACTTGGAGGACCACCGCCCCGGCGGCCCCGCGGCCCCGGCGCCCGGGCAGCCGCGCCCCGACGCGCCGGCGGGTAAGGCCAGGGGGAGCGCGCGGGTGGGAAGGGTGGGGGGCCCTGAGGCGAGGACCGGGGCTGAGGCTCAGGCGCTCTCTCCTCTGCCACCCAGACCCGGCCCCGCTGGCACCCAAGGCATCGCCGCTGCTGTCTGAGGGGGAGTGTCCGGTTTTCTCGCCGCTCTGAACGCCGCCGCGTAGGGAGCGGGCTGTGGGTAATGGTGTCGTTTTAGGGAAAGCCTGAGATGGCAGGGGTGGGGGGCAATAAAAGAGGCAGATGAGCCAGCTGTAGATGTGCCGTGTGTCTGGGTCCCTTGCTCCTCCACTGCAGTCCTGGGGCACCGCCACCTTGGGAGGAGGCAGGTCCCCCCTCACTGCCCACCTGTGTCCCGCCTCCCCTGTCACCTCAACCCTGGGACAGCTGTTGGTGACCTTCCCTTCTGTCCTACCACTTCCAGAAACCAGATGAGATGGCACTTGCCAGTTTTATTTGAAAAGTCCCAGGAGCACCCAGCCAGAACCCCCCAGATCCTGAGGCCTGTGCCAACCCTCAGGGAGGTGACAGAGCAATCCTGGCAAAAGTGGTGCCAGGTCACCCGGGCTGGACGCTGTGTGGCAGGCTGGGGCTTAGGCCTCATAGCCACTCTCCCTCCCTGTCCTCTGGACTGTCACTGTGGGCTGCCCATCTCCCCTTTTATCTCCAGCCCTGAGGATGAGGCTGGGTGTTGGCCAGTCCTCCAGAGCCTGGCTCCCTCCCTCCTCCTCTCCCCCATATAGGTTCTCTCCTTCCTTTTCTTCCTGGGAGTCAGGTGGGGGCCAGGGTTCAAAATCTGGTCCCACAGCTGCTGTCACCAGAACCCTGAGGGTCGAACCTCCAGGGTATGGAAGCCCCATCCCTCTGGGCCTGGCTTTACCTGCTACATCTTTCTCCCTTCCAGCCCTGTGGCCCCCTAGCCCAGACCTCATCTTGCTTGGTCCTGGGCACCAGAAGCAGTCCTCCACCCCCCGCCCCCACTTCCATCCAGTCTGAAGACCCCTGGAAACAAGTCTCTTCCAATCGTGCCCCTTCCCATGCCTAGTACCCCTATCGCTCCTCTCAGCTCTCTGGATGAAGATCCTGTCCTCCTAGTAGCCCACAGGGCCCCATCTTGCACATCTTCCCCTCTTCCTATCAGGGCCACACTCACCATCCCTCTCCTCTTCCTCCTGGGGAACCTAGACATCCTGTGAGCAAGAACCCAGCGACTCCTAGCCCCACCCCACCCCGTTTCATCCCTTACCTCCTCCATCTTCCAAGTTATCAGGGTTGTCCTCTGTCTGCCACCAACAAGACACTGGTCACCCCCTGGGGGGAAGTCCCCGGGCCCCACCCCTCACCCAGCAGCAGCCTCCTGTCTTCCTCTTTTCTCCTTTCCTGTCCTCCCCGAGTCCTCCTCAGAATCTTCATCTCTCAGTCTCAGAGCCAAGCAAGGTCCTCAACATGGAAGCCATCCAGGTAAAGCCTAGCTGGGGTATCGGCTCAAACACCTGCTCCCGTTAGTGTGGCCGCTGTGTCTCCTCGAAGTTGAACACTTCCAGGTTCCGAAGGCCCTTCTGCTTCTCCTGGGAAGGGCAGTAGGGAGATCTGGTGCCCTTAGGACCTATCCCACCTGGACATCCAGGAGCCGGACTGCCTGCCCTCCATCCTCGGGCTCTCAAGGGGCTTCAGGGCTCCAGTGTTCTTGATGGGGTTGCAGCTGAGGCCCAGGTAACTCCGGCCAGGTGACCACGCTGCCACCATCTCCAGGCCCCCAGGCCCCTACTGAGGCAGCTGACACTGAACACGAGCTGTGGGACCATTAGGGAACCCTGGGGGCTCCAGACCCCCATAAGCTCCCCCGACACACACTTCTCAGCCAGAAGCCTTGGATCCACAGCTGGGTGACCCTGGGGAAGATTCAGCCTTTTGGGGGAGCCTTTTGGGTATGACATGCAACATGTGGGACTTTAGTTCCCTCACCAGGGATCAAATCCATGCCCCCTGCACTGAGAGCACAGTCCTAACCACAGGACTGCCGAGGAAGCTCCAAGACCGACCCTCTAAGTATCTCACTTTTCTAGTCCTTAAAGTGGGTGTCATGACAGTCTGCCTTTGGAGTTCTTGTGAGAATTCACAGAGGGATGGGGAGAGAGGGAGGGGGCTTGAGAAACGTTGGCCAGCAGTTGACATCCCTCCAGCCACCAAGCCTGTGGCTGGCTGCCTGGGGCCCTCTCAAGAACCTGGGGAGGAGGTGGGTCAAGGGCCCACTGTACAGATAGAGAAGGCGAGGCTAGGTTGGTAAGCTGACTGAGCCCAACTCTAGCCAGGCTCGGTTCCAAAGTCACACTGATTTCTACACGACCCCAGAAGTGGGACACAGTTACCACTGATGAGAAAACCCAGGCACTCTCACCTTTTCCTGCACCTCCAAGGCCCTAGACACCTTTGGGAATATGGCCCTAGGCTCACCCTTTCCTGCATCTCCAAGGGACCAGGGTCCCCCAGCGCCTAGAAGTCTTCACCCTAAGGCCCTCGTTCAGCCACCCCCGAATCCAGGCCGTGCCGTGTGTCACTTCCTAGTGTGTCAGGACCTTTCCAGAGAGACTCAGAGCCAAATGTTGGCCCAGGTACCTGCCTCCCAACTCCATCATCCACGTAGATGCAACAGCCCCTCCCATGGGTACAGTGGGTCCACGGTCCCCATGCTCCCCGGGCCCCTCGCTGGCCTCTGGAGCAAGCTGAAAGTGCTCTGAGGCCTGGCGAGTTGGGTCACTGGAAACTGCCTCCTACCCTCGTGCATGTGTGTTCAGTCGCTCAATGGTGTCCAACTCTGTAACCAGTAGCCTGCCAGACTCCTCTGTCCATGGAATTCTCCAGGCAAGAATACTGGCATGGGTTACCATTTCCTCCTCCAGGGGATCATCCCAACCTAGGGGTCGAACCCACGTCTCTTGTGTCTCCCACATTGGCAGGCAGATTCTTTACTACTGCGCCACCTCCTACCCTCATCCCCTCCCAACTCATGTCCAATCTTTGTCTGCTCGCTTGGGAAGTCTTACTGCTCCCAATGTCCCCAATGTGCCTTATGGGCCTCTGCAGCCCCTGGCCTCTCTCTGACCAACCAAGCTGTGACCTCAAAGAGGGTTCCTCCACAGCCCCACCACCTCAACTCCAAGATGCCTGAAAGCAGTCCCTCTGAGGGCCCCAGCTCCGCCCAGCAGAGGGCGCTCAGGAGTGTCCATCTGAAGGGAGGATGAATGAGGGGCCCACGTGTCCAGGCAGGCACCCACCTTGTGCAGCTACCCGAGGGCGCAGGTTGGCCAGAGACTGTAGGTTCCCAGGCTCAGCAGCTCTGGGACACAGACCTCTTCATCCTCAGCCTCAGCCTCCTACTCGGAGGGGAACCCACACCAGGAATGTGACCCAGAGTGCATGTTGGTCTGTGCAGGGCCCTAGGGGCCCCAGAATCCCAGAGCTCTGCTCTTAGAGCAGACACACAGGCGGAGTCACTGCCAACTGCTGTCTGTAGCCTTCTGGAAACTTCAAACATCCCTGCTAGTCTAGGTGTGATCCTTGGACCACAGTATGGGCATCATCTGGGATGCTTCAGACTCTGACAGACCTGAGGCACAGCTCACACTTTATCGGGATCCCAGGGTGACTAGTGGACACAAGTTCTTTCCCAGCTTCACATTAGAATCACCCTGAGGGTATGTAAGAAATCCCCAGGCTCAGGCCACAACCCAGACCAATTAAGTCAGAATCCCCAGGAACAGACTTCCCTGATGGCTCAGTGGTAAAGAATCTACCTGCCAGTGCAGGGGACATGGGTTTGACCCCTGGTCCAGGAGGATCCCTCATGTTGAGGGGCAGCTAAGCCCCTGCACCTGTGCTCTAGAGCCTGGGCCCTGCAACTACTCAAGCCCCGCCCCAGCTCCCTAGAGCCTGTGCTCTACAACAAGCGAAGTCACCACAATGAGAGAAGCCTGCACGCTGCAACTAGAGTATCTCTGCTCTTTGCAACTTGAGAAAGCCTGCAAAGACCCAGTGTAGCCAAAAAGTTTTAAATTAAAAAAAAAAAAAAAGGATCTCCAGGAGTTTCTGTTCACCTCTGTGAACTCTTCAAGGGACCCCGACGGTGTGGCCAAGCTGAGAATCAGGGCTCTGCTCTCCCCCACTGGGTGTTTTCTCCTTTCCTATGAGCCCCAAGGTCACTGACCTCTTGGGAACCAAGCCAAGCCATCAGGGTTTCCCTCCAGACAGTGCTGGTCTTGTGCCCCACCTTTACCCCCCCTTTGCCGGTCTCCCAGCCACCCCCATTTTCCTCCTTCCCTAGTCCTCTGGGAACCTGGACACTGCCCACCCATCCGCCCATCACCAAATCTGCCACCCCACCTGGGCCGTCGGCCTGTGTAGCAGCTGTCCCTGCAACAGGAAGTCCTGAGTCCTGCTCAGAGCTGGAAATCGGGACTGCAGGGAAGTGTTGAAATGAGGAAGGCATCTTGAGGCAACAAGGGCCAGCAGGAGGGCCTCACCCACCCGGCTCACTCCGACTCCCGAGTAAGCGTGAAGCTTACCATGTCCCTTCCCTACTGAGAACTACCCCTCCCCTCGCACGGAGGCCCTGGCTGGAGGTGGCCTTGGCCTGCCTCTGTTGGCAGGAGGCCCTCCTGGCCTGGCACAAGTCCTCCCTGGAGTTCGGAGGCCAGCACACGGCAGGACTGGGGTGGCAGTGAGAGGGCAGCGGAATCTAGAAATGAGTGACTGTTGGGAGGGATTCTGCTAACAGGATGCCCAAAGCTTGCAGGGCAGGACAGGAATTCAAGAAGCACTGACAGGATCTGAGACCAGGCTGGGGCTGTCCCCGCCTCTGCCCCTTCCTCCCCTCCCCTCCCCGCCTGGCCAGCAGACCCCACCCCGTGGAGCAGAAGCCACAGTCACTTCCTGAAGGCAGCGGTCCTGGCCTGGGTCCCACTCGCCTTGTGGTCCATCGCCCTCCTGCAGCCATGGTGAGTGAGTCTCCAGGGCTTGGGAGAGCCCCACACTGGCTGGAGGTGAGGGATGCCACGGGTGGAAACCAGAGGGGCATATTCCAAAAGTGGGGCGGCAGAAGGGCAGGAAAGCTGTTGGGGACATGAGAAAGACCGCCACAAATGCCCAGAGGTAAGAAGCAGCCGGAATCCACTTCTGGGACAGCTCAGGCTCCGAGGGGCGGCGATGGGCTGAGGCTGTGACCAGAAGGGGAACAGGTGGGCCTGCTGGGGTGACTCCCCTCCCCCAAGGTCAGCATGAACAGCCACCGGGTAACAGGCAGCCAGGGTGAGTGGCAGGGACTTCCTGTGGGTGACAAAGTAGGTCATATACCTGCTTCCCACCCCGCCCACCCCAGCAGTCCTCCAGGCCCTGACCTGCTGACCTGACTTCTCCGGCCCCCTGGGTCACCTGGGAGCCTATCCCAGCCCAGCTGGTGGGGGGTGCTTTCATAGGTATCTCAGGCCCTAGGCAGGAACTGCCACCCTTCCTTGTTCTCTGGGTCAGGGGAGAGTGAAGCTCAGACAGGGCAGATGAGTGAGGTCCTACCCTTCCCCTCCCCAATCTCCTAGACCCCAGGTGAAGCCAGGCCCAGGGGCCTGTGGCAGGGCCACTTCTGGGGTCATTTGTCAGTCAGAGCAGCCCTGGCCTACTTGTGTGTCTCCTGTGTCTGTGACCGAGGGTGTAGGTCCTGTCGAGACGGGATCCGGGATGGACTTCATGTGCCAGGGCTGGTGCACCACATCAGACTGGATGTGGCAGAGTATATGCTGTTTGTCTCAGTGTCCAGTATATATATATAGATAGATAGATAGATTTTTTTTTTTTTTTTGCCGTGCCACACGGCATCATGTGGGATCTTAGTTCCCCAACCAGGGATCAACGCACCTCCTGCATTGGAAGCATAAAGTCTCAACCACCGAGCCACAAGGGAAGTCCCTAGTAGATTCTTTATTTCAACAAATAGTTACTGAGCATCTTACTGAGTGCGAGGCACTGGGAAGACAGCAGCGCTGCTGCCCTCGTGTCACGTTCAGGGGCAGCGGGGGAGGGAGTTGACACACACACACACAAACCCTAAATAGTCAAGACATTTAAAAAACAGTACTGGGTGGCAGTGTAGCGGTTACGACTCCTTGCTTCCAATGCAAGGGGCACTGGTTCAATGCCTAGTTGGGGAACTAGGAATATATAGTAGCACATGCTACGTGGCATGCCAATAAGTAGTAAAAAAAAAAAAATAAGTAAAAATAAATAGGATGATATAGAGTGGTAGGCACTAAGAGAAAAATCAGGCAGGTTGGGGGGATCAGAGTCCTAGGGGGATCCTTTTTTTTTTTTTTAAATCAGGGTGTTCTGGGAAAAAAGGCCTCTACCACATGGAATAAAGGAGTAGAAACCCGGAAGAGGAGAGAACGTGCAGTGGGAAGTGTGGCCCAGGCAGGCCAGGCGGCAGGAGCCAAGCAGGAGAGGGAGGCCAGGGAGGCGGCAGCAGGGGGAGGTCAGGCGTGCCGTTCAGGGGGTTCGTGAGCTCTGGAGCTTTTACTGTGGGGAAGTGACAGAGCACACCCAGATTCAGTGCAGACAGACTCAGGCCTCCTCTGGCTGCTGCGGGTGCACTGACCCGGAGTGGGGGTGTGGGGCGTCGGGGGCAGGAGAAACAAGGAGGAGCCTCTTACAGTAATGCTGTTGCAGGGGAGGCCGCCTCCCCTGGGTGGATTCCAGGACAGGGGTGCAGGTGGTCCGAAGTTGTTCAGTTCCAGATATACTAATATACATTTCTTGCTTTTGGCTGCACCGGCTCTTACTGGTGGCACGCGGAATCTTCAGTTGAGGCACATAAACTCTTCATTGTGGCATGTGGGATCTACTTCCCCAAACAGGAGCTAGGAGACTTAGCCACCTGACTGCCAGGGAAGTCCCTCCAGATACATTTTGAAATAAGAAAAGAAAGGCCTAGGGACATGCAGGAGGGGAGGAGGAGCTTGAGGATGCTCTACAGAGTTCGGGTGGGGGCAGGTATGGGAGCAGAAGGCCACAGGGGACCCCAGGAGCGTGGGTCCAGAGTGGGGTGAGGTTGGGTGCACATTCTGGGCTTAAGTGATGAGGTCAGAGGGTGTGTGGTAGTTCAGGAAGAGAGCCTGGCACTCTCACGGGGAGGCTGGAGACAAAAACATGGGAGTCTGGTCAAAAGAAGAGAGTCAACGGCAGAAGGCCGGGAGGAGGACGACAAGGGTGTGTGTCTGTGGTCGGTCTGCTTGTCCCCACGTCCGTCTCTCCATGGCCCCCATGTGTATGAGTCCCTTGCCTGCCTGTGTCCCCTAGGGGAGTCATCAGGACTTCCGGAGCCTTCAAGCAAAGTTCCAGGCCTCTCAGCCGGAGACTGGTGACCTCCCCAAAAAGCCCCCGAAGCCTGAGTTCCAGAAACTCCTAAAAAAGTTCCCACAGCCAGAGCTAGGCGAGCACCCCAAGAAGCCCCCACAGCCTGAGTTCACTGACCTGCCCAAAAAGCCTCCCAAACTTGAGTTCAGTGAACTCTCCAAGAAGTTCCTGCAGCCCGAGGCCACGCCGCTCCCCAGAAAGCCCGAGGTCCCTGAGGCCCCCTCTCAGCAGCCTGAGCTCAGCAACACCCCCAGGCCCCCCGTGGAGCCCAAGTTCAGTACTCCTCATAAGAAGCCCCCGCAGCCTGAGTTCTGTGGGCTCCCCAGAAAGCCCCCACAGCCTCAAGTCGGTGGCCTCCCTAAGAAGCCCCTGCCGCAGCCCGAGTCCAGTGAGATCCCTCCAGTGCCCCTCTTAAAGCCCGAATTCAGTGAGCCCCATCCCCACTCCTCAGAGCCTAACTTCAGTACTCTTCCCAAGAAGGCCCCGCAGCCTGAGTTCTGTGAGCTCCCCAGAAAGCCCCCACAGCCTCAGGTCAGTGGCCTCCCTAAGAAGCCCCTGCTGCAGCCCGAGTCCAGTGAGGTCCCTCCAGTGCCCCTTTCAAAGCCCGAATCTGGTGAGCCCCACCCCCACTCCTCACAGCCCGACTTCAGTACATTTCCCAGAAAGATCGCCCGGCCTCAGCTGAATGACCTCCCCAAGAAACCCCTGCCACCTGAGTTTGGTGACCTCACCAGGACATCCTCGGAGCCGGAGGTCAGTGTGGTTCCCAAGAAGCCACGCCAGTGTGAGTTCAAGGTGCTCTCCAAGAAGCCCCCGCAGCCCGAGCCCACCAGCCTCTCGAGGACATCCTCGGAGCCCGAGTTCAGCGTGTTCCCCTCAAAGTTTCTGCAGCCCGAGTCTCGGGGGCCCCCCCGCAAGCTCTCCCAGCCGGAGCCCGGTTCTCTTCCCAGGAACCTCCCAAGAAAGCCCCTGCTCCCTGGCTCCTTTTCAGAGAGCTCGCTGCCCTCTGCAGTAGCGGGCTCCAACCCCCGGGTCCCGCTCAGCCCAGGGTTTGGGGCACGGCAGCAGAGATCAGGAGCCCTCGCTCGGAGTGCTGGCTCCAGGCTGGGTCTCAGACCTGGTCACCTGCCCCGACGGAGGCCTCTACCCCCGGCCAGCAGCCTGGGCCCTCCCCCAGCCAAGCCCCCACTGCCCCCAGGCCCCAGGGACATCCAGAGCTTCCGGAGAGCTGCAGCAGCAGACACAGGTGGGTGTGGATGGCCCAGGTAGAAAGCAGGGGCAGGCAGGTCGATGCTCCCTGGCCTACCCACGTCCCCACCTCCCATCTCATCTCTCCGCAGCTCTGCCCAGGACCTCCTCTTCTGCTGGCCTCTACTTAATCCCACAGTGAGCATGGGGAGTCAGGGAGCACAGGCATGGGTCACGGGGCTGAAACAGGCCCTCACTCACGTCAGGTATCCCTGCAGGGACCCAGACGAGGTGTACGATGATGTCGAGCCCACAGACCACTCTGGACCCGGCCCCAGGAGCAGAGGTGACAGAGCGGGACACTCAGCCAGACCAGTCTGCTGAAGCATCCAAGGAGGGGGAACAGTCATCACAGGGGCCTATTCTGTCCATGTTGCTAGTACCAGGCCCCATGACAACCCATATGCCTGAGGGATTGAAAGCAGAGCTGCTGCTGCTGCTGCTAAGTCACTTCAGTCGTGTCCGACTCTATGCGACCCCATAGACGGCAGCCCACCAGGCTCCCCCATCCGTGGGATTCTCCAGGCTAGAACACTGGAGTATAGCTAGGGGAGAAAAAAAGAGAGAAAGGGGTCAGAGAGGTCATGGCAGCTCCTGGTGGAGGAACAGGAAGGACAGCCAGAGGCCAGCAGCCTGACCACGGTGCGGCCAAGCCAAGGGTTATGTCCCAGGGTGGTGGCCGTAGACATGTAGAACAGGGGAAGAATCCCATAGAGGGGCATTTCCCTGGTCTAGTGGTTAAGACCCTGAACTCCCAACACAGGGGGCACAGGTTTCATCCCTGTTCCAGGAATAAGATCCTGCAAGCAGCGTGGCCAAAAAAAAAACAAAACCCAAAACCGGCAAGGATGTAATGGTGTATCACCAGGGATGATAGCAAGCAAACTCAGGATAGGGATGAGGCTTAAATGTTGAGCCTGCACCTGGGTGTCAAGTGGAGGTGACCCTGAGTAAGGAAGAGGTGTCAGGAGATCCACAGCACTGGAGGTGCCTGAGGGGAAGGGCTTGGGCCTGAACTCAAGAAGGAGAGGGCTGGAGCCAGGATATGGCCGACCCTCCAGATCCATGTGCTCTGGGTATCCAAGGCCCCTTTTGTCTCGTTTTCCATGCCTCCGCTCCTGGAGAGCAGGAGGAAGGCCAGGCAGGTCCAGCTCAGGGAAGAGGCATTCACCGACCTCACATGAGAAATGCACCCCATCTCCCCACCAGCACTTAATGGATGTGCACTGTGCCCCCCCACCCCCATTTTACACAAGTGGAAGCTTGAGACATGACTTGCCCCAGCTCACAGCCAGCACATGGGAGCCTCTGCCCCCAGGCTGCTTCCTGCCCTTATCTCTGGAGGATCTCCTGCCAGGCAACCTCTTGTCAGAGGTACCCGAGGGGTCCCCAGCTGCTGCCCCTCCTCACCAGCCCAGCCCCCAAAGCCTGCTGCCTCTATGGCTTGACTCCTTCCTGGGCCCTGCTACTTCTCCTGGGCTTGCTTTCCCCAGGGGCTGCTTGCAACACCTCTGTGAGCACAGAGCTTCCTGACAGGGCCCCTCTTGCTTCCGCTCTAGTGAGGCTCTGTGGCTCGGGTCTGGAGGGGGCTGCCACTCCTGGGGATGTGGACCTCTGAATGCGCCACCTCCAGCAACTCTGCAGGCATGAGCCCACCCTTTTCTGTTTCCCCAACCCCAAGTAGACCAGACACATCCTTAGCTTAGCTCACTGTCCCCCATCCTGTGCCGGTCATTCTCCAAGACTCTGACCCAGTACCACACGCTTGCCCAGATCTCTCCCTCTCGAGGGGTGGGGGTGGGTGCTCACAGCAGTGCAGACTGTCCCAAAGGCTGCTCTGCCCCTTTCGTTTATCCCTGACCTGAGGGACTCTGGGTGCCTCCCTCACACTCTCTGCCTCACTCGGAGCAGTGGCAGCTCGCTGCACAGACAGGGAGCTCCTCAAGGGTCAGGAGCTGAGGGCAGCCTGCTCAGGATCTCACTGCCCAGGGTGCCGGGGCTATAGGGCGCCAGGGTCTGCCCTGCTCGGCTGCACCCAGGGCTGTGTGCACTTAGGTTGCGGGAGGTGTATAGGAGCCCTGGGATGAAGTCAGTACTGCTTCCAGCTGGGTGACAATCTCCAGCCCGGGTGGCCTCTGGGTGTGACTGTCACTTCAGTACCAGGCTGAGGCTGGAGGCAAAAAGTGTCTGGGGAGGGAAGAGTGCACCATGCAGATATGCAGCCCCCTCCCCACCCCAGCGTGGTCTGGTATGCCCAGGGCGGCACTTCAAATCGTTCAGAGAGGACTGCAAGAAGAGCTGGGGGCTACAGGTTCTAGATCCTTCACTCACCCAGTGTTCATGAGGCTCTCACTGTAAGCAGACCCTTGGCCAGCAGTGCCCTCACCTAAAAAGCTGGTCATCTGCCAGGTAGTGAGTGGGCTGCCACCTGGGTGACTCCTTCCAGTCCAGTCTCCTCATCAGCCAGACCAAGCAAGAACCCCAGCCAGACACAGCCCCTTCTCAGAGGCAGGCTTTGTTTGCTTTGAGGAAACACTTTTCTTGGCCTTCTTTTTTGACCCATGCCTCATTAGAATTCCCAAAACCTACGTGCTGTAGGAGGGAAGGGTGAAACTGCCTCAAAAGCTAACAGAGGAGCCCTGCCTCTACCATTTAATGGCTTGGTGGCCTTGGGCAGGCTGCCTTACCTCTCCAGCCCTTGCTACCTCCTCAGCAGGCAACTTGGGATGACAGCCATCAAGAAAGTTGAAAGAAGGGACTTCCCTGTTGGTTCAGCGGCTAAGACTTCACATTCCCAATGCAGGGGGCATGGGTTCGGTCCCTGGACAGGCAATTAGATCCCACATACTGCAACTAAGACCCAGAGCAGCCAAATACATTTTTTAAAGAAAAGAAAGTTGAAAGAAATGGTTAACGGTTTCTGCCGTGCCTGGCCTGTGGCAGGAGTTAGGAAAATGGAAGGGAATCTACTATGAGAGGCCTGGGCAGCTGAGGGTGAGGAGGAGACTCAAGTCCTGAAAACTGACCAGAGAACATCAGGCCACCAGAGCCAGAGGCCCACACTCAATGGCCCTGCCCTAACTCGGCACTCTGACTGTCCCAGATGAAGCTTTGTCGGCTCAGCAGTACCCGTGGAGGCCACCTCAAAACCCAGAGCTCAGGTACCAGAGGGAGGTGGGCAGGGCTGGGCTGAGCTGGGGAGAACAGTAAAAGGGGGTCCCTGAGAAGCATAAGCACCTAATTCCTTGGGGGGGCGGGTGCTCAGGAAGGAGAAGGTGCCCCTCCAGCCACCGCAGGTGCCGCCCACGGACCTGAAGTCCCTGAAGCAGCTCCGGAAGGCAGAGAAAGCTGAGCGGGAGTTTCGGAAGAAGTTCAAGGTGTGAAGAGTCCTGGGAGGGCTGGGCTCGGCCCCAGGTGGCCACCGCCCCACACGGGGTTCTGAGGGCAGCAGGGCAAGCAGCAGCTCTTGTGTCCCCCTCCCCAGTTTGAGGGAGAGATTGTGGTTCAGACGAGGATGATGATCGACCCCAATGCCAAGACTCGCCGTGGGGGTGGCAAGCACCTAGGGATCCGGCGTGGGGAGATCCTGGAGGTGATTGAGTTCACCAGCAAGGAGGAGATGCTGTGCCGGGACACCAAGGGCAAGTGTGAGTGAGTCACCAGTGGAGGGCAGCCTGGGAAGGCAGGCCACCCAAGGAGGGAGGAGACCTCACCCACCCACCCTGCTCTCTTCACAGATGGCTATGTGCCTAGAACAGCTCTACTGCCCTTGTGAGTGCCAGCGCTGACTGGGGACAGGGGGTGGGGGTGGGGGTGTGACAATAGGGCAGGGTGACCCTGACCGACCCAACTGTGCTCTCCACCAGGGAAACGGAGGTGTACGATGACGTCGCTGCCTGGGGTATGCAGATGCTCTGGGTGGATGGGACGGGTGGGGCGAGGTCCTCTGCTACTCCTCCAGGGGCTGCTGGCTACCTGCTCACAGGGAAAGGGTCACTGAAAGTCACCTTTCTTGGCAGATCCTTTGGACAGCCAACCATTGCCCTAGGGACAGTAAGGCTGCAGGTGTGGGGATGAATGGACAGCCCACCAGTCCAGTCACCTGCTAATCAGGAGCTCTGGATCCCAGCGGTTGCCTGGGCTCCTGTCTGGCCACGTCCACAGACCACATAAAGTCCCTCTTTTAAAGTGACTCCTGTGTCTTGTCTTTTCTTTCCCTGCTAATGACCACACACAGTGGAGCCATGATCAAATACTGGGGGGAAATCTGTGAGGTCCAGGTCTCCTCACCCCTCAAGGATAAAGGCCAGAAGGGAAAAAGGAGGGCAGGGGAAGGTGGCAAGGGAGGGGGCCACTCTTGGAAGCTGAGCTGAGGGACCCTCTGATGGCACCAGGTCAGCTGCGGTCAGCGAGCAGAGGGAGATGCTTGGGGGCCCTCCACGTCCAGCACGACAAGCAGCTGCTGCAGCTCCTCACGGGCAATAGCCCAAGTCAGTCACATTGTGGAGAGAATGTGACCCAGTTCTGACCAAGTACAGTATCAAGTTCAGCCGAAACCTCTGACAGGGCAGAACATGCTCAGAAACCTACACTCTTCTTGGTCTGTTTTAGCAAAGAAAAGCTGCTATGGACTGAAGTTTGTGTTCTGGCTGTCAAAAACAAATTCCTAAATTGAAAACCTACCCCTCTAGGTGATGGCACAAGAAAGCATGAGGTCCAGAGGCAGAGTCCTCGTGGATGGGATTTGTGCCCTATGAAAGAGGTCTGGGGACTTCCCTGGTTGTCCAGTGGTTAGGACAATGCACTTCCATGGCCAAGGGCCTGGGTTCAGTCCCCATCCTGTTTGGAGAACTGAAGACCCACAAGCCACATGGCACAGCCAAATAAAATATTGTTTTAAATATCTGAGAAAGTTCCCTCGACGACTCCTGCCACGTGAGGTTACAGCTAGAAAGTGTCATCCATGCACTAGGACAAGGCCCTCACCAGGCCTGGATCTGCCAGCACCTTGACAGGACCACCCACCCTCCAGGACTGACAGAAACAAATGCTCCTTTCAGCAGCTGGGGCAGACTGGGACAAAGTCTGGAAGTGGGCCCCTTGCAGTATCTGTGCCCCACAGAATCACTGCACTGGGGAGACAGGCTGGTTGTGACAGCCAAGTACACCACCACTGGCACTGGAGACTCAGGCCCACTCAGGACTCGGTTTCCATAAAGAGATTTTTCTCAAGAGGCTGAGGGCAGTGGCCTCTCACCTCAAGGGTCCACACAGCTCCAAGGGCAGAAAGGAGACTGAGTGGCTTTGGTTCCTCAACCTCAGGTGGTTACCCCACAACACACACACAGAAGCAAGCAGCTTTCAGGAACTGGTATTTATTATCAAAGTCATATTCGATGTCAACAAGATGCCACAACTACAAAAAAAATTGCGCACATTGCAATCTCAATGCAAACAGTCAAATGGAACCCCAGTCATTAAAAAAGTAATTCAAATTACCCCAAAAAGCAACTGAATTTTTTAAACATCTTTATACATCCAGCCAACAAATTAAAATGGTTAACAAGAAAAAATACAAATTCAGAGGTCTGGTATCGATGTTTAAAAAAGGCAACTGCTTAAGCATTTCTATCGATTCGAACATCAATCTCTCGGCCACTCAGCTTCATCCCATTCATCATCCGGCAGGCTCTCTCAGCCACCTCTGGCGACTCAAACTTAACCACACCGCACCCCTTGGACTTCCCATTCTCCATCTTGATGTCAGCATACAGCACGTGGCCTGGGCACAGGGAGGGAAGAAGAGACCACAACTCATCAGGCAAACCCAGAGCTCAGTCTGGGCTCCACTCAGTCCAGATCACCTGTTGGATTTCGGTTGACAGAGTCAAAAGGGAGAGCGGCCCTTGCGCCTGACGCAAGAATGCTCAGAACACAGCGGCTGGAACCCGGCTACCATGGCCCTCCACCACACTGCCATTCTTCTGCCCACGGGACAACAATCTGACTCATGATAAGCAGTCCTGAAAGTACACCTTCATGCTCAAGGGTTATTAAAAAAAATACGCTGTGTGAAGCCAACTTTATAGGCAAATTTTACAGAGGCTTCACTTTTAATACACTGCTCCTCTGTGTTTACAAGGCCATCGCCAATACCATGGACACTTCTGTACTGTCCAAATACAAGCTTTGTAATCATTAACAAGCAGGTTATTCCTTCAAGCTCTGGTTAAGCATCCTGGTTATGTGTCAAGCACTGTGGAAAACAATACAAGGGAAGAGCTACAGAAACGCAGGGCCAAGAACACAAGTGTAGCGGGGCTGGCCTGCACAGCACTAGGGCCATGAACTCTGCTTAAGAGAAGGTCAAGCCCTGGAGGGCTTCTCACAGGCAAGTTCTACAACAGCTTGGGCAGACACTAAGTGGTACAGGGCTTGTAGTTTTGGATTTCTCTTGCCAACAGAGGGACAGACACCTCCAGACCTGGGAGGGGAAGTGGCATGATCCACTTGACTTTTCTACTACAATCTGTGAACTAAGGAGTAGGGAGAGAGGGCAAGAACAGGGCAAGAAGGCAGGCTATGGCTCAATAACTGACCCAAGAGAAGAACCAGGAGAGGCTGCAACATTGGTGAAATCTGAGTTACTGCGGCAAAAGGAAATGAGAAAACACTGAGGAAGCCTTGATCCAGAGTCAGCCAGGCCTCTGGCTTAAGGCTGGGGCTCCCAACTTGCCATGGTTCAAAGAACAAAAGTGGTGGGGGTGAGGGGCAGTGCCTCACCCAGAGACAACAGAACTTCCTTTTGGCCACAAAGCAAGCCATCCAGAGTGGCTGCCCAGTTTGCCAGGAAACCACACTGCACACAAACTAACACCTGCCCTGAGCCCGGGAATCCTCATCCGTGCCTGCTGGGTGAGTGCTCTTTGAGACACAAACCCATGGTGCGGTTGTGGAAGGCACCCTTGTCTCAGATGTACTTATTTTACTGAGCTTTGTCACTCAGAAGCCATGTGATCTTGGCAAAGTGACTTTGCCTGACTCTGTACAATGAGGACAATGCCCACCTCTTTTCAAAAACCGGAAAAGGCACACAGCAAAGATGAAATGAGAACAGGGGTGAAGAAGTGTCTGACACATAACAGGAAACTCAACAATCGGCTTGAGCATTTGCACAGGCAGAAAAATGGCAAGTCCCATCCGTCCTCTATAGAGTCATGGAAGGTGTCTACAAGACAAGGATGGGAGCCTTGACACAAGCCACAACACAAGGAAGCATTTAGGAAGCCGCTCTCAAACACTTACCGCATTCGTTGAACTTGTCTTTTAGCATCTTCCATGTAAAATCAAACGGGAGCTGAGAGTGGAGAAAGGGGGAACTGGTGAGTGATGCAACCAAATCCTAATGCAGAAACCTAAAATGTCTCAGGATGCCTTTAAAACCTCTCATTACACACAGATACTGGCTGACCTTCACACTGCGGTGATCAGCAGAAAACAAGTCTGTCTGGGTGAGGTCCTAAACTAGCACAGCAAGTTCATTCCCTGTTATCTGAGGCAACTTCACACAGGGAACAGGACGCACAGCTGCCCGTAGTCAACAGCCCACAGAACCACAGCACAGTGGCTAAAAGTGGTCCATCTGGTGAAGGTAATTCAGATATAGCCTTCTCCCCACTCTGAATTGTCATGCCAGGTATTTAGCAGCTCATCAAGCTGAGAGTTAAAAAAAAAAAAAAAAAACCTCAAGTTCTCCAGATCAGTCTTCTCTACCTAGTAGTCAGAGAAGCCCAGGATTTCACAAAACCCACTATTTCTGCTGCACAAGTGTCGTAAGCTCTCATGTTCCCACCTCATTCTACCGACACCAAACCTTGGGGACAAAGGCAAGGTGGCCTTGCATGCTAAGCTCTCCTTCTGAGGCCATCCCCTCTCACTGCAACCTGCCACCCTTGGTCCTGCTGACCTCTGCCTCCCTCTTCCCCATGTGCACAGGGGCCGAGATGTTCCTGAAGAGCCACTTACATTTCTCACAAATATCTGGCAGGCCTTCCTGGCCACCCCAGGGGCATGGCCTCCAGCTCCACCAAAGGAACCCGCGAAACTTCCTCCAAAGTTGCCACGCTCCATCTCGATGGCACGGTCAAAGCTGGCACCGCCACCGCCACCCATGGCCAGGCCCATGCGCTCAATGCCAGCGCCCAGGGCCGGGCCCATGGCAGGACCCATACGCTCTAGGCTGTTGGCGCCCATGCGCTCCAGGCCCATACGCTCGAGACTGTTGGCGCCCATACGCTCCAGGCCCATGCGCTCCAGGTTGTTGGCGCCCATGCGCTCCAGGCCGGTGGCCATGCGATCCATCACGGGGCCCATGCGCTCCAGGCCTGCCCCCATGCCTGCGGGCACCATGCGCTCCATGCCCAGGCCCATGCGCTCGATGGCAGGGCCCATGCGCTCCACACCAGAGCCCATGCGCTCGATGGTCTGGCCCACACGGTCAATGGGTGCGGCCATTCGCTCGAGGCCAAAGCCCATGCCGGCACCCATGCGCTCCACGCCAGAGCCGATGCGCTCCATGGTCTGGCCCATGCGCTCGATGCTGGAGGCCATGTGGTCGAGGCCCAGGGGGCCCATGCGCTCGATGCCAGAGCCCATGCGCTCGACGGAGCCCATGCGGTCCATGACCAGGCCCATGCGCTCAATCTCGGAGCCCACACGATCCATGCCGTGGCCCAGGCCTGCGCCCATGCGTTCCATGCCGGCCCCCCCGATGCGGTCAATGCCAGGGCCCATCCTCTCAATTCCAGGGACACTGCCTCCGCCTCCACCTAAAACGGAGACACAGAACAGGTGTATATCAGGGGCTTGAGGACCTGTGTGCACATTGTGCCTGGAGGGCTCCCTGGGTGCAGAGGCCTGGGCAGTTTACAAGCTCAACCATGGTTCAGCAATAATTTATCATAGATAACCCTCAAAAGCTGGGTAGTGAGTACATCATTCTTCCTACTTCGGTGCCACAGTTAATTTCCACAGAAAAATTTAAAAGGGGGGAAAACCCACCCGAGGACTTTTATCAACAATGTCCTTCACATCACTTTGAGGGTGCTGATACTTGGGACAAGCTTTGTGAGCAACAGACATCAATTCCTGAGAACTCTGCAGTGCCCCCCCAAAAAGACATTTATAGGGGTGGGGGACAGAAGCCCCACACTCAGCTGGTCACCCAACCAGCTTACATGGAATATAAATAGTGACAATTAGGATTGCTCACAAGCTCTATCATCCCCCAACCTGTCCTCTACAATCCCCTGCTGGTAACCAGTTTGGCTGCATGTCCTTAGCACCTCCACAGCATACAGAAGTTATTACACAGCCATGTGATCAGGAAGAGACAAATAAAACCAAAATCAACACTAATACAGACCCTTATCTATGAATGAACACAGCCAGCCACTTCCAATGAACCTCACTCTGTCTGTCAGGGAAACCGTCACCTGACTGTGCCATGTGTAACTCTGCCAGCTTTGAAAGAAAAAGCCGATGGCACTGCAGAGAAGATTCTGGAAGTGGCCTGGGATCAGTCCCTCACTGCCATGGTTCCTGGTTCAGCTGGACACTGAACTACGGCAGGTCAGCAGGGCACAGGGACCCTGAGATACCTGCAGTTTTAGAGAGGAGGGTCTGCTCCATCACCAAGGCACCGCCCACCAAGTTTTTCCACATGCAAAGCCCAAGGGTTCCTCTCATTCAAGTTTCACCACCACCACCACCGGCCTCTGAAAAATGAGCAGCTGAGCACCCAGCCTGCCACTACTGAATCAAGTAGCCAAGGCCAGGATGCAAATCAAGAAGAGGAGATTCTTTGATTCTCTAACTGACCAAGCCCATGACCGTGCACAAGTCATGCCACTTCTTGGTGACTCTTTTCTTCTCTGAGTAACAACATACCAAGTGGCAAAATATAAACATAATTTTAAGTATATTAAACTTTCAGAGCCAAAATATCTCAGAAACTATAAAAATGTTAACAAGTCTAGAGAGGTTGGATAGCATACCCAAATGATTATCAAAAATGAGTGTGACACTTTAGATGCCAAGAGCAGCAGAGAACTAGGAAGAAACAGTACCCACATGGAATTCTAGAATCGGCCCACCACAGAGTAACTCCAGCAAGTGGAGTTAGCAAGGACATGCCAAGATGCTCAGAGCCATAAGAAAAAAAAAAACAAAAACTTTTTTTCCCCCCTTTTCTGAAATAACTACATTTAGTTTTAGGTACCCGTCAAAAAAGGTATACTAATGCAAGAATGTATTTCAAAATATTTATAGCATTCATCACTGGGCAGTGAGATTTCAGGTATTTACGTTCTTCATAATTTTCTGAATTTGAGGTCATGTATACAGTCCATTTGTTATGATTAGGTGGTGTACACTTTTATAATCAGGTTAAGATATTTACTTTTAGCAATTTGCAATTTTACACTAGAAACAAGTAAGTCCCCAAATCACATGGACATTCTGACAATGGCAAAAGTGTACACATTAACTCATTTCCTTTACAGACCAACCCTATGAGGTAGGTACCATGATAGCCCCATTTTACAGCATGAAAAACAGAGAAGTTCAGTAACTTGCCAAGTGTCACACAGCTAAGAGAAGGCAGAGCTGGTTCCCCACCCCAGGCAGTCTATTTTTGAGCCCATGCTTTCAGCACTACACTCTACTACCCCCAGTAACACAAGCCTATTCTAAACATCAAAACATCAAAACTAAGCGTTTCCTACCTCCTCCCTGCTTTGCAATGATCTCTCCTCTCTTCAGGGCATTACTTAGGATTTCTAAGGAAATCAGGAAGAAAAAAAAATTAGCCAAATTCCTCTATGGAAATAGAAATTTATCACAGATTCCAGAGCAGGACTACTACTAATTAAAAAAGGAAAGGGGGAGGGGTTGAGAAACACACACACAGACAAGGTCATTTTACTGGGAAGCTGCAAGAGTCCTGACGACGGGTCAGATGGCAGGGCCCATGGAGCTCCAGGCCCAGGCCTGCTCGGGAGGGCCTCTCGAAAGAGGCACCCGTGAGCTGAACTTGGTAAGTCACAGCAGGAACGGGGGGCCAGCAGCCCAGTTTTCTAAAGCCGGTCCAGACCCTCAGGACTCGCAGACTGAAGAGCGCACTCACCCGCCCATTTCCAGTCAACCCCTCACAGGTACTCTTCAACAAACTGCTGTAGCTACACTGAGAGCCCAAACCATAAAAACCAGCAGTAACCTTGTGCAGTGCTGGAAGTTCGTCCCAGTCCACAAGCCAGGCCAGGCAAGGCGGTAGCCAACTGAGCCCACCAGCCCTGCGTGGAGGGAGCTACATGTGATGGTGACCAAGTGACGGACGCCACCGCAGGCGAACAAACCCCAATATGCTCAGCTGTCCAAAACAGCAATACTGCTGCTTGCTTGCTGGCGGTTCAGAAAAACCTATTTTAAGCTAGTGTTAGCGTTTCAGTTTCTTCTGGGTCTTTCATTATGTAAGAGAGACCTGTCCCCACCCTCTCACTGGTCTTGAAGAGTACTAAACAACATGGACAACAGCCATACAACACATCTCATATTGTGACGAGGAGACTGAACCCTCGCCCTGCAGCTGTTTTAAGTGTTACAATTACCTGCTAAAGGAAGGGGGCGGGAAGGTACACCAAGAAGCAGACCTCCCACCTGCAAGCAAGACCAGGGCTTACTCTTGCATGACGCCTGGGAGCCTGCTCTGTATGCCCAGGCCTGTGGTTTAGTTCCTATAATATCACATGGATCAAACCATTCCCTGCAAAAGACTTCGCAGTCGGCCCACTGCTGATTTGAAGAGAAAGACCAAATTATTTTCACAAAGGGCATTCACAGGCCTCTCTGCTCTGACTCTCAATTTTAATCTGTTCTTCCCATCCAAGGTAGACCAACACCTCCAAGCCTCTGCAACTGACTCTGTCAGCCCTCTCTATGGGCATGGACCCTTCTACCATGCTGAAACCCAGCCCTCCAGCGTGCCCTGCAGTTACTGCATCATCTTCCTGCACCCCCACCACTTCTACCAGTCAACTAGAGTGGTGCTTTTATAAATCCTAACACAGAGAAAACAAGAGCCTTTGTGTGGTGCTCACATGGTTGCCAAGAGCCCAGGAGCCAGCATCTCCACGGCTCCCTCAATTAGGTCACTTCTCCGAGTTGACCTGTGGCGCTGCCCTGAGCCACTCTTAGCATTACTCCTAGGTGACAGCACACTCTTCAAGGTCAAGGATCCATCTACGTCCCTGCAGTACAAAGTACAGCTGTCCGTACAGAGAGGTAGAGATCTACTGCCTTGACAGGAAGGGACACCGAATGGCACACCAAAATGACCTGTCGAATAAGCCACACAGGAATACAAGGCCAGAAACTGAATCTGAAAAACCACCCAGGCAACTCCTCTGAAAACCTGACTTCAAAATTTGCTTTGTTACAAAGACCGTTTTGCTAACTTGGGTCTGATCCTAAGAAGCAAGAGAACAAAAGCTCTTTACTGTTGCTATGGCCACTGTGGGAAGGCTCAGGACAAACAGGATGCGGTCTCAATCAGAGAGAAGGCCCAGAGGAGCAGGAGAGACCGAGGCCGGCAGTGGCCGTTCTGTATTCAGGTCGGGAGAGGACAAGTTTCCTGGCACCACACAAGAGGACCTCAGCAGGCCACCTCCTTCCTGGGCCACCACAGGACCTGGGGCAAAGCTGACAGCCTCGTCAGAGCTGAGAGGTACCCAGAGCAGCAAAGGATCAAGGCTCAAGAGGAGGAGAAAGTGCCTGAGGGAGCAAAGTCATGTGCCATTTTGTTCTCATCTACAAATTAGTATTTGCAGTCAAACGACAATAACTAATTTTTTTAATATCCCACCATTCCAAGACACAAAAACAAAGACAGTTATGGCAACAAGAAACTTGTAACTGACCTAATCACTTACCCCCAAATTCTAAAGCTCAATCTAGAATAAAGCAACAGTCATAACAAGCAAGCCAGGAAAAAAATCTTGACTACCAGTCAATGTCGATACAAGAAAAGTCACTCAACTTTCCTAACCACGGTCAGGGGGGTAAATGAACCAAAGTTCAACCGGCTACTCTGAAAGAAACAGTTCTTAATAATTCCTGATTTTCATGACATAAACACAGAAGACTGGGTTCCTGGAGATAAGCTGCAGAATGTTGAACCCTGTCTCACTGATGACAAATTTTCTAGGGCCTTCATAAATTCTAAGAATACAGCTCAGCTCACACAAACTAGACATAAAAAGGTTAAAATTCTCACACCCAGCCCAAGGTGTCCCACAGAGACAGAGGCTGAGCACTCTGAGGCTAGGACCTAGCAGCCGCCTTTCTGCTCAGGATGATGTGCCAGTGAAGATGGGGAAAGGGGGCATGTGTGTGGCGGGGGGGAATTATCCACGTTCTAAATCTCCTGAGAGAAACAAACTCTAGAGCCCATGAATAGCCAATCTCCTTGTTCCACGCTAATTAACAGAGAAGAATTAGGCTGACAAATTCTTAGAAACATCTAAGCTCAAAACAGGGGAAACCAACTATGGAAAAGTAAAGAATATACTGCTCTGCAAACTAACCAAAACTACATTTAGATGGACCCAGTACTCAAAGTCTTCCAACATTAGGAAACTTCCCTGGTTCACCAAGAGCTCTTTCACATGCAAGAGCAAGCACACCCTCATTCAATTGGAACCCTACAGGCCACTGGACTAAGGAGACTCACACCCCCGCTGAGCCTTGACAATGTTCCCCATGACTAGAGAGCCACAACCTCACATAAATACAGCAGTCTTAACTCTGCAGCAAGAAAACACCTTATACCAATGTGAAAAAAGCAGCCATTTGAAAAGACTGAAACAATAATAGTGCTGCTGCTGCTATCAATAAAAAATTCAAGGACCAAAAGTTTGTATCAGGTCTAGAAAACATACATTTTTTTAAAAGCCTTCAGAAAAATAGCTGACTTGCCTAAGAACCTCCCAATATCAGGGTGAGCCTGCACCCCTGGAGGGTTGACCCTGCCCACATGGGGTCCATGGGGCCTTCTTACCCATTCCTCTGCCAAGGGGCTCTCCAAAGCTTCGAGACATTCCCATCTGCTTTCTGGCAAAGTCTCTCTCAAATCCTCCACCCCTGCCACGCTCCATCTCTGTGGAGAAAAACATTACCCTCGGCCTTTCCAGGAATGCCATTATGTTTTAGACATTAAACCCCAAAACTATAGATACACAACAACTACCAGCAAGTCAGCACGTTTAGTTTTCTACAGGAAACCAGTATTCATCCTCTATTCCTTAAAAAAGCAAGTCACCACAAATGAATCCCTGAAAATACCCTACCTTCAGTCCACTGAGATGTAACTTCCGCTTACATCACAATCACACAGAGAGTGCACTGAGCACCCACTCCCGCAGTAGCTGGCGTGGGAAGACTACAGGAGAGCCTGCCCAGGTTACACACAGCAGCAGCAGCAGCTACCCGCTCTGGGGCACCCCCTCATGCTTGCCCAGCCCAGGGCCTTTACATGTGCTATGATTTCATGGACTCCTCATAACCAGCCTGCACACCTGCATCACCCTCCACCACTACTGGCCCCAAAGTGAGGCTCAATGACTGAGAAACTGACCAATGTCATATGCTCCATAAAGAGGGAGGCAAAGGCTGGAACCTAAATCCAACACAGAAGTCCACGGTCCAGTCACCAGCACAAGAACAGAAAGACACCTGTGGACAGACAACACAACTGCTCTTCCAATAACTGGAGCAGTTTGATCTATATAATGGGGTTTGGGAACTTCATTCTTCTACACTGACTGCAGGAATACTTATTATTTTTTCACAACGTCTTCTAGAAACAAAGGTCTTAGCTCCTGTGCGGGAAAAGCCCTGCCACTGCTGTCACCTGTTTGAGAAACCCTTTCAGGATTCCTGTCATTCACTACTTCTTCCCTTGTACATTCCTCTAAAGCAAGACAGAGTGTGCATCACACTGTCTCCTTTCCATATTGAAAGGTCCTTGGAAAATCTGGTTTATTAATTTGCTCCTGAGAAACATGAGGTGTACAGGTGCTATATAATGGATGCTTTCTATTGCACAATTATCAAAAATGCAGCTGGAGCCCCTATACTTTCAAAGAAGCAAATGAATGCATTACATATTTATAAACATGGAAGCAGGCCAGCATTATGAATTAATAAGATACAGCAGATAACAGCAGTGGACTTCAGTCACAATTGAATCCACCCCACTGAGCGTCACAGGTTGGTGGCTCGCTATCTGCTAGAAATACATCTAACTCAAGCAAGCCTGTGTATGGTAGGCAGAACAGAAATCCCAGAGTGGTAACGGATGGGAGCTCTGCCATGCACCTTTAATCCTTATCATAAGCCCATGAAGAAGGCAACATCCCCCAACAAAGAAATCATATGCAGGCATTAACGTGTTGGCAAAGGCCTCAGAACTTATCTTCCCAAGCACAGGGAGCACTATACAAACTCCAAGGTACTCTCCCCAACACAAAAAGGAGAGCAAGAGTCAGAGAAAGAAGTTTCACTGTCAAATACTGCATCAAACCAATCACTGCTTGATATGTAATGACCTTCCCATAAAAAAATGTTTGTATGTATCCTAAGATTTGACCCTCACTGGCTGGTTGACTGGCCCTGAGAATCTGATCTCTAACAGTCTAATGTCAGCACCCGTGACCATAATGGGATGGCATCATGATCATCAACTAAACATTAAGAGTTAAATCTGACACATCTTTATTAACTTCTCCAGTGACTGAAACCTTCCTTGGACCCAGCGCCCAAGGGCTCTGAAGCCAATTCAACTCAAATCTCAAAACAGCTCCAATGCAGGAACCTCCAACTCTCTGCTGCAGAGGATGGAGGAGGACGACTCCGAGTCTGGATCTGGGAACATCCAAGAACACAAGAGCAACAACACGTCCTCCACTATGGCTCTTCAAGACACTCAGCACTTGGAACCTTGAATCACCAGGCTCACAAGCGTAACTGCTGAATTCCATTGGCCAGGTTTCCCAAGACTTAGTCCCCATGGCTCAGCATAGGCCCACCCTCATTTCCATCAACTTCTAAATCATATCACTCCACTCCTCAGAGCAACAACCCAAATCTCCTTTTTAATGGTTCATCTGCTCTGAGCAAATACTTCATCAAGCCAGACTTCTCCAATTCTTACTTTTTATTAAAAATCCCATGCACACATGAGCTAAAGACAAGCCTGAAAGTACACTGGAAACACAAACCTCTGTTCCTTCATTTCTTATTATTCTTCCTAAATCTTTTTATCATCATCTAGAACAAGGTACTCCATGAAGAAGAAGGGCAGCTTATTCAACAGGAATCTGTCTTTCCAGTTTGATAGTTACTATCTATCCTAGTAAGGTTCTTACTTGCTCTATACAGTCTTCACATGGTATGTTACACAGACCAGCAAAGAAACATTTAAACCGAAATCCTTACGTGTATAATAACTGAGTTACTTTGCTGTATAGCAGAAATTAACAAAACATTGTAAATCAACTATACTTCAATTTTAAAAGTTAAAAAAAAAAAAAAAAACCCTCCAGCCCCAAATTCTTAATAACTTCTCATTCCACAAAAGTTAGTAAAACAGCAGCATTCCCACAGCTGTGGGTCACAGAGGATTTCAGAAAGACTCTCAAAAGCAGCAAGATCTTCATGGCCCTCTATAGCCCTATTTGGGGGAAGGATAGGGTGGGAGGGAGTGGTGTCTATGTTGGAGACAATTCTAAAAGGCAGGATCTCAGATTAAGAGCCAAGCTCTGGAGTCAGACAGCCTGGGTCCACATTCCATCATTACTAGCCATGTGACCTTAGGCAAGTCACTCTGGGCCTCAATTTCCAATGAAATGGGGATAACAGTACCTACACATCATATGGTTCTTACAAGAACTAAATGAAATAACAGTTTTATCATTATACTTGACATAACTATGTCTCAGTTATTAAGATGGGAGGCCTGTACGATTTAAACAGTAGTACACCAAATTTCACATGATATAAATACAAAATTAAACAAATGCTGCATCCACTCCCAATTTGCAGACATCAGAGCAGATGATCAAGCCTCACCCAGTCCAGCACTCTAGGGGAGACAAGTGCTGGAGGCCACAGGAATGCTTTAAAGTTTTTAAAGTTTTATTGGACAATTACCGGGAAGATCTGAAACAGAAAACCTCAAGAGTTTAGTAACTAAGAGAATGAACACTTGCCTACCATTAAATCTAGCTTCTGGAATACAAACTATTTAAGGCAATTCAAAGTTATCAGATTCAGCACAAAAGTGGGAGGGTGAAATCACTTATTAAAAATCAGTCTGCTGCCTAAAGGTCACCTAGAGCCAACAGACAGGAAAGGGTAGGTAGGCACACAGAGCTTACCGTTTATTCTGCCCATGTTCATCCCAGATCCAAATCGACCCATGTTTTCCATACCACCACCAAAGGGTCCTTCCATGCCTGAAAGAGACATATTTACATTTTAGCAGCAGCCTAACAAGACTCAAAGTGAACAGGAATAGAAAATGTTTTCACAAGTTTCACCTAGGGCATGTGCTGCCAAAAACTTACCAAGTCTTAAGGGCTTTTGGAGAAAAAAGGCTAGAGCCCTTACTTAAAAATCACTATCTTCAAAAGGCTGATCTGATCCAATCCAGTCAATGAACAGACAAGCAAAGAGAGACCCAGAGAGATGGAGTGACTTGCCCAAGGTCACAGAGCTAGTCAGTGAGAAAGCCAGAACCAAAAGCCAAGTCGCCCAATAGAAGGATCAATGGGTAAAAGTAATCTCTAGACTTAAACTGTTTGGAAACCCAAGTGAAAATTTCATGCAGGGCTTAAGAGAAAAGCAAAAGGGAAGAAAAGAGGGGAAACCATACCTAAAAGTAGTTACATTCATACTTCATTTGAGTTGTCTTACCTCCCATTTTATTTATTCCAAATCCTATGCCTTCCATTCCCATTCCTTAAAAAGAAAAAGTCAATGCAAACTAAAATTATGTCAAAGCCGTAATGTTTGAACTTAAAAAGCACAAGAAATTCCAAACAGCAAAAAATATCCCTGACTCCAAATATAGTTTAATTGTCAAGGGGGAAAAAAAAATGGGGTAGGGGCTCCTCCATTTCAACTGACAAACTAGTACATCCCAAGAAAGCAACTTATGCCTTTAACTAAATAATCATCCTGTGACTCAAAATTTGATAGTGTTCATACAGTTTCACTAAATGACCAAGTTAGACATGAAATGTTAAGTTTTAGGAAGAGAGTAGGGCACATTCACTTTTTAGAAGCTTACTTCAGGGAACAGAAGTACATTTTAAAATCTCCTTTAAAGGTAAAATTCTCTAAGAGCAGTTCCTAAAAACACTGAGGCTTCCCTCTCCTCAACCCCAGACTCTCCTCTGAGGTGTCAGGTCAGGGGATGTGGTGTTCAGATCAGTAAAGCCACCTGAAACACTTTCTTCAGCCCCAGAGCTTAATCTGGGAGGGAGACAAAGGAAAAGCAGAACTGACGGTAGCAGGGTTGAGAGTATCCATCTTGCAATTCAAAGAGCTGCAAGCAAGACATAAGTCTGAGGCCATAAAAACGCAGTATGTTTAAATGATATGAATGCCTCATTGCACAAAAACACCAAAAAGTGAAGTTTAAAGTTCATTCTACATGTCAAAGCTTTAATCGTTAGCTATTGCTTTTCTTCTTAAACAGGCCTAGGAGAGCTATGTAGTCATGCGACGAGGCCCTCCATGTCTTTCTGCATCCGACAATGCCCCTGCCTCAAGAAGCCCTGTAAACACCAGGGGACAGCCCACAGGCATCTGGGTGATAGATGGTGGCAGTGAGGTGGTCCCAAGATCAGGAATTTCTGTCACTAACTGATAGTGTGACCTTGAGCAAGACCATCTCTCTGGCTTGCCTCCTCTTATCCAAAGGCTTAACTGAGTATCTCAGCTCAGAAGGACTTGTGAGGATAAAATGCAAAGCACGAAAGTATTCACTTGGTAAAAATGCAAAATACTGCCTTAATCAAAACGTTAGTTAGTCGCTCAGTCGTGTCTGACTTCTTGTGACCCTCTAGGCTCCTCTGTCCATGGAATTCTTTAGGCAAGAATACTGGAGTGGGCTGCCATTTCCTTCTCCAGGAATCTTCCCGACCCAGGGATTGAACCCATGCCTCCTGCACTGCAGGCAGATTCTTTACCGTCTCAGTCACCAGGGAAGCCCAATTAAAATGCATCAAAGATAAATAAGGAAGGAATTAATTTTGTCCCAATATGAGCCTCATTCCACTTGAACTACTCAATGTCCAATTATCCCAAAAATTATTAAGATAACTTTAACTTCCCCAGAAATCCCCAGTCAAGAGGCACACTGTACTTCTCACCTGCAGGTCCCAGGTTGCCCATTCCAATGCCTTTATTCAAATGGTTGGCATCAATAGGCTGCCCTCCTGGTCCTAACCCCATGCCAATACCACCAAGTCCATCTGAAAGGAAATGAGAAAGTCAGAGTATTGATTCTACTTCCTTAGGAAGCCCTGACCCTAAAAGTTAAAAAGACCCTTTGTTTACTGTGTAGTAGCTGTTACACTCGCCCCACCGCCCATCTGCACCACCAAATCCAGGGCCTAATCCATGATTCAACACTGATGCATTTGGGAGCTCTCCCTTTAAAGGCATAAGCTCTCCTAAAACAACAGGGACTAGAATGTGTGATCTATATAAAACGAGCGCAACTAAAAATCAGTTCACATGAGAACTACAGAGAAGATCTGTGAACAACAACCCACACAGTGACAAGTTGTGAGCACCTACTTGTTTCCCTGAATAGTGAAATGAGAAATGTTTAATCAGAAAAGGCAACTGGAGACCTCACAAAGAAAGCAGCACAAATACGCCCAACCCTCATCTCTCAACCTGGTGACCCAAAGGACTTTTCTCCGGAAAAAACAATGTGATAAACCAGCCAATTAACACATTGGGCTTAGGCTATTCTCTGACTCTGCTGCAGGTGGTTTGAGTAATGAAGCTAGTGTATCCAAGGAACCCATCTAGTACCCAGAAAGTTTCCTGAGCCAAGGACTGCACCCTACCCACAGAATACAGGCCAATCTCAAAACAGCCAACGAGGCCTCAGAGTATATGATACTTGCAATGCTCTGGGTGATTATGGCTTGGAGGCTAAGACCAGGTGAGATTTTTAAAAATAGGAACAAAGTTCACTTAAAAAAAAAAACATTGACAAAACAAAAAAACAACAGTTCTCCAATTTTTAATCTGATAAAAACCGTGTTCTGAAACCGCACATAAACAGCAGCAAGAGCTCACCAAGGTTACTTACTCCCCAAAGCACTGAAGTCAACCTGAGATTTTTTGGGGAAACCAAAAGCCACAGATAATGGGCTCCCTGGAGCCCAGGGTGCCAGTCTGGCTGCCAAGCAGCCCTCACCTCCTCCTCTAGGCACAAAACCAGCAAGAGCCAGCACCCTGTTCCTGGTAATTACCGTAAGAGACCACACAGATTATGACAAGGAAATGGGGTCCATCTCTAAATAATGCTAACTTTCAACAGATTACCCATCTTATATTCGTGAAACCATGGACTTCCCCTCAAAAATCTGTCTCTACTATGCTTCTATAATCCTAAACTGCAAACAAGAATTAGTATGCTAGTCTAGGCTCCCATTCAATTCAACCTCTGATGGCTAAGCATTAGGCATGAGCCACTGCTCCAGACAGGAGGTGGCCCTGGCCGGCCCTCCAAACACCTCAACCCCACAGCCTCACGTGAGGAAAAGTCCTCTCTCTCAGACACCAGCTGGTCTGGCCCTATCCCAAGCCTCAGTCTGCCTCCCACAGGCCAGCCCTGCCTGCACTGCTGACACACAGCCCCTCAGGCCACCACAAACCTCCCCTCCACTGCTCCCTGTGCTCAGGCTCCCTGCCCTTCTGTGGGCTCACCCAGGATGACTTCACTATTACCCGCTCTTCCCACCTATGCCTTCCCTGCCCCAGGATGGACTTTCACCTGGATGTCACAAATAACCCTATATAAAAATTCTGACTGTTATACTTCACACACCATAAACTTCACCCTTTCTCCAGGCCCTGGCAATCACAATCCACCTGTCTTATGAACTCGCTTATTCTAGACATTTCCAATAGACAGAATCAAATTCATCCATACTGTAGCATGTTACCAGTACTTTGTTTCTTTTTTACAGCTGACCTATAGTCCACTGTATAGATTTACCATGTTTTATTTACCCATTCATCAGCTGAAACCATGCAGTCGTGAATATCTGTGTACAGGTTTCTGTGTGGGTACAAGGTTTCAGCTCTCTTGTAGTGTACACCTAAGAGTGGGACTGCTAGGCCATATTGTAATAACCAATCTCTTCTGAACCCAAGTGCAAGCTGGCTTTCATTTTTTTTTGCAGTTTGTTTCTTCCCAGCTACACCTTCTGTGTCCTGGGCAGCCTGCCTCACCGCAATGTAATCCTAACAACCCTTCCTATATTGTCTCTCTGCTTATTTTTCACCCCAAAAAAATTTATAAGGAAAACAATCTTTTTGAATGTTTTGCTCAAGAACAGTCTAGATAACTGCAGACTGACAGCCCAAGTTCAAATGTAATTGTAATTTTCTGGTTAGAATATGTTAAATTCAAAATCGTAGCCATAATAATTGAGACACTTACGGGGAAGTTGTTGTGGACGCTCAGGAGGGAAAAAATCTCCCTTTGGTAAGGCCCTCTCATCCTGAAAGAGAAAGTGAATAAATCTCAGTATTCCCTGCAGCACTGCCAGCATCAGCAAAAGCTGGAAACAATTCCTATCAACAGAGGACAGATCAGAGACATGATGATACACCCATGCCACGGAAGAACATGCCAAGTATAAATAAAAGAATATGGGGGAAAAAAAAGAATACGGGAGAGTTGCGATCTTTCATGTAAAGGGGGAAAGATAAAAAATAAACGTTCACGTCACTGTGGAGGAAGAATGGGACCTGGACACAAAGTAAGAGAAAGACTCTCACACTCAACTTTTCATGTGTTCTGACTTTTGAATCACATGAAAGTGAAAGTCGCTCAGTTGTGTCCAACTCTTGGTGACCCCATGGACTGTCCATGGAATTCTCTAGGCCAGAATACAAGTGGGCAGCCTTTCCCTTCTCTAGGGGGTCTTCCCAAGACAGGGATGGAACCCAGGTCTCCCGCATTGCAGGTGGATTCTTTACCAGCTGAGCCACAAGGGAAGCCCAAAAACACTGGAGTGGGTAGCCTATCCCCTCTCCAGCAGATCTTCCCAACCCAGGAATTGAACCGGGGTCTCCTGTGTTGCAGGTGGATTCTTTACCAACTGAGTTATCAGGTGAATCATGTGAAGCAATTATCTATTCAAAAAGCTAAACTGAACGCTTAAAGGAACAAAACAAATCCTTAATAGTTTCTTCTGTTTTCTTCCTGACCTTCAGTCCTAACTAGATGACCCTCAGCACGTTCCAGTCATGCCTGTATTAATCATTAATACTGTTATCTTTGGCATCTTTGGCACAGCCACAGCTGGGCTAATGTTTATACTAAAATGCTCCAAAAGAACTTTAAAGGCTTTCTGAATCAGACTTCATTATGTTTACAACAGACAGGATGCTAACCAAACATACTTTTAATACTCTGAAAATTGAAACCTATGTATATAACCATTCTCTGAAACCAACCATTTGCTCAAGTAGGATACAGGATACTCAAGTGACTCCTGATCATGCAAAGGAAAAAATATCTGAAGAGCTGCATGAGCAAAAGTTATTGGTTATTTCTGTCATAAATTTGCTCAACATACTGCAGACTCTGACTCAGACTGATCCATAAATAAAGCAGAATGGCTATGTGCATGTACACTCTTAAATAATCCCATGTTTTTGCTAACCTTATTTGGGTATATTAAAGAGATCCTTGGAATTCCCTGGTGGTCCAATAGTTAAGAATCCACCTTCCAATGCAGGGGACACAGATTCAACCCCTGGTCCAGGAAGATTCCACATGCCACGGAGCAACTCAGCCCATGAACCACAACTACTGAAGCCCATATGCCCTAGAGCCTGTGCTACACAATAAGAGAAGTCACTGCAATGAAAAGGCCTGTGGCCCACAACTAGAGAGTAGCCCTCACTCCCAGCAACTAGAGAAAGTCAGTGTGCGGCAACAAAGATCCAGCACAGCCAATAAATAAATAAAAGATCCTACTAACTTACCATTTTCACGTGCATTGGTCTGTCAAACAGCAGCTGGCCATTAAACATAGCTGATATTACAATTAAGGCTATTTCTTGCAATTCTAAAAACACGCATAGCACGAGAGAAATACCCAAGAGAAAAATACTCCAACTGCTGCCACCAGTCCCTCTAAGTAGTGAATTTATGAGTAATTTTGATTCCTGCTTATACTTTCAAGTATTTGTTCCTACAGTAAACATAAAAGCAACAATAAACAAGGCTCAAGGGGGATAAAACGAAACCTCTGCTTACTCCTTAGGTGTGGATCTTCATTCAAAAAACCTTAAAAAAAAAAAAATCTTATACTTCTCACTAAACCATTCTCCTCTTAAAAAGCACTCACATTAGGGACTCCCTCCATGGTCCAATGGTTCAACGTCATGCTTCCAATGCAAAGAAAGCAGATTTGATCCCTGCTTAGCGAACTAAGATTCCATGTGCTACATGAACGCCCCCTTCGCCCGCCACCTCCCCGCAAAAAAAAGAACAGCACTGACATCAGTTTTCCTAGTGCGTCCAATAAGCCCGGTCTTCTAGCATGTTTTGAAGTACTGTGTTTTCTGGCTAATATACTCAGTGACAATCTTACCAGAGTTTAAGATCAGTGTTCCTGTGTGGTATCCTCTCTGTGGTCACTCTAGAGTGAGCAGCCTAGAGTCAGAGAGGTGCTTCTTCCAGAATGTCAATCCACTGGAGAAGACAGGCCCTGTAAGGATTTACCTCTCCCTTCAAATCAGACCCTCTAAAAAGAAAACCCTGGAGAAGACCACCCATTGACATGTGCCCATTTTCGAACCATCGCTTCTATCTACACAGTATTGGACTCCCGTAATAATATCCACAGTAACATATTCTCAATCCCAAAGAAAGGCAATGCCCAAGAATGCTCAAACTACTGCACAATTGCACTCATCTCACATGCTAGTAAAGTAATGCTCAAAATTCTCCAAGCCAGGCTTCAGCAATATGTGAACTGTGAACTTCCTGATGTTCAAGCTGGTTTTAGAAAAGGCAGAGGAACCAGAGATCAAATTGCCAACATCTGCTGGATCATGGAAAAAGCAAAAGAGTTCCAGAAAAAGATCTATTTCTGCTTTATTGACTATGCCAAAGCCTTTGACTGTGTGGATCACAATGAACTGTGGGAAATTCTCAAAGAGATGGGAATACCAGACCACCTGTCCTGCCTCTTGAGAAATCTGTATGCAGGTCAGGAAGCAACAGTTAGAACTGGACATGGAACAACAGACCGGTTCCAAATAGGAAAAGGAGTACGTCAAGGCTGTATATTGTCACCCTGCTTATTTAACTTATATGCAGAGTACATCATGAGAAACGCTGGGCTGGAAGAAGCACAAGCTGGAATCAAGATTGCCGGGAGAAATATCAATAACCTCAGATATGCAGATGACACCACCCTTATGGCAGAAAGTGAAGAGGAACTAAAAAGCCTCTTGATGAAAGTGAAAGAGGAGAGTGAAAAAGTTGGCTTAAAGCTCAACATTCAGAAAATGAAGATCATGGCATCACTTCATGGGAAATAGATGGGGAAACAGTGGAAACAGTGTCAGACTATTTTTGGGGGCTCCAAAATCACTGCAGATGGTGACTGCAGCCATGAAATTAAAAGACAGTTACTCCTTGGAAGGAAATTTATGTCCAACCTGGATAGCATATTCAAAAGCAGAGACATTACTTTGCCAACAAAGGTCCGTCTAGTCAAGGCTATGGTTTTTCCTGTGGTCACGTATGGATGTGAAAGCTGGACTGTGAAGAAGGCTGAGTGCTGAAGAATTGATGCTTTTGAACTGTGGTGTTGGAGAAGACTCTTGAGAGTTCCTTGGACTGCAAGGAGATCCAACCAGTCCATTCTGAAGGAGATGAGCCCTGGGATTTCTTTGGAAGAAATGATGCTAAAGCTGAAACTCCAGTACTTTGGCCACCTCATGCGAAGAGTTGACTCACTGGAAAAAGACTTTGATGCTGGGAGGGATTGGGGGCAGGGGGAGAAGGGGACGACAGAGGATGAGATGGCTGGATGGCATCACTGACTCAGTGGATGTGAGTCTGAGTGAACTCCGGGAGTTGGTGATGGACAGGGAGGCCTGGCGTGCTGCGATTCATGGGGTCGCAAAGAGTCGGACACTACTGAGCAACTGAACTGACTGAACTGAACGTATTTTCTCTAGTCATGTGTACATACACGTTCACTTGTGTCTGACTCTTTGAGACGCCAAGGACTGTAGCCCGTCAGGCTCCCCTGTCCATGGGATTTTCCAGGCAACAATACTGGAGTGGGTTGCTATCGCCTCCTCCAGGGGGTCTTCCTGACCCAAGAATCATACCCATATCTCTTGCATCTCCTGTACTGGCAGGTGATTCTTTACCACTAGCGCCACCTGAGGATCCTCTAGTAACACAGGAAATGCTAATACACAAAATTAACCACTTCCCCACACAAACCTGCATTACTAATACAACATTTAAGCCAAACTAAATTCACTAAGTTGAATTCCAAAAAAAGGATACATATAGCTTGCACGGCTTCAATGGACTGTTCAAAAGTAACAGTGCCTATTCCACGACTTTTTCCGTCTTTATCCTCAAGAATGTCTGCTCGGACCACCACACCAGCCATACTAAAAACTTCCTTCAGTTTCTTCCAGCCAACTTTATAATCCAGCTAATCAAGAGAAGAGAGAGGCAAATCTCACTGTAAACATTTTTACTACATGAATGTGACATGCTTTGGGTAGAAAACAAGCATTAGAAAATGTTACAAAAATAATGTCATAAGCCTATTTTAACTACTATTTACTGAATAGTAAAGTCTTTTCTCTAACGATTTAAGTCACCTCATTCCTTTCAAGGTAATGCTTATTTTGTGAATACTAAAAAACTTTGCTCCCCTTTTAAGGTTTACCATCATCCTCCCCAATCCACTTTTTCCCTTTGCAAATGACAAAGGTTTATTACCATACACCCAGACGTAACAAGAAGGGAACATCAATATACAACCTCTGTTCATATACTTTACCCGGCACGTACTCTTACAAACACAAGCAGAACTCAGTAAACATGCCCCAACAGGACCATGGGTCAAGCCTGTGTGACTTATGACTACTGTGGTCATTAGGGGACAAAGCCCATAACCCTCCTTTAGCTCCCCCACCTCCCCACCCCCAGCTCAAATGTCAGAGCTACTGTTTTAACTCATTGACAAGACCATCTAAAGCAGTAACTCAAACTTTACGAAACAATGTGTCCATTTACTTACATTTGCTACAAATACTGTGCTTCCAAGTCTTCCAGCCTGTAATGCATGGATAATCTCATTTGGGATGTTAGGATTATTTAGGATACTGGGTGGGATATTAATCATTCCTGGGCCACCTGGTCCCATACCCATCCCACCAGTCGTAGCCATCACCTTTTGCATTGCTCTCCTGGCATGTTCACCATCAGGATCCTAAAATAAGCACAAAAGGGTTATATTTAACTGACCCAGTGACAATTAAAACCAGCTCCAACAGTTAAGTGATGCTCCTAAAATTTCAGATACTGAGAGGATGTTTAGAAACCATTTCTCAAAATCTGTAACAAGAAATTCAAATGAACTAAAACCAAATTGCCAGGCCAGGAACAATTCCAGCCAAAAGAATGAGGAAGAAAGGAAGGGTATAAAATTTAGCTCTCAATTTGAACTAAGAAAAAAACAAAAGGTAAAGGGGTGGATGAAATGATTAGCCAGAACTTCCAGGTTGAAATAAGATCTTCAAGGGCTTGGTATAATTGAATTCTCACTAATTCAATGAGGTTTTATAATTTGTGTAAACCCCATTGGTGATTTCCCAAAAGTTTGAAAACACAGCTCTAAATCACCAAGGTTATTTACTTCATCCTTCAAGAATTCAGGTATTCAACTCATGAGTAATGTGTGCAAAGGTTCATGAATCGCTGGTGTTTATTCTTGAACTCTGCTGTTTTGTGTGCCACCTTCACATGAGAGCACTCAAGTCCTACCATGCTTCCTCTCTGGCCTCTGTGTACTTACTGACCTTCCTTCAAGAGTAGGAGGTAAAAATAAGTCAAGGAAGGATTGAATTAACCAAAAACCTCCCATTTTCATTCAGGGACAGAAGACACCTGATTTGGATTAGCTACGAAAAAGAACTCAAACACATTTAACAAAAAAAGATGAGGATTCAGACTGAGTAAAACTGCAGATGTAGAATACCTTAAAAACAAACACACACACAGCAGAAAACCATGGGCTCAGTTTGAGTGGCCAAACCAAGGCAGGCTGGCCTAAGACAAACCACAGGTGTCAGGAAGGCAGCAGGCAGTGGCTCAAGACATGTTCAGCCACTATCCCAAAGTTCTTATGGGAAAGATTGCTGAAGCCTGCGACTGACCCTCCTCTTTACAAAACAACAGGACGATCTGCTCTGTAAAATGTCACCAAGGACTATGTCTGTCTTTTCCTATCTCCAAACAGGGACAACTCGACAACTACAGATGGTATCCACAGTGTTTCATGAGCTTACTTCTTTGACTTTCAGTGGTCTTCCACTCAGACTATGCTTGTTTAGAACTTCAGCAGCTTTTTTCATGCTCTCTTCCATCTTGAATTCAACAACACTATGAAGAGTCAAAAGGAAATGAGTGAAACCAGTCCTACAGCTAAGAAGGTTCAATTGCCAATAAGTAATGAGACAATACTTACGCACATCCCTTTGGAAGAAGCCACAGACCAGTCAGAAGAGCAAGAGGGGGAAAAAAGAAAAAAAAGTAAATTTCAGTGACAGTTATAAATTAAAACTATGATTTTTGTAACAGTTTTTAAATTAACCCTTCTAAGGGGAAGCTGACAGAGTGTCTTGCCTGGCCTTCCTTATTAAGAGCTCCGCTCCTAGCGTCTCCTCTCTTCACATTACCAGCTTTTGCACTAGTGCTGCTGAAGTTATAATGAGCAGACCTAATTCAGGTTCTCCAAGAAATCACACAAACTTTAGATCTGCTTCCCTCGGCACTCAATCAATTCCTTGTCATACTCCTCCTTAAATCCATCCCTTCCATAAATTAAGCTCATCCTTTTGATTATTCTAAGCCATTCTATTGCACGACAGAAAATAGTTAATTTTCTCTTTAAACGAGGCCAATTTTAAACGTTCACATTTTATTATTTGTTTTACAATTTACTGGCACAAAGGCAACTTTTCAGAATCTTTGGTTCACACAACTTTCAAATTCAGCAAACAACCAAAAGTAACATTTTCTAGACAAGAACACACGTTTTACATTAATATACCACCGCTAAAATTCCATGCATAATTCACACACAGCCAATTCCTCTGTTAACAAAGAGACAATGCTGCTCTTGGTCCCCAGTTATCCAAATTGGGCATCCAAAAAGAATACCAAGAAGCTCGTTGGCCAGCCATTTGGAAAAGCGGGACTCCAGTTGGCAAATCCCCTCCCACCCCACTCGGATGTTTGGCAAACCAAACATAGCTACTGTAACATGAGCACTCACTGCCTTCCTGATTTCATTCGATTCCACGCCACCATACAGTTACATTTTTCATGTAGTAAATCCACAGAAGAAATTCTCTCAGACACTTACCCTTGACTTTCCTTCAGCGTCCATTAAGAGCTCCACGTATGTTACCTCACCAACTACAAATCAGTTTCCAGACGACACATAAACCAAGGGAGAAAAGCCAAGAAAACAATGGGAATTTAGAACAATCATCAGCAACCTTGTATGGAGCCTCTGCCTTATAAGAAAGCCCAGAAACACTCCATGTTCTCTAAACCGCCACACTAGGCATTACAGGTGTGCAGTAAAAGTAGGTGAAACTTGTTAACAATATGTCCTTGATTTTCCTCCCACCTCAAACAAGCTATTTCCCTGTCTGAAATGCTCGTTCATGACTACAGGCAATCCAAATCTACAGGAAAGAAGTCTGCATGATTCACTTTTGGGAAGAAGGAAGGAAAACACTTTTACACATACACTGACTGCTGAAAGCAGGTAAACAGCACACTAAATGCAATGCCACTGAATGAGCTCAACTGTTCACTACAAAGATATGTACATGTATATGCTCAAAAGGCGCACACACAGCGTGGCTGGCTACAGGAGTGTGCAACCTGTCCAATCGCATCGGGCTCTGCTGAGGGCCATGCACATAGTTAACGCTCTGCTGCTGTCTTGAAATGCTCAGTAGTTTTTAAATAAGGGGCCCGGTGCTTTCATGTTGCACTGGGCCCCACAAATTCTGTGGCTGATTTCTGCACACAGCACTAGGCTTCATAACTATCACAAGCAGGATGTATAACTTATCCATCACAAAACCAGAGCAGCATCTGCATTCTTTTCAATGAATTAAGCCAGGCTTTATTCTCACTGCTCTCTCAACCTTCTCACTACAGGACACAGATAAATGCAGACTTAGAGCTCAGTTGGCACCTCAAGAGCTACAAAGACTCACTCAGAAGGCTAGTCGACACAAAAGGGGAAAAAAACAAACATTTCCAAAGAACCCACAGATTTTCCTCCAGGTTTGGATTGCCAATTCATGACCACCACAACCAGATGTTAGAACCCACCAAGACAACCACCAAAATGGCTGCTGAACTTGAAGATGGCACAAACACACCAAAAAAGCCTAGAAATTTTAGTGTTAACTTGGAGGAAATAACAACTAAGCAGACTCTCCAAAGTCAAGAAAGGGCTTTTGTTTCAAGAAATATTTTTTTCATTTTCAGGATTATTCTTTATGATGATAAAGCCTCCTCTCACTCAGTTTTCAATTTGGTTTAGCAGTACAAAAATAAATCTCTTAATGGCCCCAAGTCTTGCCTAGCCTATTCCTTTGTTCAAAGGATATTAAAATTATAAGGATTTTTAAATTAATATACCACAAAAAGACTTAAGTGCAAAGTAAGATTAATTTTTTTTAATTTGAAGAGCATACTTATTAGTAATATATTTGCATGGCAGTGGACAGGAAGAAGGTCAAGGATTCAAAGTTTAAATCTATAGCCTCACCTCCTTTGTCCTTTCCTGAAATATTACAGACTACACCAGCACTTTGCACAAAACAGGAAGGAAAATCGGTGCAAAGAAAAGAAATTAGGATTATTTCTAAAGAAAAAATTAGGAGGAACTGGTTTAGTTTAACTTTTGGAGTATGCACAATTGAAAAATGATCACAGCCAAGGAATAAATAGTCATACAAATTGGCTTTCTGTCATCCTTACAAAAGTAAAGAAAGTCCAAAAATGCTGTGGTCATTCTTGAGGCCATGTTAAAAGCCATTTATTTCAATAGCAGCAGCCATTTGAGGACCAACAGCCCTTGACTCCACGTTGATGAAAATGTCAAGTTGTATCAAGACAGTGAAAGAGACCCCATCCCAAGTTAACCTCCTAGAGCTGAGACTACTACCTAATAACCTTAAAAATAAATTTAAAAATCACAGTATCTAACTCTGACAGCTGTAACCATGTTGTCAGAATTCAAATACTGTTGCATTTTTAGAAGTTTCTAGTTTGTGCCTATAAAGACACTGATTTATCAAAAAGTTGTCACTGCAACCCAGAAACCAAGCAAGTCTAAACCAAACCTTTTTCCATGATCATAACCATTTTAACCAAAAGCCAGGTTTAGAAATTAGGACTTTGTCTACTTAACATTCTAGAGACAGCACGAATCCAACTTCAATCCTCTCTACCAATAACTCTGCTTAAAGGGTTCTCTCTTCCCCAAAAGGTACAGCTGCTTATTAAAAATTATATTTAAAAGACCTCCATCCTCAGTTTAGCTATAGGTCAGGCAAGTCTTGCGGTTCTACCATGAGTAGCACTGTTTCCATAATAACCATGTTCCTCATAAATTCATAATTTTCTGATCTCTACCCTGAGAGACCACATGAATTCAGAGGTGTAAGCAAACCACTGTTAGACAATCTGCAACAGTTACCAATTCATACTTCTCTACAGGAAGATGGTAACAAAACCTTTAAAAAGGTCACCTCTCCTTTAGTTTTACATTATTAAAGCAAAGGCCTGTTAAGTACAGTCAGTGCAACTATTAACACTTTGAAGGCAAAATGTGTCAACTATTCATAGTCTAGTCACATTCAATGAAATGAAGTTTAAAAGAACAAATCAACCCAAGCACAGAAGTTAAGGCTGTGAGGCAGAGTTAACAAACTGGCAGTTTCAAGTCTCGTAGAGATAGAATCTGCAGGTATTAATGGAAAATACTGCTGCTCCTCTTGTTCCTGATCATGGATGGAATCCATGGAATCCCAAGAGTAGACAGACTGCTAAAACAAATTCTACTGCAGCTTTAAACATCAAAGTTTCTGAATGAAAAAACGAAGTCTTTGAAAAATTGAATGCCACATGTTATTACCTACCTTTATTTTAAAATGCTCCAAGAACTCACTGTTAACCAACATTTAGGTGGATTATTCAAAATATTACCTCAAGAATAAAACATGATGAGGATAAGAAAATGAGCAACTCCCAAAGAACTCAGGTAGTCCCTTGGAGCTACTCTGCTCTAACACTCCTGCGCATCTTTGTATCAAAGTACAGGGGCTAAAGCTTCACTGAAGAAAACTCGTAAGTGAAAGGAATAAAGGGGGTGGGGGAGGAGCTCAAAACCATGTTATCAAACATTGTCACTCAGCCAATGCTCAGGGAGCCACTCTAATGGAGGGGTGCACGGGGAAAAATGCGTATTTTAACTTGGAAAGCGTGTTTCTTTGCTATACAGCTAACTTGACACAAAGCAAAAAACATTATCCGATACAATGAATATTCAATTCATGGACAAGTTAGAAAAAATGATTAAGCACATTCTTGCTGCTAATTCCACACAGCAGAACACTGCCTCTCTAACTTGACCGAAACCCAACAAGTAAGACAGGCAGGCTGTACTGTTAAGGTTTGATCCAAGTACCCACAAATATGAATGCTGCAGCAGCAACAGACCTTTCCAAAACGCAGGCTGAATATCCAACAGAGGATATCATAAAGGAGTCACAGACTTGGTATTTTTACCAAGGGATTTTTACTTAAATTGAAAATAAAGTTCTGCTCTGCAGACTCACAATGTAGATTATCACTGAGAGCCAACAGACTTACTATTGGACTATACTTGCCCTCTGGGCCTCAGTTTTCTGTCAGCTGGAATTTGAAATTTACTTAAAGTGACGCATTCAATAAAAACAGAAGGATTAAGTGCTTAAGAAATCCTTGCTTACACAAGTTAAACTGACTGCTGCTACCCTTGAGATTGACTGAGAGTAAGCTGTACCGCTGGCCTTCTGTCTTCCTCACACTGCGCTCCAGCTCAGTCCTGCCAGGGTGCAGCGGCCCCACCTCCAGGCTGCTGGAGAACAGCTCAACTATGAGCTTTCCTTGGGCACACAGGACTTCTCTAAAACGGTGCATGACACCCTTCAAGTTTACAATTCCCAAAATCAATCAATCACCCTTTGCTCACAGAAGTCTTAATTTTTCGCCCAGACCTTACAGTCAAACACTCTTGAGATGTTCGTGTCTACCAGTATTTGTCAAGTGATGAAAACCAGGCAGTTGTGAGACTGTTCAGTCACTTGCAAACCTAGTCTGGCAGTCTCCAATTCAAATTTATCTTACATTGGATTTCAGTTTTTGTTTCAATCCACTCTTCAGTGTTCATGGAGTCATATGTTCCACATAATATCTCCATTAAAAATAAGCATGATCACAGGGACAAAGGAAAACATGAGGAGCCAAACAGGCTGGGTAGGGACTTTTACTTAAATTGAAAATAAAGTTCTGCTCCTAGATACACAATGTAGATCTTCTTGAGCCAACAAAAAACCTCTCTGCGCCTTCAGGACATTCAGAGCAGGAACAGGGAAGCTCAAGGAAGGGTGAGTTCAGTTCTGTGGGCTGTTTAATCCATCTCTCCCTGAATGGTTTATGATGCAAGAGGGGGCAGCGGAAGCAGCCTGGCACAGAAGGAAACAAAGCTCTCATACCTCTTCTCTTTAAAACCAGCAATGCTGACTGCATGACACTGCCACCAAACAAGCTTTGTGATCCCATCCAGGGGAAAAGGCACCAGCGGCCTGTTCACATAAGACATGCATTACTAACAGGTGCTCCGAGAATACTATTAAAAGCTAACAGAGAAGATACACCTGGTGTCCGAGGAGCAGGAATTAGGGAGGAGTACATGATGAGAAGGCTGTTAAAAGCTAACAAACAGAGAAGATATACCTGGTGTCCGAGGAGCAGGAATTAGGGAGGGGTACATGATGAGAAGGCTGTTAAAAGCTAACAAACAGAGAAGATATACCTGGTGTCCAAGGAGCAGGAATTAGGGAGGGGTACAAAAAGCTCCTGTCTTGCCATCTCAAAGCTACTGAGTTCTGAGATGCAGCTATTATATATTATAGGTAGTGCTGCAATGACAGAGCACTTTTCACATCTCTAAGCCGAGGACAACTAATTCTAGCCATCTCACTAGTTTTCTGAAAACAACAGGGGTATGATTTCATCAGGAACAGACCTTAAAATATAGACTGATAAAGAGTGGTTGGATCACAACAGCCCATTATTGTGGTTTGCCCACTTCAGAGACTGTCCTGAGAATAATACTTTTAGACTGTAAGAGCCTCTATCCCCAACTTTTTTCTCCCCTGTGCAATAACAAGTCTTCTAAAACCTTAAAACATTGCGACAGATTTTAAGAATATATTTCAGATTTCAAATAATCATTGAAACATATTTTTGTTTACCAAGACATGAATTAAAAGTTTTAAAAACCTCAAAATGAAAATAAGAACATTTGTACTTACATAAACAGTAATTTTCTTTTGACTTCACATACTGAATATAAGATTTACCATGAAAAGATTACCTTTCTCTTATGAATCCCTTTATCCACAATCCAATACTGCTAAAACTTAATTAAACAGAAAGGTAATTAATTTAACCTGTACAGGGGAGCGCTAAACAAGAACATTTTAAGGTTTATTAAAAATAACTCATTTACTGCACACCTGTAATTCTAAATTACACCACCAAAAATACACTGAAAGGGCTGAGCCAGGGCATTCATAGCAGTATGCCAGGGGAATATGAGAACCAGTTTGGAAGTATCCGAATAAACCACCAGGCTGGCTCCACACTTAATACAGTGCAAATAGGAAGTTGAGGTGAACTGCTTCTACATCCAGAAACGTCATGGCTGCTGCTGCTGCTACCAGCTTTAAGGCTCCCAAAACTGAATTACTGAATGGTAAAGCAGTAAAAATGTCACCTACTTTATCCATCATGTCCCAAAACTGGTTCACACACTCCTAAAAATGGAAAATAATTTGGCCTGCAATCTCTTACAAAGTTCTAACAATTGCATTTTCAAAGCCACATTCCTGGTTCTTGGAACTACTATACCTTATTATCAATGGATGTATCCATTCAGCGGTTCAACCAAATCGCAAGAACACAAATTTGGAGGTTATTCCAAAAACTAATTCGAATGAGACCCAACTGTGCTGTACAGAAATTCTAAGCTTTATTGAAGCAGCAGTCCCAAAAACCAAGAACACTGCATCTGGGATGCCTCGTGACACGCCCTTCAGACAAAAAGAAACTTCACTCGTGCCCTAGGAGCACTGGCAGGAATGATTTGGCTGATCAAGGCAGGAAAACAAACCTCACACCAGAACGTTTTTCCATCCATGTTACCTGGAGAAATACTACATGGGAGCAGCCTACATGACTGTACAGAGAGGTTCACAGTGCCTAATGCTTCTGGCATGTTGTGGTTGAATTAAATGATGGGACCATGATGGCAGTGGGCCGTTCATAATTTCAAAACCCAATGCTGGGAGCACCAGTACACATACCAAAATGGCCTATCCAAGTGGCATCTGTCTGTCACTGAGATGTTAATCATTTGACAAATCAAGCTCAAATCTCTTTACATTATGAATGCTCCAGAAAAACCAGTACCTTTCAGTCCTTCAAAAAGACTCCGGTTAAGAATTATTTGATTCTAGGTTTCCCATGGGGTAAGAGTGAGGGGAGACCTCCAGGCCTTTAGACAAATGGTTCTCTATCAAGTTTCATCTAAACCAGGGCTGAGCAATCTCTTTAGCCCTGTGTGCCACCAGCAGGGCCCAGAATCAGGAAAAGACGACAAACGCAGCAGAACAAGAGTGTGACGAGGAGGAGGACACACACGGTGTGCACAGGAGGCAGAGACAGAGGACACGGGGGCAGCCAACCGCCCAGGGCCTCCTGGTGGCAGCAGGGCTTCCGTTCCTTCCTCTGCCTCAACCAGACTCTGGACACCAGGGTTGGGACTGGTGGGTGCCTGAAGGCACCAAATTACACAGCGGATGCTTTACTTTGAGCTACCCAACTGCCGATCGAGTCTGTGTTTTCCTCCCCAGGGCATGGATTTATAATTTAGAATCTGAGCAGCACACGTTCCAGCCACCAAATTTTGATCCCAGGAAGACATCCGCAAAATTTAGACAAAGTACTACCTTCCCACCAGAATTTTAAAACAAAAAGGGAAAAGAAAAAAATTTCTCCCACCTAATAGGAAGAATTCAAAAAGTTTCCTTAATTCCCTAACAAAGAGGCTCCCCTCAAGTTTAATCGAAGCCCTGTTAACCATACTAAGCCAGTGAAATCATTCATAGGCCAAGGGATCATACAAATGCCCCCATCTGACACACAAGTGCATGACCACAAAAAAAAGGAAAAAAGGTAGGGTGGATGGGGACGGGGCTTAGCTCTCAAGCCTGGAGAGAACACATGCTCTACTCAGAACAGCTTCCACTGACAAAAAATAACCAAGGAATTAGGTACAGAGAAGATGACACACCAACCTTCTGACCCTACTCAACCACCAGTACCATTACCTTTTTCTTTAACCAGGTCTTTAAGTGACTGCCATTTCACATCAAAAGGTATGTTTGTAATGAAGGCTCTGTATCTTTTAGTTGGATTGGCATATGGCTCAAAGCGATTGCCTCCTCTTTTTATGTTTTTCTCCTTCCTCTTCTCATTCTGAGCAGGTCGTTCTCCTTCACTGAATTCAAAAGAGGAGAAAAAAACATTCACAAGTTAGCACAACCCAAAAGACAATATTTGATTTTCCAGGCAAATTATCCTGATTATCTCAGGCAAAGTTACATATAACACAAGAATATTGAGTCACTCAAACTGAAGTGGTCCATAGAGCAGAAAACTGCAGTAGTACACTCCTGAAAATCCACCTATCAAAAAAACCATTTCCAAGACAAATGTGCTTTCCTAGGCCTTTACACACTCCTGTGGGGCTCTAACATGTGGGGGGTGCGGAGGCCATCTCCCTACCTGAGGTGCTTTAATTCTAAGACAGTAACAGGAAAACAGAAGGGAAGATTTATAAGACTTCATGGAACCCCAAAGAGGTGGTACACATAGGCCCAACAAACTTCAGCCCTACAAATAAGTAAGTTTCATTGTGGGGGCAAAAAAAATTTTTTAAGTGGGAACGTAAAATGGTGCAGTTACTACAAAACAGTTTGGCAATTACTCAAAAAGTTAAAACATAATTACCAGAGGACCGAGCAATTCCACTCCTAGGCAGTTATTATTCACAGTAGCAAAAGGTGAAAACAACCCAAGCATACACCAAAAGATGAACGGAATAAACAAAATGTGGTAGATCCAGGCAATGAAATATTACTCAGTCATTAAAAAAAAAAAAAAAAGGAATGAAGTGCTGATACATGTTGCAAAAGAGATGAACTTTGAAAACATTATGCTAAGTGAAATAAGTCAGGCATAGAGAAAAAAAGGAGAGGTAAAGTTACCCAGGACTGGGGAGAGATGGGAATGGTGAGTTACTGTTTAATGGCTACAGAGTTTGTTTGGGATGATTAAAAAAAAAAAGTTCTGGAAATGGTGAGTGAATAGGTACAACACTGTACCTAATGCCATTAAATTGTACATATAATCATTTTAAGATGGTGAAATTTACATACATCTTACCACGATTTTTTTTTTAAGTTTTTTTTAAGGGAAAGAAACCTTTCTCTACTCAACTCCATTACTTTGAAGCTAGGGAAACTGAAGTCAAGCAACTCTGGTAGGTAAAAAGCAGGCTAACAATTCTTTAGTAGAGAAGGGTGGATTTTTTTTTTTTTTTTTTTGCGTGGACTTTCCTGCAATACTCTCTACCTTTGTGTGTTAGGTGCTTCCACGGAGTAGCATTTCTAAACCCTACAGGTACAAATGTGGCTTAGAGTGAGCAGGAAAAAGGTTCACAAAAAATGCAGGCTCCCAAAGGACAGAACCAGACAGGATGGAAGCCCGGGCCAAAGCCCAGGAACTGGCCAGAGTGTGTACACAGCCAGGGCAAGGCTGGGCCGGCTGAGCAAGACTGCTCCCTGAGCCCCCGTGATCACAGGCGGACACCAGTGAGAGCTGACCAGGAACAAGTAGGGAGCCAGCAGCCACAGAAGTCCTCTTGTGCATCAAGTCCAGCACTGTCTGCTTCCCAAGCCCTCTGCTTTTCTACCAGTGAGAACTGAGGGACTCCCACAACTACAGATTCCAGTAGAGACTTTGTGATCCATGACAAAAAGGCAAAGAAAACAAAAAAATCAAGACTATGGTATTGATGATTTACAAGACCACGTTTTTTAAAGTAAGAGTTGATCTTTATTCTAGGATATGTCTTCCCTGCAGTGGGGAATGGCAGCTGGAGGACTTTCTTTCAGTGTACCTGGAAAAATTAAAGTTAGCAACTTATTTTAGTCCCCAAGGTATTTTTTTAAAAACTGGTCCCTCACAGCCAAATACAAGTGTGCCAAATGTTAAGGAAAGCAACTTCCTCCATGATCTGATTGATACCAATATCAACATGCCATCAACAGACCTCCTTCACAAGGGCTGGCAGATGACAGAAAGGGATAGGGTCACACAATCCCTGGATTCCTAGAAATCTTTACTCTGTCTACCCAGGCTCATGACAGACTCTCCTTAGGCTGACTGCACACCATAAACACAGTCCACCTGTCTACTCCACAGGAAAGCCCAGCACCAGGGCTGCCAAACAGCACGCGTCCATGCGTCTTACCCTCAGCAGATGAGAAGGACAAGTATTACAATTAATAAAATGGAGATCAATTTTCATTTCATGGGCCTAACTACAGAGGGTCTATGGGTAGAAAAACATTGTAACAGAATTGGCTTCTTTTGAAGCCGAAATATTCCATCAGCAACATTAAAAAACATTATTCTGACACAGGGTCCATGACACAGTTACAGTTTCAGCCTGTGTTTTAACAGACTGCTCAACTCACCTTATAAATTACAAAATGTATAAATAACTCATTACAAGACAAAGGTAACAAAGTGTCTAGGCCAAATTCTGCCATGCAGCATTACTGCTAAGAATAAACTGCCCAATCTAACCACAGATGATGGGGATTTGGTTTGGGGTTAATCCACACCACAGGGCTCGCCATCCAGAAGGCAGCTCATGTGGGTTATGCCCAAAGTATGCCCACAGCACCACTATACCCAAATCCTTCTCCAGCTAATCATTTCCTCTCTCTGAGAAGTTTCCTCCTAAGTAAAACAGGTGAACTATCTCATCACTTGCAGTTTCTTAAAAAATTGACCTTTTCATAAATCTAATAATCATTATCAACTCTATTCTTTACAGAATAGTAGAGAACCATCCTCAAAAAAACCTCACATGACACATATTCAAGTACAGATGATATAACTGAACAAAATCCCATTTTTAAAAAATGTTCAATTTTCTCATTTATCTTCTAGACAGAATTAGGGGAATATTCTTCTAGCCCTAAAATACATGTAACACAACTGTAAACACCTTTTAGAAATACATTTTTACAGGTAGATTATCATTTAGCTACACTGACGAAAAACTGTTTTATCCTAAATACCCCAAATTTATGAGATTATAAATTCAAAATGTTAAAATACACCTACCATGTTATGCACAACTAGATACCCAGAAGAAAATTAACATATTCATGCAAAAACTTATACCTGAATGCTCGTAACAACATTATTTATTCCAGTTTCCCAAAAACTGGAAATCTAAATGTCTACCTACAAACAGGCAGAGATCAAGCTTCCCTGGTGGCTCACTAGATAAAAAATATGCCTGCAAAGTAGGAGATCCGGGTCAAACCCTGGGTTGGGAGGATACCCTAAAGGGAACTGCTACCCACTCCAGTATTGTTGTCTGGGAAATCCCATGGACAGATGAGCCTGGCAGGCTGTACAGTCCATAGGGTCACAAGAGTTGAACACCACTTAGCAACTAAATTCACCACTAACAGGTGAATGAATCAACAAACTGTATTCATACACTGAAATACTATTCAACAGTAAGTAATGAATTACACACAACATGGATGAACCTCAAAATAATTACACTCAAAGATACCAGACAGAAAAAGCGTACATATAGTATGACTTCACCATGTAAAACTGTGTGAGAAAATGTAATCTGGCAAACTAATTTACAGCAGGTTCTCTCAGCCTCAACAGTATGAACATTTTGGGCCAGAAAATTCTTTTGTTGTTTGAGCCTGCCCTATGTGCTGCAGGATCCCTGATCTCTTCCCAAGGGAGGCCAGAAGCAGCCCCATTCCTCAGATCTGAAGATGAAGATAAGGGGGGGAAAAAAAATCCCCAAGACACTTTCAAATGTCTCCTGAAGGGAAAGAAATCTCCCAATGAGAAGCACTGATACATACTGATGTGGAGAACAAACTAATAGTTGCCTGGAGGTGGGGGAAAGGAGGACTCAGGATTACCAAGGGGCAGCAAAAACTTCTACAGGTTATAACTGTATTATTTTCATTCAGTGATGATATCAAATCACACACTTCCAACCTGTGCAGTTTGTTGTGCCAATTACACATTTCTTAAAGTTTCTGCTGGTTTCTCAAATTCCAAATCTTACTCCAACATAACTTGACTTGTAACTGCTATATAAAGCTAACAAATTTGCAATCTTTCAAAGAAACTGAAGCTACCTAAACCAGCTAAATAAATGCCTTACCGATAGTCTCCTTGCTAACTTGCTTCCAATTGTCAATAAACACCCTATTTGATTCTGGTACCCAATTATCTATCTGAAGTTCTAAATAGACCCAGTATGTTAAAAACTTTTCCTGACAGTCTATAACCTAATTCCTAATACATCGATAAAGATAAGTCCAAAATACCTTAAGAAGCTTCTGAGTCAGTCAAGTAAGATTAATTATGATTAATATGGTTTTGGAACTGTTTTCCTGATTATACTCTTTGAAGATTGGTAACTTACCATGTCACTGCTCCACCGTACTAGAATTATACTTTACATAAGATCACAACTAAAAAAAAACAAAATACTGAGTGCCTAGTCCACAAAGAGCTGCTACATTCACTAAGTAAAACAGTAAATCCCTACCCTCTCTTACGCTTCCACAGGATTCCCATGTATAATGCTCTCATAACTCCTGGAGTTTTTCAATCAGGAGTGTAGTTTGAAACAGCAACTACAATATCTTGAAATCCTCACCACATCTCTTGAGGGAAAAGACCCCCCTCAACCTCCATATTCCCTTCAGAACTATCCCTTATATAGAATGAGTCTTCACAAAAATCCTTTCAATCCTGAACTCCACTAATGTATTGAACATGTAGAGAGCACCATTCTAGCTCCAGGTCTACCACTTAACTACCCACGTGAGTCCAGTTCTTTACCTCTATGGGTCTTTACCAGCAAAACCAGCATAACCTGTATCCACGCAGCTCACAGGGGTGTTGTGAGAATCAACAAGCAGCCTGACAAAAAGCAGCTTGATAAATGTTCAGCGCAGTTATCTAAGAGGGTAGTACCACATGTGACTAAGAGGTAGGGTCATCTAAGTCTGAACCCCAATGTTACCAGCTCTTTGCCAGGCCTCAGTTCCTTCATCTGCAAAAGGAGGTTACTATCCACACTCACAAGTTTAAAGGAGAAGCTGGCACACTAACTATGACGATGACGTATTTTTGTACCAAAAACTTTCTGGAGAATGATTCACTCCTTGCATTCTACCACTGCACATAGTGATTAGACTTTAAGCCCACTGGGGCCGTGGCTAAGGAAACCTAAACACTGTACTTGCTGTTTAGCGCCGTGTTTGACTTTGTGTAGTCTCTGACTCTTTGTGACCCCAAGGACTGTAGCCCACCAGTCTCCTCTGTCCAGGGGATTTCCCAGGCAAGAATACTGGAGTGGGTTGCTGTTTCCTTCCCTAGGGATCTTCTCGACCCAGAGATCGAACTCCTGTCTCCTGTATTGCAGGCAGATTCTTTACCACTGAACCACCAGGGAAACCTCCACTGTACTCATCACAGACTACCAAAACGGTAATTCAAATTTAACCTCACTGCAAAACACGGTAATGGAGGAGTCTATCTGAGAAGTCCCAAATGAAACAAGCAACCTAATCTTTGCAGACTAGTATCCCCCAGCCTAGCCTTGAATAAAATCAAAAAAGCAAAGAGCTAGCAGCATGCATTCCAACAATCCAGAGCCCCATTCTAATCCTGAGCTCACCATCAAACATGTCTCAAGATTATCAAGCATACAAGCACTTCTTAAAGTGCAGCAAACACTCAAGTTACCGCAAAAAGCACAAAGAATCTGGTTAAAAATTAAAAAAGAAAAAAAAAAACACTTAAAACGTCTGTTTACTGAGAGGTTTGCTGTGGAAACAGCAAAAGCCTTGAAGTCAAGATGGCCTCCCCCAGATTCTTAGCGTCAATTTCTTTAACCTGAATTTTCTCAATTGAAAAAAAAAAAACCTTTTCTTGACTGTAAAACAGTCTTAACACTAACCTTGCATCCCCAGAAATTTACACTAAATACAAATTTTTATTTTTAAAATAGCCCATCTCTCACCTTTCAGATTCGGCCACAGGTTAATCTGGAAGTGGAGTAGGTTAAGTCACTGATTTTAAATGTATAGTGTAACCTCTATTTTTAAACAATAAAAAAAAAAACCCCTAAGCCTATGTGTCCCTCTAAAATGAACATTTTTACCCCCAATACACTCTAACTCTGAATCTTGACTGTCCTTAGATGGAATGCATTTCTCATCAATATAAAAAAAAAAAAAACAGTCGGCTTACAGCTGGGAGAGAAAAGGGATTGCAAAACGGGCTGTGCTTTTCATGGTCCTCATGAAGCCTGCTGTCTCAGTGCCTTTTCAGCTTTCAGCACACTCCACTCCTGGTGGAGACAAAGGTGAGAAGAATCCAGTCTCACTTATTTCCCATCCCGCAAAAGTGGCTCAGCTGGTAAAGAAACCACTTGCAATGCGGGAAACCTGGGTTTGAAAGATCCCCTGGAGAAGGGAAAGGCTCCCCACTCCAGTATTCTGGCCTAGAGAATTTCATAGACTGTATGGGGTGGCCAAGAGTCGGACACGACTGAGCGACTTTCACAAAATCACAAAAAAGCTCTCAAGATAAAAATCTGAACTCCCTAGTCTGGAATTCACTGCCCACCAGCTGGCCCCCAGTGCTCCAGCAGTTTCAGTTCTTTATAAAGAAAGTAAAAGGAAAATGAAGTTCTTTATAAATATATATATCAAACATGTCAAAATCTTTGAAAACTCCTCTCTGCTTCTCTCCAATGATCACCTTTCATCCTCCTCCTCCTAGGGGAACACCTGGTTGCCCCCAACAGCCTAGGATTGAGGGAGGGGAGTTCCTCCAAGCTCCCCACACCTGTAATTCCTTTTACTTATATCAACTTTACTACAAAAATATCCATTGGTCCCTCCCTATGAGCAGGAAGACTGTTTTCTAAAGAGCTCTGCTTTAAAGGCTTCCCGAGGCAAAACACACACACACACACACAAAAACACCCAAAATACAAACTTTTCCAATGGCCCTACAAAATAGATCTAAGTGTTCCTAACTGCCTAAAATATTCTCTATTTCAAGAGTCTCAGACTGAGGTTCTCCCAACAAAGACTTTTTTAAATTTCTGAAACCTTCAGATTCTTTCTGAAGGCCCTGTTTTATGTTTGTCAAATGAATCAGTCACAAAATGACTATTTGGAAATGGACTGTGGAAAATGGGAAATTTGGAAAATGTACCCCAGATGCTATAATCTGTAACTAATAACTTCTCACCTAGCACGATTCTAGCAGCACTCCATCCTGTGATAACTGGTTTGAAAGAAAAAAAAAAAAAAAGGACATAAATGTATATCTTAAAGGCCTCCAAACATGGTCCTCAAATATCCTACCAGGCTCCCTTAAACAAGTTATTTAAAAAAGTCTAAATGAACACGTCCCTTTCCAGAGTTTTCAATAACAAAAGAGTTGGGAATACTTCTAGGATGCCTTTCTCTCGATTTCCAAGGACCAGTAACCACGGTATTCGGCTCCTCCCCACCTCAGGAGAGAGAGTTTTTAACAATATAGCTAGTATTTAGTGAGTGTTCATAAGCAAACTACTCTTAACTACACTCACTTTTAATCCCCATGAACTCTAATTATACACATTAAAAATTGGTGGGAAGGTAAATCCATAGGAGACAGAACGCATAGCACAGGTATCCAGGAGAGGTGAATGGTTAAGTTAACTGCTTAATGGCTACAGTTTCTATTTAGAGTGAGGAAAAAGTTTTCAGCGTGGATATTCGTGATGCTGCACAAAACCGCGAATGCACTCGATGCCACGGAATCATCCACCTAAAAATGGCTGAAACTGTAAATTTCACCAGGTTTTTAAAAAAATGTATGTGGGAAATCAAAAGTGTGCCCAAGCCTTCCCCTCACCTCCCCCTACAGTTGGCGGGCGAAGGCAAAACGTCTTTCCGCACCTCTCAGCCGACTGTAATCAGAATGAGTGGGGTTCACCAGAAACATAAGACGATGCTTTAACGCTTTAAGAAAACTTTCAAAACCGAGGACCTGAGACAGAGCCCCCAATAGGACTCGAAACAGGTGAACCCGCCTAATGATGCAAAATCTTCCCCTAGAACACGGAAAATGTTTCCCTTTTTCTTTCTTTCCTCTTACACTTTGTTTCTACGGATGAACACTGAGCAGCAGATCCGATCGCTCCACATACACCTACCGCGGACCTGGGGAGGAGCTGAGGGACTAACTCCCGGTCGGAGCTTGGGGCAAGGGGCAGTTCCGATCGAGGCACTTCCCGCGGGGCCGGGAGGGGGGAGGGGAACCGCGCGCTCCGGGGCGGAAGGGGGAGGGGGAGTCCGACCGTCCTCGCGGTCCTTCCCGATACCTACCCGCCTCCGCTACCGTTTACCGGGACCGACCGCGCGCGAGGTCCTGCGTGCGCACTTCCTCCCCTATCCCCCACTTTACGGATCGGGAAACTGAGACCCCGGACGACGGCGAAAAGACGGGAAGCCACGCGCCCAACCAAGGTCACCCGACAGGCCAGCAGGTCGCGGACTCCGGGTCTCGTCGGCTCTGGGCCCACGCGCCATTATCCTTGCGCGCAGAGGCCCGGCCTAAGGCCTCAGCTTCGGACCCGGTCTGGAGAGACCAGAGGAGCTGAGACCCGATGCCTGGGAGAGAGCGGTCCTACAGGCGCTCACGGGGCCGCCCGGCTTCACCCCTCACAGCCTGGGCCGCCTCCACCCTCGGCAGACTCTGAAGGGAAAGAAAGCCCAGCTGAGGCCGCGCCGGGAGGAGGCCCCAACAGATCTAACGGAGCCGCCGCCAGCCACCGCGAAAGCGCCCAGCCTGGGACAAGGAGCCGTAAAATACTCACCCTTTCGGGCCCGGAGCTCCGTTGCCGCTTGGCACGCCAGGCGCGCCGCTCTCCTCCTCCATTTTGGGCTCCGTCGCCGCCACCTCGGCCGCCGCTTCGACCCCTGCCGCCATTTTCTCCGCGTCTGGGCTTTGTGTGAGCGAGAGGGCTGCGCGGCGCTGCGCCTGCGTGCTCACGTGACTCGGGGCGACCAGTAACGCCTGCGCGCGCCGCGGCGGCCTCCGGTCTCCTTCCCTCTCGGCCCGGGCCACGCCCCTGCTCCGGGCCACGCCCCCGCCCCGCGCTCGCACGCACCGTCAGCTGTTATTAATTCATTCTTAGAACAAACTTCTTTCGCTCCTACTGGATACAGTATCCTCTCTCCAGGTGTAATTGTTGTTATTATGGCTCAGTCGTGTCCGATTCTTTGCGACTCCATGAACTGCAGCATGCCAGACTTCCCTGTCCTTCATTTTATCCCGGAGTCTGCTCAAACTCACGTGAGTGGGTGATCCCATCCAACCATCTCATCCTCTGCCAGATCTAATGAGGGAGGCATCTCTCCACCCGCCACACCTGGACCTCGTCACTCCCAGCTTTCTATAATCCGAGCTGGGGTAGAATGACAGCTAAAGTTCTGTTTCCTAGGCTATAAGGAGTTAGCCAGGCCAGGGTAGGACACTGAAGGGCCAAGCAGTAAGACAAATGTGCAAAATGTTAACAATGTCTCGTTAAGAAATTATCTCATCCTACACCAGGAATACCTGGGCTCAATCCGGCCTGAGAACTCAGTGCAGAGCCCATGGCCCAAATCTCTCTCACTAAACAGCCATCAACTAATAACAGGATGTCTAGCTGGAGACTTCCTTTGTGCTTATGAATGTTTGTTAAGTGAGTGCACAAGCAAGAAGCCAAACCTGTTGATAGAAATCACATGATGAAAGAAACGATTGGACTCCTTCCTGCCTGACCCTGGGTCCTTCTGCTCTGAGAGCTTGGCGCTGTCCTCAGATGGGTTTTCAGGGTTGATACAGGGCTGTGTTCTGGGGCAGCCACAGTGGCCTGGGAAGAGTCCAGAGCCCCCAGCCTAGACGCCTCAGGCTCCCTTCCCCAGCAGCCACCTCTCTCTCTGGTGTCTCTGGTACATTGAAATGTTTCACTGGAACTTGCAGCCATTCCCATATAACCCCCAAACTCTCTCTAAACTCACAAAGGGAAAGAGTTTTGTTGGTTTGTTCTTGTTCTTGTTGTCGTTTTACCCTCTCTCACTGAATAACTACATTCATCAGCCTCTGGGAAACTCTCTCACTTGCTACATCTTCCACCAAATTAAATACTTAATCCAGCCTGGTGATTCTGACCCTGGCTGAGAACTGCAGGCCCAGAGAATAAATTCAGTAAACCCAGCATGAGGCAGAGGCTAAGCCCCACTCACTCTTTCTGCTATGGGGGTTTTGGGGCTTCCTAGGTGGAGGTAGGGCTTCCCAGATAGCTCAATTGGTAAAGAATCTGTCTGCAATGCAGGAGGCCCTGGTTCGATTCCTGGGTCGGGAAGATCCGCTGGAGAAGGCATAGGCTACCCAGTCCAGTATTCTGGCCCGGAGAATTCCATGAACTGTATAGTCCATGGGGTCGCAAAGCTAGTGGTAAAGAATCCACCTGCCAATGCAGGTAGACGTAAGAGACCCAGGTTCGATTCCTACATCGGGAAGATACCCTGGAGAAGGAAATGGTAACGCACTCCAGTATTCTTACCTGGAAAATCCCTTGGACAGAGGCAGGCTACAGTCCATGCACTTGAAAACAGTTGGACATGACTGAAGCGACTTAGCACACACTGTTGAGGTGGAGGCTAGGCCCCACCCTCTCCTGCTCCCAATCCCAGTTCAGTTCAGTTCAGTCATTCAGTCATGTCCGACTCTTTGTGATCCCATGGACTGCAACACACCAGGCTTCCCTGTCCATCACCAACACCCAGAGCTTGCTCAAACTCATGTCCATTGAGTCGGTGATACCATCCAACCATCTCATCTTCCGTCATCCCCTTCTCTTCCTGACTTCAATCTTTCCCAACATCAAGACTTTTCTAAGGAGTCATTTCTTCACATCAGGTGGCCAAAGTATTGGAGTTTCAGCTTCAATATCAGTCCTTCCAATGAATATTCAGGACTGATTTCCTTTTGGATTGACTGGTTTGATCTCCTTGCAGTCCAAGGGACTCTCAAGAGTCTTATCCAACACCACAGTTCAAAAGCATCAATTCTACAGTGCTCAGCTTTCTTTATAGCCCAACTCTCACATCCATACATGACTACTAGAAAAACCATAGCTTTGACTAGACAGATCTCTGTCAGCAAAGTAATGTCTCTGTTTTTTAATATGCTATCTAGGTTGGTCATAGCTTTTCTTCCAAGGAGCAAGTGTCTTTTAATTTTATGGCTGCAGTCACCATCTGCAATGATTTTGGAGCCCAAGAAAATAAAGTCTGTCACTGATTCCATTGTTTCCCCATGTATTTGCCATGAAGTGATGGGTCCGGATGCTGTGATTTTAGTATTTAAGCTAAGTTTTAAGCCAACTTTTTCACTTTCCTGTTTCACTTTCATCAAGAGGCTCTTTAGTTCTCCTTTGCTTTCTGCCATAAGGGTAGTGTCATCTGTGTATCTGAGGTTATTGATATTTCTCCCGGCAATCTTGATTCTAGCTTCTGCTTCATCCAGCCCGGCTTTTCACATGATGTACTCTGCATATAAGTTAAATAAGCAGGGTGACAATATACAACTTTGACATGCTCCTTTCCTGATTTGGAACCAGTCTGTTGTTTCATGTCCAGTTCTAACTGTTGCTTCTTGACCTGCATATAGATTTCTCAGGAGGCAGGTAAGGCAGGTATACCCATCTCTTTAAGAATTTTCCAGTTTGTTGTGATCCACACAGTCAAAGGCTTTGGCATAGTCAATAAAGCAGAAGTAGATGTTTTTCTGGAATTCTCTTGCTTTTTCTATGATCCAGCGGATGTTGGCAATTTGATCTCTGGTTCCTCTGCCTTTCCTAAATCCAGCTTAAACATCTGGAAGTTCTCAGTTCACGTACTGTTGAAGCCTGGCTTGGAGAATTTTGAGCATTACTTTGCTAGTGTGTGTGAGATGAGTGCAATTGTCCCAATCCCAAGCACTTCTCAAACTTCTTGTCTCAGAACTCCTTTCTCTCCCCCATCTGCAAGCCCCTCCTCCTCTCATCTTGGCCCCTCACGGCCTTACCCTTGCCCCTCCCACTCAGAAATCTCTGATCTACTAAAATCCACCCTGCATACCAACCCTTCTCTGCTGGCCCCACTGGAATCTATCTCAGTTTAACGTCTTCTCCCTTCGACCTCTCTGACCAGAGTGGCCCTTGAACCAGAGGAAGCCTCACAAATCTCTGAATTCCCTTGTCCAGCAGGGCTCAGAGATAGCAGAGGAAGGTGACAGCAATCTGTCAGAATCATGGAGAGGAGTTCGAACACAAAGCACTGGGGACAAGAAGCCACTTCTCCTCTGATCCCTTCTCCCAAAGTGGGTGTGACTGGAGATCAGCCACAAGCCAGACCCAGGGAGAAGACAAACTCTCCACTATAGGCTGGTGGATGTAACCCCACCCTGACCAAGTTCCTGGGTTTTGTCATCGCCTGGGCTATTAATTCTTTCACACTTTGCTGTAACTGATGCTTTACTGTCTTTAAAAGAAGGATGTTTGAGGAATTCCCTGGAAGTCTGGTGGTTAGGACTCGGCGCTTTCACTGTCAGGGCCTGGGTTCAATTCCTGATCAAGGGCCTAAGATCCTGCAAGCCTCACAGCTTGGCCAAAAAAAAAAAACAAGAATGATAAAAAAGATGTTTTAAAATGTTGCTTAAAGAAAAAAAGATGTTGCTTTACCTCACAGCCCATATGAGGAAGACCTGAATTTGATCTCTGGGTTGGGAAGATCTCCTGGAGGAGGGCGTAGCAACCCACTCCAGTATTCTCGCCTGGAGAATCCCCATGGACAGAAGCGCCTGGTGGATTACAGTCCATGGGGTCACAAAGAATCGGGCACAATTGAGCAACTAAGCACAGCACAGCACACAGCCCATATTGAAAGCTTGCTATAAATAGCTTATTGTAAAGAACAAGAGATGATGCTATTAAAGTACACATGCAGTCGTAGGCTCTGCCAAAGGCTCTAAAACTTGCTCTCTCTTTGCTAGAGTTAAGAGTCATGAAAGACAGCCTAGCACCAAACTACAATTTTCTCTTTGATGTCATGGAAAGTATTGGAAGAGGTTTGCAAGGGAAATAGCTTTCTCTCTTCACGATAGCATACCCTGGGGCCTCTTTACATCATCCAAAGGGCACCACATTCTAAAGCTGGCCTGAGGGGGTGGGTGCCAGTCCTATGTAGAGGGAGACGCTACAGAAGCAAGAAAGGCCCCAAATGACGACAGTTAATGCCTGAGGGTGAGCCTGTTTCCGCAGATGCCTCCACGTGATGCTCATCTTTCTAACTGCCTCTCTCCTACCCCTCTGCCCCTCAGTCACAGGGCTCCATGCATAACCCATCTGCCATGCTGCTCCTCCTACATGCCTCTCAGGTGCCAGCTTCCAAGCCTCCACCCCTGCATCCCCGCTGGCCTCCCCGGGGCAGAGGGAACTTTACTTTTAGGGCATGCGTGCTCAGTCACAGTCATGTCCAGCTGTTTGTGACCCCATGAACAGCACCATGCCAGGCTTCCCTGTCCTTCATTATCTCCCAGAGTTTGCTCAAACTCATGTCCATCGAGTCGGTGATGCCAACAATCTCATCCTCTGTTACCCCCTTCTCCTGCCCTCAATCTTTCCCAGCATCAGGGTCTTTTCCAATATTCGTGCCCAAAACAACAGAATAGCCAGATGCTGTGCTAGGCCCACTGGGGATGTGCAAACTCAGGTGAAGGACCCTATGGTGGTTTTGAGCCTCAGTTTGCCCATCTGCAAAATGGGACTCATAAGGGACCCCCCCCCCCCGCCCACAGAACCCACTTTCAGGGGGGTGCTCTGAGTATTCAATGTGGCCTGAAGCAAAGAACTATCAAGTGTAAAAAGCTCAGAAGTTTCCTCAGGAAGCAGGTGCTGTAGTTAGAATGACCATGTTCAGCTTCTTTACCTGGGTCCTCCTCAAGGAGAAACACAGAGGCCAGCACAGGGGCCATGCAGACCCCAGGGTCAACCCCCAATTCCACTTCCTGGAGTTGTTATAGTGGAATTCTAAGGAATTCCACTTCTTTAGACAAAGGCTGCCTTGTTCTAGGCCTCAGTCTTCTTGTCTGTAAAATGGGGTTAATAGCCATTCCTTCTGCTGATAATGGTAGAGGGGGTTAAAGGGCAGATGTCTGTTGAGGTTTAGAACTGGGCCACATTCGGGGTGACCCTCCATAAGTGTGGATGTTACGTTAGTGAGTGCGAAGGGTCTAGCATGGTATCTAACCCACGGGAAATACACAGGAAGTGAAACCTATTCTTCTCATGTATATTTATTTTAAATCATTTACTACGTAGCCCTGCTACCTCCTTGTCCCTGGAAAACTCAGACACTGCTTCTAGCCCTGCATTTCACAATGGATCCCTCAAACCAGTTGGGAGCATCTGCTGTTGCCACTGTTACCTCTGGGTAGTCCCTGACCCCCCTCGGTCCCAGGCCCTCCCTTTGAGGTCTCAGAAATGTGACTGACAAGTCCGTTTTGTCCAGCAAGGGGCTCCTTTTATTCATTCGGGGGGGGGGTAGTGTTCTGAAATGTGGTGCAACGTTATAAAGTCAAGGGTGCCTGGAAAGCGAGCCTGCCAGGTGCAGGAAAGTGCAAGAAGCCTGCAGAGCCTTCTGGCCCGATGGGCACTCAAGACTTGCCTCTGGCTGCGACTGGTGGCCCAGGAGGGGCCAGAGAGACTTCAGAATGAGATCAGGGTGCCCGCTCCATCCGGAGCTTGGGACCACATCTGTCTGTTCATCATCCTCGTGTACAAGAGTGTGCAAAATCAATCTGAAAACAGCTTCACTCAGGAATCACAGAATCGGCTCCTCCGCTCGGCATCTCTTGGCCTGAGAAGCGCTCTGGCCGTGCAGCAAGGGTCAGGCAGTTTCTGTCTTTCTGAACACCAGGGCATTGCCAGCTGCCTCCAGCCCAGGCAGCAAGGCCGGCCCGGCCTTCACACGGGTGTCTCCTCAGCCACCTTCTTCAGGAGTCCGGCCGCCAGTGGGGAGTGCTGGCTGCCCTCGGAGCCATCAGCCTGCATCTTCAGGCGCACTTTCTGGTTGGTCCTTCTCCACTCGGAGTACAGCTGGCAATGGTAGCGGAATGAGACCTGCAGGGCAGGGTGGACATGAGCGGGAGGGCCAGTGGCTGGAAAACTAGCGCCCCTGGGGCCTCTGCCCTGACCCAGATCAGCACCAGGCCCCTGCTTCCAGAGGCAGCGGCAGCATCAAAGCGGTTCTCACATGGACAGAGCACATACACCCACTCACTCGCCCAGGGACCCTCCCCAGCAGCACTGAGGGCCCTGCCAAGGGTGTGTGTGTGTGTGTGTGTGTGTGTGTAGAGGGGGTGGTCCCTTTCTGTTTCTCAGAAGGTGGCAGTGAAGTGATACAGCCCCTTGCGTGCATGCATGCTAAGTCGCTTCAGCCATGTCTGACTCTGCGACCCTATGGATGGTAGCCTGCCAAGCTCCTCTGTCCATGGGATTCTCCAGGCAATAATACTGGAGTGGGTTGTCGTGCCCTCCTCCAGGGGATCTTTCCGACTCAGGGATCGAATCTGTGTCTCTTGAGACTCCTGCATTTGCAGGTGGTGGATTCTTTACCACTAAGCACCACCTGGGAAGCCCATTAGACTATTAGTCAGCTCTAAAAAGAAATGAGTTATCAAGCTGTGAAAAGACATGGAGGAATCTTAAATGCATACGGCTGAATGAAAGAAGCCAATCTGAAGAGGCTACAGGGAATTCCCTGGTGGTCCAGTGGTTAGTTAGGACTCGGCACTTTCACTAAAAAGACCACTTACTGCGAGATTCCACCTCTATGACATTTTTAAGGAAAGGCAAAACTATGGAGACAGTAACAAGATCAGTGGTTTTCCAGGGATCAGAGAGGGAGGAGGGATGAATAAACAGAGCACAGCATTTTTAGGGTGGTGAAAACACTCTGTATGATCCCATAGTGGGAGATACGTGTCTTTATACGGTGGTCTAAACCCACAAATTGTTCCACACCAAGACTGAACCCTTGATGTAAACTGTGGCCTTGGGTGATGATGCGTCAGTGTTGGTTCATCGACTAATGAACTTGCCGCTCTGGTGCCACGTTGACCGTGGGGGAGGCTGGGCAGGTGTCAGGGAGGATTTTGGAGAACTCTGTACTTCCCGCTCCATTTTGCTGTTAAACCTTGAACTGCTCTAATGAATCAAATCTGTTAAAAAAAAATTTTTTTTTCCCCCAGTAAATGTCAGTGGTTCCTACTCTTTGACCAAGGAAGTTCCAAGAAACATTTGCACGGGTGGCACCCAAAGCACTGTTTATAACAGCAAATAAAGGAGAAGGAAAAAAAAATTGGAATAATCCCTGTGTCCATCAAAAGAGATTAGTTAAATAAATATAGCACACCCACATAATGAAGGACTGTTGGGTGACTGCCTTTTTTTTTTTTTAAAGGATGTTAGCAAAGTGAAAACAAGCAGACTGCAAAGCAGGACCTATGATGCATCCTACTTGTATTAAGAAATCTGCGTGGTGGGTGCACTGGCAAATAATTCTTGAGGAGGGGGCACCCCCATAGCTGTGGTTCTATCTGCGGGACCTTCCCCCCGAGTGAGGGTTCTCATGCCTCCAGATCCCAGGGACAACACCCCTACCACACTCACTCTCTCCCAACCCCAGTCACCTTTTCTCTCAGTCTCTTTATTTTTTATTTTCTGGCTGCACCACATGGCCTGTGGGACCTTAGTTCCCTGACCGGGGATCAAACCAAGTCCCCTGCACTGGCAGCCTTAACCACTGGACTGCCAGGAAGTCTCTCTCAGTCTCTTGATCGTCCTCTCTGTCTCTCTCATTCTTCTGCCTTTTCTCCCACAGTCTTTCCAGTGGCTCTCTGCCTCTCTCCCTTCCCCTTGCCCCCAAAACCCAGACAGTCCAGTCTTAACAGGACTCGTGGCTAGTGGGGCCTGCACTCAGCTGAAGTGATCCTGTGATCTTGCATTCCTCGGGCAGAAGCCTCACACTTGGCTCCTGGGACCTCAAACCGGCCCGGAATCTGGAGCTCCATGAGATGCTGGGAGTTGCTTCCACCCCACGGTCCAGCCACAAGCCCAGGCAGGCAGAGTGCCGCCCTGTCCCCCACCCCAGCTCCATCCAAGTCACTGCCCAAGCCCCTGACCTGTCTGCTCCCAGATGCCTGCTGTCTGGCTGGCAGCCACTCACCAGCGTCCAGAGGACATAGATGGTGAAGAGGGCGATGGTGAGGGCGATCAGCCCCAAGGCCTCCAGATGGCTGTGGAGCCGGAGGTGGTCCTGGGCCCCTCGCAGGCACAGCCAGCCTGAGATAGCGGCCAGTGGCGTGATGAACAGGAAGCACACCACATCACAGCACAGCGTCCGCTTCTCTGTCCGAGGCCCGGGATCCTTCAGCCACTGCGGGGAAGGAGGGAGGGGGAGCCGGTGAGAGGGACCACCACACACTGCCCTGCTACGAGCCTATGCCAGGGGATGGGGCATCAGGGCCCTCTCTGCAGACACCCATCTTCATCACTGTTCCTGCAGGACCCTACTCCTGCCTTGCCTCCTACAATCCTTTCTTTCTTTCAGATACTTACTGAGATGATGACAGGACAGGCCTGGGTAGGTGCAGGGCATTTCTGCCCCTGGTTTTGTTTTTTTTTTTTGCCACATCACAAGGCTTGCAGGATTTTAGTTCCCCGACCAGGGATAGAACCTGCACCTCCTGCAGTGGAAGCTCAGTCGTGTCTGACTCTCTGTGATCCCATGGACTGTAGCCCACCAGGCTCCTCTGTCCATGGGATTCACCAGGCAAGAATACTGGAGCCGGTTGCTGTTTCCTCCTCCAGGGGATTTTCCCGACCCAGAGATAGAAACTGCATCTCTTGCATCTCCTGCACTGGCAGGCAGATTTTTTTTTTTTTTTTTTTTACCACTAAGCCACCTGGGAGGCCCTAGATGAAGAGTGGAGTTAACCACTGGACTGCCAACGAAGTCCCATGCCTATTTTACAGATGGGAGAAACAGAGGGCATAGAGGGGCTGACTCCTTTGTGCAAACTCACATGGCTAGTGGTCTACAGAGCCAGAACTGGAGCCCAGGAAGTCTTGCCTCAGGGTCTGTGTGTCCTTGGCTGCTATGCTACACTGCCTGCCACAGATGATGGGTGGTAGGAATCCCTGCCTGCGGCTTCCCTGCTGGTTGGGGGAGAGAGGAAATGACTGAATGATCAGGGTTGGGACTGCTATGCTGAAGAGGTAAGGCTGCTGCTGCTGCTACTGCTGCTGCTGCTAAGTCGCTTCAGTCGTGTCCGACTCTGTGCGACCCCGGAGACGGCAGCCCACCAGGCTCCCCGTCCCTGGGATTCTCCAGGCAAGAACACTGGAGTGGGTTGCCATTTCCTTCTCCAATGCAGGAAAGTGAAATGTGAAAGTGAAGTTGCTCAGTCGTGTCCAACTCTTAGCGACCCCATGGACTGAAGCCTACCAGGCTCCTCCATCCAAGGGATTTTCCAGGCAAGAGTACTGGAGTGGGGTGCCATGGCTGCAGAAACCCAATTGAGCAGAAGGAACCTCATGAGGAATGAGGGAGATGTGCTCCAGGCTGCAGAAACAGCATGTGCAAAGGCCCTGGGGTGGGAGCATGTGTTCCACACAATGGGTAGTGGGGAGAGGGTGAGCTGTGTGGACAGGCCGGCTTGCCCTCCCACTGTTCTCTTAAGAGTAGGTCCTAGGCGGGCCAGGGGCTCTTCCAGGAGCCCCCACCTCAGCTCAGTGACATCACCCCTTGTAGTTCTCAGATGCCCCATGCCAAGCTAGGCTGGGCAGGGAGGAGTCTGGAGGGCACCCTGGTGAGCAGCAACTGCTCTGGGAAGCCGTGTGGCTCCCACCACACTTGGAAATACCTTGTCTCGACCCCGACCCACTGCACTCAAGCTGAGTTCTCGGGATTGGCCCACAAAGTCCCCCGGCCAGGTCACCACCCCTCCTTCAGGGCCACTGTCCTCCTCCTTTAACTCCCTTCTCTCCAACCACGTGGGCTTGACCAAGGACACCAAGCTCCTCCTCAAAGGAGGCCTCAGGGCCTTTACACCTGCTATGCCCCCTGCCAGGACTGTCCTTCCCCAGGTTGGGGCTCCTCATTCCTCAGGTCTCAGCTCTAGGGTCACCTGAAGTGACCAAAACAGGGAAGGGGCACAGGACCTGTCAGATCTGGAACCTCAGGCCCAGTTCCCACCCCCATCAGCAGAAGTGGCCCCAGGGAGAGGAGAGAGGGTCCTCCCTCTAGAGAAGCCGCTTCCCCAGCCCACTAGGATCCTCCAAGGCCATTTCCTCCTTCGGCCCCATGTCTGCCTTCCTCCCTTCTCCCAACTCCGGCCTCTGGCTCCCAAGCGTACCTCTGTGAGAGATCGGGACCGCTTCTCCACTGCAAACTCTGTATGGCACAGCTCGCAGTAGCTGGTGTTGGATGAGGAAAGCCACCTCTCCAGACAGCTCTTGTGCACAGCGCCCAGCGTGCCACTGCACCCACATGGAGACAGTAGGCTCTCCCCATTTGCCCCCTCATGGCAGATCCGGCAGAAGGGACCATCGCTAGACACAGAGATGGGACACATGAGTAATGGTTGAGCCTCCTGCCTGCTCCTGCTTCACTCTGCCCTGGATCGTAAGCTCAGTGCTGCCCCTATATACTGCTTTTTGGCAAACCCCTATTCATCCCTCAATGCCCAGCTCCAAATGTCCTTTTCTCTTGGAAAGCCTTCCCAGACTCCCACAGGTGGAGTGATGTGCTCCCTCCCCAGGGTTCCTGCAGCATCGTTTTAGGCCCAGGGTGGGCATCACTTGTACCTGCCTGCCCAGTGTCTGCTCCTCCTTCTATACCACCACTCTAACTGTGTTGGGCAACTGCCCCAATCTCAAGAGGACACCCCTGATGACCCCAGGCCTGACCAATCAAAACACCACACATCTCTGGTCAGAGAGGCTGACTCAGGGAAGGGCACATGTGATGCAGAGCCACTGGAATTGATTTCTGAAATTCTTCTTTTTTTCTTCTAAACTCCAGAACTACAGGCAGCATGGCTGATGTAAGTCTGGAGCTGCTGGCAGCAGCTCGGGCTCCACCTGGAGTCTGCAAATGATGCTAAAACAGAGGATCACGGAGCCAAAAGGTAGGGAGAGGCAGATTCTCAAGAACATCATCAGAAGCACCAGATCCAGCCACACCTGAAGGCCATGCCACCGGAGAAACCTGTGCATCCCAGAAGAGCTCCTGGGCTCCTCCACTCTAGTGAAGCTGGGAAAACAGACATAAAAAGGCATCTACAGGAAGCCATTTCCCATTTCAGGGAAGTCTCTGCCCCAGCATGGTCTCAGGGGATTCTGGGTCCTTCCTGGGGCAGTTCAAGAGACCAAGGGCATGGCCTTAGTGGGCCCAGAGGCTGTCCAGCACATGAGTCATTGTTTTCCAGACATTTCTGCCCAGAAAGTGGATTGCAGGAACACATGAAGAAAGTGGAGCAGGAGAGCTGTTTTCCAGACAACACTGCCAGTTTCCCCTAGGAAACTTTCTCTCCTTTTCTCAGTGTCCCTGCTGTGGGGGTGGGGCCCAGCTGCTTTGAAACCCAGGAGCTGAGAGCTGACCCCTCAGGTCTGCTTTCTGGCCCTTGGTCCTATGCGTGGGGTGATGCTTTCTCCTCCGACATCAAAAGGGCCTGCCCAGCTCCCCTGTGCTCCCACACCCTGATCCCATGTTCCCGACACACATTCAGTGAACAGGAAAGACATCCCTGCTCTAGGAGCCAAGCCAGAAAGTGCAAGCAATGAGGACCAGGAGAGCGAGTTACGTTGGTTTGGGGGGTTTGTCCCGGGGAACCCTACGTAGGAGGTTCAAGTTCAGAGAAAATGAAATATGGGTAAGCAAAGCACACACTGACTATGATGGAGCGCTGATCAGGTCCCACACACCATTCAAAGGGCAACATGGGGGTTAATCTGTTTCGTTCTCACAGGGAGCCTGGGAGGAAGGTGCTGTTATTGCCCCCATTTCACAGATGTGGAAACTGAGGTATTGAGAGGTTGACTTGGTTGTGCCAAGTCACACTGGATTTGAACCCAGGAAGTCGCTCCAAGGCCTGTGAACCTGGAACCACTAGGTTGCCTGCCCCCAGAAGTAGGGCAAGAGAAGTGGGCTCTACTGTTTGAAATTCTGGCAGGAAAATCATGCAGAGGAAACAGGAGAGGAGAAAATGGGACGGGAGAGTGGGTGAGACATCCACAGGCCGCTGTCGGGCTGCCCGGTGCAGGCTCCACAGAAGAGAGATGTGAACAAGAAAGGAAATGGAAGCCATGCCCAGTGACGCTGGCAGGTATCCAGTTCTCTCCAGGCCTCGGCTTCCGCAGGTATCAAAAGGGAGGGTGGGGCAAGGTGCCCCATGGGAACCCCATGGAGGGAGAAGTCCTCCCCACCCCCATGCTGGCAGCTCTGGCTGGGAACCCCCTAGGCCTGCCAAGGGTCCCCTCACTCCCAGGCTGGGTCATGTGGCACAGACACCTTCCTGACTCAAGGTGTCTGATGGAGATGCATACAGAAAAACCAAGACCCTGGAAGAAGCCCAGAAGGAGCCCTCCAGTCTCACTGGGCTCAGGCAAGGCAAAGACCTGTAAGGGGCCCAGCACTGGGCTCCCTCCACAACACGGCAAGGCTTCCATCTGCTTCTCTGTATGTCTGAATGAAAAGTTTATGAATTAATTCTGACACCTGCTACCCATGTGGATGAACCTTGAGGGCGTGACACTGTGAAAGAAGCCGGTCACAAAAGGACAGACTGGCGAATTCCACTTCTGCAAGTTTTCTAGAGGGAAGTCAGATCCAGAGACACAAAGTAGGAATGGTGTGGGGCCCCGGGGCTGAGGAAGGGGGAGGGGGAGTGAGTGTTTTAGTGAAGACAGAGTGCAAGATCAAAAGAGTTATGGGAGGGACTTCCCTGGTGGTCCAGTGGTTAAGAATCTGCCTTGCAATGCAGAGTACATGGGTTCGATTCCTGGTCAGGAAACTAAAATTTCACATGCTTCAGGGCAATTAAGCCAGTGTGCCGCAACTACTGAGCCTGTGTGCTCCAGAGCCCGCACGCTACAGCTGGAGAGTCTGTGACCCACAGTGAAGATCCCAAGTGCTGCAACGAACACCTGACAGGGCCAAATAAATAAATATTAAAAAAAGAAAGTCGTGGGGCTGAATGATGGTGATGGTTACACAACACCATGAATGCACTTAAAGCCACTGAACAGTACACTTTCAAGTGGCCAAAAAGGTAAATTGTATGTTATATCTTAACCATAAAAAAACTAGAAGGAAAAGTTTATGAATTTGATGATCTGAAGGAAACATCATGGTAATACATTAGACTTGAAAAACTGGTGGCTAGCTTAAATCTTCGGAGAAGGCAATGGCACCCCACTCCAGTACTCTTGCCTGGAAAATCCCATGGACGGAGGAGCCTGGCAGGCAGCAGTCCATGGGGTCGATAGAGTCAGACATGACTGAGCGACTTCACTTTCACTTTTCACTTTCATGCATTGGAGAAAGAAATGGCAACCCACTCCAGTGTTCTTGCCTGGAGAATCCCAGGGACGGGGAAGCCTGGTTGGCTGCCGTCTATGAGGTCGCACAGAGTCGGACACGACTGAAGCGACTTAGCAGCAGCAGCAGCAGCTTAAATCTTAATGAGTTAAGGCAGATTTAAATTGGCGTGGGGTTTCCTTGGGCTTCCCGGGTGGCGCTAGTGGTAAAGAACCCGCCTGCCAACGCAGGAGACATAAGAGACCAGGGTTCCATCCCTGGGTTGGGAAGAATCCTTGGAGGAGGGCACGCCACCCCACTTCAGTATTCTTGCCTAGAGAATCCCACGGACAGAAGAGCCTGGCAGGCTACAGTCCATGGAGTTGCAGAGTCGGACACGACTAAAGCTACTTAGCACGCACACATGGGGCTTCCTTAAATCTCTTTCCCTTGATGATAAGTTGGTGAACCAAGCAGATTCAGCTCACACATGTGTCTGGAAGATTGGCACCGAGGTTTAAGTACATTAATCGAAAACTTTGCATGCTCAGTCGCTTCAGTTGTGTTCGACCCCGTGGACTGTAGCCCGCCAGGCTCCTCTGTCCGTGGGATTTTTCAGGCAAGAATACTGGAGTGGGGTGCCATTTTCTCCTCCAGGGGATCTTCCCAACCCAGAGATCGAACCTGTGGCTCCTGATTATTTACCACTGAGCCACCAGGGAAGCATTATGAGGTGGCAAAGCCCCTTGTGAGCAATATATGGGGACCATGGCCATGCACTTTCAGAACCACTCAGCAAGAAGGTGCCCCAGGTTAGAGATACAGGGGAGCAGCAACTTTTGCCAGTCCTACATGGAGAGAGGCTCCCATCCCACGTGGGCACCAAGCCCAGGTACCTTGAGGCCACAACCAGCACTACCAGCTACTTCCTTGTGCGGCCTCCCCAAGATGTGAACTACTCACCAACATCAGATCTCCGAATTTCACCCAGTAATCTGGAGTTTCAGCTTTTCCTGAAGAATCTGACCTGTCTACCCAGTTTCCATGTGGTGATTACTCACTGGGCCCCTTTCGCTGATTTATTTGCCTACCTGGCCCCTCTAGGTGGTGAGTTTTTCTTTTCTTTTTTTTTGGCTGCACCACTTGGCATGTGGGATTTTAGTTCCCCAACCAGTGATGGAACCCACGACCCCTGTGGTGAAAACGTGGAGTCTTAACCATTGGACTGCCAGGGATGTCCCAGGTGGTTGGATTTCTGACTGCAGGCGGGGCTGGGAATTAACTGGGCTGGAGAGTGAAGCAAGTGAAAGCATCAATTCCTGCTCGGTCACCACTCACCTTGGTGTCTCCAAAGCCCGGATGACAGTCGAGAGGAGCCGGCCATCTCTTGAAGTCACCTGGGCCACATACTGGGGTGGTCCGAGGCCTGTGGCCTCCACGACCTTGGAGAAGGCAGGGCTGTCGGAGCAGTCACACAGGGAGCCGGGGAGGTGACAACAGTCACCCGTCGTCATGGCCACAGGGCGCCCTGTGTCCTCAGGGCCCAAGGCCCATGGTCCCAGGAGCCTGGGGAGAGGCCGGCCGGAGGATCAAGAGCAAGGTTAGCAAACCACACACAGCACAGAGCCAGCTCTCTGAGCTGTGGTTGAACAATCTCTAAGATGGGCCTTTGGAGGGGGGCTATGAGGATTCAGTCAGGTCACACATGCAACTCAGGCCAGGCCTGGCGCATCTCAGGGGCCTGGCTATATTCTCTCTGGCTCTCCTAAGAAAGGCCAGCCTGGTCTGGCCCACAAAGCATGCAGGACATCACCTTTCCAGCCTGGATAGCAGTGGCTAACAGTGACTGAATACCATCTGTGTGGTAGGCCCAGTGCACGGTGCTCTCTAGGGCCAGAACTATCCCTGCCAAAACCATGGAGAAACTGTTCCCCGTGGACTGGATTCCCAGGGTTGGACTCAGAGCGGATAAGCCTGCCATGGAGTGGGCTAGAACTGAGCTACAAACTTGGCCCAAATGACCAGGATGGTGAGTCATTTTGACCCTGCTGGTTCATGGCTTCTTGTGGGCTCTGAGTTTCTTGATAATTCAGGCTATCGAGGAAGTGGTAGTCCAGAATGGGGTAGTGTCTGTCCCCACCCAGAAGAGCAACCACTTAGAGCAGTGCCTCTGTCCCCAAGGAGAGGCCATGGGAGATAGCCAGAGCCTCAGGCAGCAAGCTGAAGTCTGCTCTGGTGGCGAGGGTGGGGACTGACTTCAGCAGGATTCCATCCCCCTACCTCCCCACCCCAGGGTCTGACCTGTCAGCAGGAACCCTTGGCAAGCTCCCCTTCCATCCCAGAACCAACCAGCAAGGCTTGTGTGTTTCCCTGTGAGAATTTCAGGAAAGGGACTGAGGCCTCTGGAAGCCAATAAAGGTGCCCCAGAGATTAGGATCTCCATCCCAAACTTATCTCACCCTCCACTATCTGCCCCCAGGAACTGTGGTCCAGAGACCCCAGAAACACTCACCGAGGTACCCCTCCACACACACACAAGTGGTTTTTACCCACCCTTGCTAGTCAAACTCTGAGATCCAAAGAGGGGCGGAGGGAAGCAGTGCAAGTCACTGGCTAACTTTGTGTACCAGGACAGTCTCCTGTGGATCAACAATCTCTGAACAGCTCAGCCAGAAGCACTCTGGGCCCAACAGGCCCTTCTGAGCCTTCTAAGTGGGGCCACACAGTCAGCCAGATAAGCAAGTGTCAGCCCAGAGGCAGGAGGAGCCTTCGAGGAAGGCTGCATGACCGAGATAACACCCACAGGCCAGTGGCCAGGCTGCCACGTCGTGCACACTGCTGTCCCTCCCAAGTGAGGCCAGCAGGGAAGTTGCTGGGCTACCCAAGGGAAAGGCTGCAGAGGGGACTCCACGCCTCTTGCCCCTCCAAGGATTGGCCTTCACATTTCTGCAAGTAATTGGGCGTCCCAAGACACATCACAGCTCCTATGCATTAAGTTCTACCATTTCTTTTATTGTCAGAGGAAAAGCAATAACAGAACCAAAACAACACTGGTAAAATCTGCTCATGCAAGGCTTGCAAATCAACCAAATGATGCTAGCAGCTACTGCAAAATAAACTCATGGTTGCCGGGGGAAGGGATAGTTAGGGATAGTGGGAAGGTCATGTACACACTGCTATATTTAAAATGGATAACTGACAAGGACATTTCGTAAAACACAGGGAACTCTGCTCAATGTTATGTGTCTGCTCTGATGAGAGAAATTCTGTTACTTTCATGTAATTCTCAGAGGGAAACACACAAGCCTTATTGGCTGGTTCTGGGATTGGGCGGGGTGGGGGGGGGCAGTGTTGGAATGGATACATATATATGTATGGCTGAGTCCCTTCCCTGTTCACCTGAAACTACCACTACATTGTTAATCGGCTATACCCTAGTACAAAACAAAAAGTTTGGGAAAAAAATAATAGTGGCTACTGTAAGTAACTGGTAGGACATCCCCAGTGGTCTAGTGGCTAAGACTCTGGGCTCCCAATGCTGGCGGACCAGGTTGGATCCCTGGTCAGGGAACTAGATCCCACAAACCTTGACTAGAGATCCTACATGCTGCAACTAAGACCCAGCTCAGCGACAGCATGGACTGTAGCCTGCCAGGCTCCTCTGTCCATAGAATTCTCCAGGCAAGAAAACTAGAGTGGGTTGCCATTCCCTTTCCAGAGGATCCTCCCTACCCAGAGATTAAACCCAGGTCTCCTGCATTGCAGGCGGATTCTCTACCATCTGAGCCACCGGGCAAGCCTAATATATATATATATATAAAAATATATATATATATATATTTAAAATGTACCTAACCTCAGTGCTATATTTAAAATGGATAACCAACAAAGGTCTATTATATAACACATAGAACTCTGCTCAGTGTTATGTGCCAGCTTGGATGGGAGGGTGGTTTGAGGGGAGAATGGAAACATGTGTATGTATGGCTGAGTTCCTTTGCTGTTTACCTGAAACTATCACAATGTTGTTAATTGGCTATACCCCAATACAAAATGGTGTAAGAAACAATAAAAATTTAAAAAAAGAAAAGGTACCTACTACAAGCCAGACACTGTGCTGAGTTTATTGAACTCCAATAGTTGTTATAAACGTTCCTTCAAAGGTCACCTCCCCAGCAAGGCCTTCCCTGATCACTCTGGTTGAAGTGCTACTCATGTCCACATTATTGCCCTCACAGATGTGTCCCTCTCTGAAATGCTCTTATTTCTTTTTCTTTTTTTTTTTTTGCCCACATGGTGAGGCTTGTAGGATCTTAGTTCCTTGACCAGGGATTGAACCTAGGCCCTCAGCAAGGAGAACACAGAGTCCCAACCACTGCACCACCAGGGAGGTCCCTTTAATGTTCTTATTTCTTCATCTGCTGTTTAAACCACATCTGTCTTCCACTATCAGTCATCTCCAGCGCCTGATCCAACGTCTGGTACACAGTTCCTGTATTAATTCCTCAGCCCCTCTTCTGTGTAAGAGCAGGGTGGGAGAGCCAGTCCCTTGATCCCCAGACCCTGGTTTGCCAGCACCCAAGATGGGAACCAGAAATCTTCAGAGGCTGGAGATCTGTGCAAAGCACAGAGGCTTGGGCTCAGGAGAGGCCAGTCTCGAGCCTGGATACAAGGGTAGGGTGGCTGCAGGCTGGACTCAGCTCTGGGGCTGCTGGGAGGGGTGACTAAGCCAATGCCTCCAGCAAACTTGGCGCAGTGCCCAGGAGATGGATTTCACTGAATCTTCACAACAAACCTATGATGGAAGTCCAATAACTATCCCCATTTGACAGTTGAGGAGGCTCAGAGAGGGGCAGTTACTTGCCCAAGATCACACAGCTAAGTTGGGACAGTGCAGGATTTGAACTTAGTCCAGTGAGTGGGTCTGGGACCCAAGAGATCTGGGTTCTTTTAAGTCCTGACTCTGGTGCTGATGCTGTGTATCCTGGGACAAGTCACTTGGCTTCTCTGGGCCTCATTCTCCTCTTTTGTCAAATAAGTTGATGAAGCTAGTGCACTGTGTCTGCTGAAGGGCTTCATAAGAAGAAGGGTCAATTCAGGCTCAATTCCTCCAGCAAAGCTTGTCCTTGGCTAGGCTTGTCTGGGGTGGCACGGGGGCACCACAACATTTTGAACAGCTTCTTTTTTCTGAGGGCAGGAAACTGAGGGAAGAAGAGTCAGATGGCCCTAATTCCCCCACAGTGTTGTCTCAGTTCAGTTGCTTCACTCCCTGGGCCTCAGTTTTCTCTTTTGTATAACGGGGGGTTGCAATGAGACCCAGCTCATATATGCATAAGCATGAATAAGTTGATAAATTTTAGCTCTTATGATAATTATTGTCCTCAGCTTACAGACAGCTGTTGGGAGGGTCTGATAATACAAGGCACAGTCAGTGCCTGGCACACAGTAAGCACTCAACAAATGCTCAGTTATTTTTTTTTAGGATAAATGTGTAGTCTGTGAAATGCATTCATTCCTCTTCACTTAGCAAAGAGAAGCTCCTGTGTGCCCTTCAGCACTTGCATAGCCCTGCACTGGAGGCCAGACTCTAATCCCAGCTCTGATCTTTACTCACTATGTAGCCCTGGTTGAAAAGCTGGCCCTCTCTGAGCCTTGACTTCCTCAGCTGTATAGCAGAGAGGGGCTTCCCTGGTGGCTCATTGGTAAAGAATCCACCTGCCAATGCAGGAGATGTGGGTTCGATTCCTAGGTCAGGAAGATCCCCTGGAGAAGGAAATGGCAACCCACTCCAGTATTCTTGCCTGGGAAATCCCATGGACAGAGGAACCTGGTGGGCTACACTCCATGGGGTCGCAAAAGAGTCAGACACGACTTGGTCACTAAACAACAGCAACACAGCAGGGAACATTTCTTCCCTTGAAGTACTTGAAGTATCAAGTACTTCCACTCGATATTGTCACTAAAGGATTAAATGGACTAAACCTATAAATTCTGGCTGTCCTGTTTTGAGCACCCACTAACAGCCAGGCTCTCCGCTAAGCAAATGCCTGGGTCATCATCTTGACTATTTTCCTGGCAGAGCCCCTCTGAGGAGGAGGTTGGGGAAGGTGACTGGTCACTTATTGACCGCCTACTATACGCAGGGCGCTTTCTTCGTCTGCACCTCCTTAATCTTCACAACAGCCCCGTTAGGTTGGTCCTGGGATGACCTAGTTTCACAGATGGGGAAAGTGAGGCTCAGAGAGGCACCTACTGTGCGCCAGCCCCCCGGAGACCTCCTGCCTTCTACAAAGACGGAAACTGAGAACACCTACTTGCTGGGAAGGCTGAGGCCGACGGTCCGAGCCTGGCCGTCCTTCAGGGGGCCGGGCTCGGGCCTCGAACTCTGGGCCATGCAGCAGAACGGCACCCCTCCACCCCAACCTCCCGCCCGTGCCCACCTGATCCGCGGCCGGGCCGGGCGGCCGCGCAGGCCCCTCCGCTCGCCCCGGCCCTGGTCCCGGCCCGGCCGGTCCCGTCAGCGCCGCTAGCTCCGCTCTGGCCGGTACCTGCGTCTGGACACCGCCCGCCGAGCCGACGGTGTCACGGGCCAATGGCGACCACCTCTCGCCTACACTGGCCAATTGTCATGGATGTCCCGCCCTGGAAGGCGGGGCCACAGGCGACGGGGACGTTCTGGGCCGCACAGGCCCGGCGGCGCCGCAGCTACTGACTCCGCCCCTGCCGCGTCCTGGCTCCGCCCCAACCTCGGTCCCGCCCCCCGATTCCCGACCCCGCCCTATCTCGACTCGGGGCACGAGCGGGGCAGGTGGCGCCACCTGCAGACGACCAGTTAATAAATTAAACCGTTACCGAATTCAACGTGACACCAGCAGAGGGATTTGTGTTCCTCACCTCCCTTAAGCGTCTCATCAATTCTGGCGGCGGGATGAACCATCTGATCACATTTCGCAGAGAGGAAACAGAAACCTAGAGAGGTTAGGGGGCGTGGAAGAGCCTAAAGCCATCATTCATTCTCATTCATATATACAACAAATTAATTGATTAGATGTAATAAACATCAATATGAGCCAGGCACTGTGCTAGGCGCTGTGGACACAATGTTTAATATGGTAAATAGTGCTGCCCTCACGGATCGCAGTGTAGGGGGTGAAGTAGACGTTAAACAGTCAATAATGTAATTATTAATTGCAAAGGTGATAAATTGTAGCGAGCGAGAGAGGCATATCACGGAATATTTGGAAAGTTCAAAAGTAATTCCCTAAAGAAGCAATTGAACTGACACTGTCACATGCAAAGTGTCTGAGGTGGGATGGAGAATTTCATTAATACTCCTTTCTTCCCCTGCCTTTATTGAGTATGTAGATCCAGCTTAGTCACCTTAGTCAAATTATTTCGTGTTGTACTGGCTTATATTTTTAAAAAAATGGAATTATAAATCATATAGGTTACCTATAGAGGGAAGTAGAATAGAAAGGACAAAATAGAAGCTACACTTTTTAATTTTTTTTTTTTTTTTTACTTTTTGGCTGGACTGATTCCTCACCAGGAATCTGAACCTGTGACCTGCATTAGAAGTGTGGAGCCTTAACCACTGGAGCACCAGGGAGGTCCCAGAAGCTAGGCTTTTAAAACTGTACCTTGTTTTATACATTCAACTTTACAACCATGTAGATATTTTATATAACTTTAAAACAAAATTTTAAATGTAAGATATCTAAAAAACAAAACTGAAATAAAATGAATTAACCTGTATATCCAATTGGTGACAAAATAACCCAGAGATGAACTCCTAGTGACTTTAAAACACCAGAATTTGACTGTCCATACTCAATATAGTGATGGTGGTGGTGGTGGAGATAAAATGGTTATTCTGAGCTTGTTGCACACTTAGTCTGGGATAAAGCAAAGGAGTGATTATGTCAGTATCAAGAACTGGGTTTTTCATAGGGAGTGAAGGAGGCACAGATGTAAGATTGATCACATTAAAGGAAAAAAAAAAAAAAACCTGCGGTCTTGAATTTGGAGTATCACGATACATTTCGTCTTTATAAAAAGCAAACATTTGCTGCCTGTGTCCACTGAAAAGCCTGCAACAAGCATCCCACAGTCCCAGTTGTGCTCAGTCGTGTCCGACTCTTTGTGACTCCATGGACTGTAGCCCACCAGGCTCCTCTGTCCATGGAATTTTCCAGGTAAGAAAGCTGGAGTGGGTTGTCATTTCCTTCTCCAGGGGATCTTCCTCACCCAGGGATCAAACCCATGTCTCCTGCATAGGCAGGTGGATTTTTTTTTTTCTTTTTACCACCGAACCACTTCGGAAGCCCCCATAAGCCCAGACAGTGGTCTCTAAATACCATTTCCATTTGAAAGAGGCTAGGAATATTGAAAAAACAACAGACTGAGTCAGGGGCAGGAAATGTACAGATGAACATGGCACATCTTTAAATACCAGAAAGGGAGTTATCAAAGACATTACCTACTAACATAATGTCAATGGGAACCAATTAGCAGCTTCCATTGGCCACAAATTAGACTATTTCACCTTCAATAAAGATCATGATCGCAGATCAAAATGAAGCAAATGTTCAACTTCATGCACTTGGGTTTTTAATTTTTTTGTTCTAAAATAATGTCAAATTGATGAAAAAGTTGCAGAAATAATGCACAGAACTCCCATAAACCTTTTGCCCAGATTCCTCAATTGTTAACATTTCTGAATCCTTTGAGTATAAAATAGATATATGGTGTCTCATTAACCCTTAATGCTTCAGTGTTTATTTCTTTTTTAAAATTAATTATCTTGGGCCATGCTCTGTCTTTGTTGCTGTACTCAAGCTTTCTCTGGCTGCGGCAAGCAGGAGCTATTATCTAGTTGTCGTGCACCAGCTTCTCATGGCAGTGGCTTCTTTTGTTGCGGAGCACAGGCTCTAGACTCATGGGCTTCAATAGTTGCAGCACACAGGCACAGCAGTTGTGGCACACAGGCTTAGTTGTCCCTTTGAGAGTGGGATCTTCTCAGACCAGGGATGGGACTCATGTCCCCTGCATTGGCAGGTGGACTCTTAACAACTGGACCACCAGGGAAGTCCCAGGGCTTATTTCTTAAGTAAAGTACATTCTTCTACATAATTATAGTATTATCTTCAAAATCAGAAAATTAATATTGATCCAGTATCACCAGGTAGTTCCCAAATCCCATTCAAAGTTTCAATAAAGTTCTTTAAAGCTCCAGACTCCATTCTAGGATCACCTGTTGTATTTTGCTGTGTAATTCAGTCTCCTGCAGTCTGGAACAATTCCTCATCCTTTCCTTGCCTTTCATGACCTTGATATATATGTATTTTTTTACATATGTCCATTTATTGATTGCTGGGAATACAGCTTATTGAGAATACATTGACATGCATTTGAGGGGAGAAATTAACCAAACCTGAAAGGAAGCCATTCAATAAGCCTGAGAGTTAATAAGGTAGGAGAGATCAGATCTAAAGACACAATGTGTGGGGTGACTCCAACAACCACGGAGTCATCCTTGAGATGCCAGCTGCAAATACTTGGGGAACGTCTCTGTTCTGAATTACTTTGGAACTACCAAGAAAGAGAGAAGATCACCTTGCCTCTTTAGTTTAAACTAATACGAGAAGGAAAGCTGTTCACTGATGTGCCAAAAAACAAAAAACTTGCTGTCACTTCGAACTGTTTTAAGGCAATTCCATTTTTACAAATTCTTCCACACCAATTTGTATGCTTTAGATTTATAAGCAGCTATAAGACTTAGGAAAGATTCACAACTGATGCAAAAGACTGTAGCCATATCATTCCAGTATCTGCTGATTCATGCTCTGTTTTAATACTAGCAGATTTTTACAGCATACTATTAATTTTTCCCCAAGGTGTTGAACTCATTGATATGATAAAGTGATATAAATTCAAAGAATTCCAGTTACACTTAAAAGGACAGAGAGATTAAATTACTGGAATGTCTCAGATCGTAATTTAAAATTATTTAATGATATATGTGGTACATACGACATAAAGATTTTCGTCTAAAGGTGGATAAAGCACTGAGACATACTCCTAACTGCAGAGCTACATGCCACAGAGTTTCTCCCAAACTTTTTAATGGGTATTATTTTCTTAAGATGATAACATCAATGTTACTTGATATTCGAAATGGTTTGAACCGCTTTCTGTGGTAGCAGGAATAAAAAAGAGAAAACAGAAATGGACATACCCCAGCCCAGTGGAATAAAAAAAAAAAGGTGGGGAGAAGATTTTGGCTTTTTTTTTTAAGAGGCAGTCTGTTCCTTCCATGAACCGTGTTCTTTTTCCTTAAAGCTCTGGGGGTGGCGGGGGCGGGGAACCGGTCATGGCTTGCAGCGCTGAACAAACCGAGGGGACAAGCGCACATCTTGGATGTGATATCTGTCCAGAATCCAATGACCTTGATATTTTTGAAGATTACTGGCTAGTTACTTTGTAGAAAGCCTCTCAATTTGCATTTCTCTAATATTTCATCAGGGACAGAAACCACCGAAATGATACTGTGTTCCCAGTGCGTGTATCAGGAGGCAGACAATGTTACATACACAGACATATATAAATTATTTTTCATATTGTTTTCCCTTATAGGTTATTACAAAATATTGAGTAGAGCTCCCTGTGCTATACAGTAAATTCTCCTTTGTTTATCTATTTTATATATGGAGTGAGTGAAGTGTAGGTCGCTCCGTCGTGTCTGACTCTTTTCAATCCCATGAACTATACAGTCCATGGAATTCTTCAGGCCAGAATACTGGAGTGGGTAGCTGTTCCCTTCCCCAGGGGATCTTCCCAATCCAGGGACTGAGCCCAGGTCTCCTGCATTGCAGGCAGATTTTTTGCCAGCTGAGCCACCAGGGAAGCCTAGTAGTGTGTATATGTTAATTGCAACCCGTCCCTCAACCCACCAGTCATTTTTGAAGGCTACTTGGGAACCAACTCAAAATCTTAAAAATTATGAACCTTGAAAATTGACAGGCAAATAGAGAATTAATTATTTACACTGGCTTATACCATCTGTGGGGCTTCCCAAGTGGCACTACTGGTAAAGAACCTGCCTGCCTTTGATGCCTGGGTCGGGAAGATGCCCTGGAGGAGGAAATGGTAACCCACTCCAGTATCCTTGCTGAAGAATTCCACGGACAGAGGAGCCTGGTGGGCTATTGTCCATAAGGTCACGAAGAGTCAGACATGACTGAAGCAACTTAGCACGAACACACACATACCATCTGTAGCTCCAGGTAACCACATAGATGAAGGGAAATTTCTCTTTACATATGTATTTCAAAAGTAAATAAAGAAGAGGAAGGGGATATATGTATACTTAATAGCTTATTCACATTGTTGAACAGAAGAAACTTTACAAACAGCATTGTAAAGGAATCAGAATAATTTTTCTCCAATAAGAAAAATAAATAAAAATGAAAAAGGAAATAATTTTAGAAAAGAAAAAAGAGTAAATGAAGAAGGATAGGATTTGAAAATAAACAACAGTTATCATTTTGTAACTCTTAATAGATTATGAATCTAGGTGATGCTTCTCACCAGCTGCTACCACCATGAATGAGAAACGCACTGACATTACCTGCCACCTCGGGTTACATACACGTATTACCTACGAAGTGTCCACTCCTAAATGCAATCAACCTCTAGATCCAGCTATTCATTTACATCGTTGGAAGGACTGATGCTGAAGCTGAAGCTCCAGTACTTTGGCTACCTGATGGGAAGAGTCGACTCATTGGAAAAGACCCTGACACTGGGAAAGACTGAAGGCAGGAGGAGAAGGGGGCGACAGAGGATGAGCCGGTTAGATAGCATCATTGACCCAATGGACATGAGTGTGAGCAAACTCCAGGAGACGGTGGAGGACAGAGAAACCTGGCAAGTTGCAGTCCATGGAGTCACAAAGAGTTGGACACCACTTGCCACTGAACATTCATTTACAGGAAATTTGGGGGACAGTGGGACACATTAATGCCACCCTGTGTCCACAGAGACAGAAAGCAGATTAATGATTGCCAGAGGCTGAGGGATGGAGAGAGGAGGAGGGAGTAACTGCTTAATGGGTTCTGGGTTTCTTTTTGGAGTGGTAGAAAACTTCTGGATTAAATAGTGGTGAAGGTTGCCCAACATTTTGAATATCCTAAAAACCACCAAATGTATTTTTGAAACAGTTCTTAAGTGGTGAATTTTATGTTATGAGAATTTTGTCTGCAATTTTTAAAAAGCAAAAAGATACTCTAGGGATGCCATAAACAAGAAACTACAATACAATTGACCCACTTATTTAACAGAAAAAAAGGGGGGATATTGGGAGATTGGGATTTACATACACACAGTACTATACATAAAAGAGATAATAAGAACCTACTGTATAGCAGAGGAAACTCTGCTCAATACTCTGTAATGACCTATATGGGAAAAGAATGTAAAACAGGGTGGATATATGTTGAATGTGTATAATAACTGGCTCACTTCACTGTACAACAAAAACTAACACAATATTGTAAATCAACTGTACTCCAATAAAAATTTTAAAAATAGGGACTTTCCTGGTGGTCCAGTGCAGAGGATACAGGTTTGATCCCTGGTCCGGGCAGGTCCCAGGTGCCATGGAGCAACTGAGCCTATGCGCCACAGCTACTGAGCCTGCCTGCTGCAACCACTGAAGCCCACGCACTTAGAGCCTGGGCTCCACAACAAGAGAAAAATCAGGTTATCCCCTGATAACCACAACTAGAGAAAAATCTGTGCACAGCAACAAAGACCCAGTGCAGACCAAGATAAATACATAAAATTTAAAAATTAAAGAAAAATAGAAAATAAAAAGTTTAATGGCAAAAAAAAAAAAAAAGGCAAGAAAACAAAGGGATCAGAGGGGGAGAATGTGTACATTAAAAGCGATCAAAGAGAAGTGTCAACCAATTGGAGCCAGTGGACCATGAGTCACATAAATCATTAACAAATTATAAGACAATCAGGAAAAGCAAACACTAGCTCTTTGGTAATATTAGGGAATTACTGCTCATTTCTTTAGGTGGGATGATAGTATTGAGGTGATGTTTTTAAAAGCCTGTATTTTAGATAAACACACAGAAATATTGATAGCGAGAGCATGTTGGGGATTTGCAAACAGGAGATTAGGGTGAAATTAGATGGGTTGAAGTTGGGTGGTGGGCTGATGGGGATTCATTAAACTAGTCTGTCCACTTTTATGTGTTAAATTTTTCCATAAATTAAAAAAAAATTTTGGTATGCTTCTTCCCAGCCTTTTATCTCGGCATCTTCTCCATTTATTAGGGCTTTCTGGCTTATGGTTGCTGCTGCTGCTAAGTCACTTCAGTCGTGTCCGACTCTGTGCGACCCCATAGACGGCAGCCAACCAGGCTCCCCGGTCCCTGGGATTCTCCAGGCAAGAACACTGGAGTGGGTTGCCATTTCCTTCTCCAATGTGTGAAAGTGAAAAGTGAAAGTGAAGTTGCTCAGTCGTGTCCGACCCTTAGCGACCCCATGGACTGCAGCCTACCAGGCTCCTCTGTCCATGGGATTTTCCAGGCAAGAGTACTGGAGTGGGGTGCCAGTGCCTTCTCCTCTGGCTTATGGTAGACACTCACTAAACATTGGGTAAAGCCCCACAGCTTAGCGGCTATAAACCCAGCTCCAAAGTTGAAATCTGCTCACTTCTTACTAATCGTGGGACCCTTGGGGTGTCACTCATTTCTGTTCCCCATCTCTAAATTGGGGCTATTAAGTTATGCCTACCTCCTAGGCCTACTGTAAATAGTATATAAATGAGATGTAAAAGACTTATTTTTTGTGTGTGGTATCATGTTCTTTTACATATCAGTTTATTTAGGTTAACACAATTCCACAAAAAATTAAACACAGAATTACCATGTGGTTCAGCAATTCCACTTCTAAATATGTGTGTGTGTGTGTATCAGTCACTCAGTCATGTTTGATTCTTTGCAACCCCATGGACTGTACCTGCCAGGCTCCTCCGTCCCTGGGGTTTTCCAGGCAAGAATACTGGAGTGGGTAGCCATTTCCTTCTTCAGGGGATCTTCCCAACCCAGGTCTCCCACACTGCAGATTGCTTACCATCTGAGCCACCAGGGAACTTCTCTGGGTATACATTCAAAAGAAATGAAAGCCGGAAGTCAGATATTTGTACCACTGTGTTCATAGCAGCATGATCCACAAGTGCCAAAAGATGGAAGCAACCCAAGTGCCCATCCACAGAAAAATGGAATATCCATACAGCCTTAAACGGGAAGGAGAGTCTGACAGCTGCTGCAACGTGGATGATGTGATGGACGTGTTGCTCAGTGAAAAGAGGCTGTCACAAATGAGGATTCCACTTATAGGAGGTCCCTGCTGCTGTTGCTAAGTCACTTCAGTTGTGTCCGACTCTGTGTGACCCCATAGACAGCAGCCCACCAGGCTCCCCCGTCCCTGGGATTCTCCAGGCAAGAACACTGGAGTGGGAGGTCCGAGAGGAGTTAATTTCACAGAGACAGAAAGTTGAATGGTGGCTGGCAGGGGCTGGAGGAGGGAGAAAGAGGAGTTAGTGTTTAGTGGAGACAGAGTTTGAGTTTTGTAGGGTGAAGTTTTGGAGATGGATGGTGGTGATGGCTGGACAACAATATGATATTTAATGTTGCTGAACCATATACTTAAGTGGCTAAGATGGTTTTTTTAAGATGGCATGCTTTATGATATATGTATTTTATGGTAATTATGTGTATTTTAGCATTAAAAAAATACTTCAAGAGCAGTGCCTGGCACAGAGAGAAAACACTGTGCTTATTTTTTTTTTTTTTTTTAACACTGTGCTTATCAAATCACTGTAGAGTAATCGAAACAGCATTGCAGGACTGTCACCCCCCCAAGGGCACAGGGACACATATTCTTGTTCTCAGATATGTGCCCCAGGCCTGGGTCATCACAGAGGCTCCATTAAGACTTGATTTTTGGGGGGTAGGGGGTGGGGACGCTGCTTGCAATGCAGGATCTTAGTTCCCTGACTAGGGATTGAACCTGTGCCCCCCTGCAGTGGAAGCAAGAAATCCTAATCACTGTACTGCCAGGGAATTCCCAGATTTCCTCTTCTGATCACCTGACACCCTTCCGGTGCCTCATCACTTTACCTGGCCCTCCTGAGCCCTCTTTACACCATCCATCCTCTCCATGCCCTGCCCTGTCCAAACCCAGGGGAGTCAGCACCCCCCAGGGGCTGTGTTCAGCCCTGGAGTGTGCAGTCCCACAGGACCCCCAGTTCTCTCACTGGCCTTGGCCCCCTGGACCACACATCCTGATTCCACCTCCCAGGTCAGAACACCCCTGCGGCTCTGGGCTCTGAGCTCTTCCAGGAGAGATGTGTCAGGGTCTGTCCATCCTTCCTGGCAGGGCAGCCGGAGCCTGGAGGGCGTGCCACCACTCCTCCCCCCCGCCCCATCCCACTCTGGTGGCTCTCCTAGGGCTCAAGGGCACAAATGGCTTCTCCCAGAGGCTGGAGCTTCTAGAACAGCTGCCAGCGCTCAGATGATGGGTGGGGGGAGACACGCGCGTGCGCGCGCACACACACACACGCACACGCACACACTCACGGTTATGTGATCAGAGTGGGGCGGGGCATTGCTCTGCCCCCTCCACAGTGAGAAGTGATCCTCAGGCCAGTCCTGCCCACACGGGCCAAGGGGAGAAGCTGGGTCCTGAGGAGACCCAGAGGAACCGTCAGCGCCCTCCACCCCTCCTCTGTCACGGGTGTTCCCCCAGTGGGCACTCCTCAAAGGCTGGTCTAGGATGGAGTGAGCTGGGGTGGAGCTGACATCGAGCAAGGTGACGGCTGAGGAGAAGGCCAGGTGGGCGGTAGAATGTCAGCTGCTGCTGCTGCTGCTAAGTCGCTTCAGTCGTGTTCGACTCTGTGCGACCCCATAGACGGCAGCCCACCAGGCTCCCCCGTCCCTGGGATTCTCCAGGCAAGAACACTGGAGTGGGTTGCCATTTCCTTCTCCAATGCGTGAAAGTGAAGTCGCTCGCTCAGTCGTGTCCGACTCTCAGCGACCCCATGGACTGCAGCCCACCAAGCCCCTCCGTCCATGGGATTCTCCAGGCAAGAGTACTGGAGTGGGGTGCCATTGAATGTCAGCAGTGAACCCCAACCTGGGGGCTGAGAACGGGGAGCAGTGGACACAGCCCACCCTTTCACACCCTCAGGTCTTAGGCCTGGCAGTCCTAGTGCCGGGGGCGTCTAACTGCCCAGCCCCCAGCCTTTCCTGCCTCCCTGCCTCGGGGCGGCAGGAAGAGGGTCCACCCAACCACACCCTCACCCACCCCAGGACCACGGTGGGATCTGCTCTGTCCTGCGCAGGGGCTGAGCCATGGCGATGGGCGCCTGCAGTGAGACCCCAGCTCAGGAGCGCCACCTGGCAAAGAAAAAGAAGACAAAGGCGCAGCGGCAGGTTTCTGTACAGGAAGTTCGAATTATACATTTTAGTAACCGGGCGAGAGAAACGAGGCATCCGGGCAACAATGCAGGGGCCACAGGGAGAATAAGAGATCGAGAGCTAGGGTTTGGCGTAAATCTTACAAAGTGTATAAAGAATCTGTGTTTCTCTACAATAACAAAAAACCAAAGGCTACAAGAGCGGTTGTATATACAAAACACGGAGATATTGCTTCACTTGCAAACAGGTTCCTGACCAGACGGGGAGACAAGACAGAAAGGGGGGCACAGGATGGGGTGAAGGCTGGAGAGCGCGCTGCGTGCAAAAAGGAGGGGGAGGTGGGGAGAGGGTCTTCTCCCAGCATAAATCTACAGGCAGGAGCTTGAGTCGCGCACGCGCGGGAGAGGATGAAGGCGTGCGCGGTGCCGGCTGTGCGTGGGCGAGCAGGCGGTTGAGAGCCAAGTGTCCGCCTGCCCAGCCCCCGGCGCCTTGCTTGGCTGGCTGAATCAGCCAGGAGTGGGGTTCGGGGTGGGAACCCGCCAGAGAGGGAGGGCGGCGATCGCTCCTCTGAGGCTGCCGTGGAAAACTGGAAGAGCCTGCTGCTCATCCCCCTGGCCTCTGGCCCGCGCCTTCCTCCTACCACCCTCCCCGCCCCGCAGAGATGAGAGGCCCACTGGAACCCAAGGAGAGCAGGTGCAGCAGCCAGGGGCTCCTAGCTTTCCTTGGTCTGGTTCTTCGAGCGGAGCTTGAGGGGAGGGCCGGAGCCAGTCGTAGAGGGGCGGGAGGGTGGGGGCGGGGCAGTGAGAGGGGCGGAGGGCCGGGACGTGCACGCACGCTTGGAACAGGTGCGGGGCGGTCACAGGTTCTGGCAGCACTGCAGCTTGTTGGGTTTCTGTCCGTCGGTGGTGGGCGGCACGCTGATGTCCACAACGTTGTTTCCGGGGGACTCGTCGTGCGCTGCACGGTCCGCAATTTGCTTCTGTGACACGATGCGATAGATCTCTACGGGGTGGGGGGAGGGAAGCACAGGGTGAGGCCGCAGTACTCTTCCGGATGTCACCTCCTCCAGGCAGCCCTCCGGATGCTGAGTTGGAATCCCTCCCAAAGGCTCCCACTGTGCCCTGGGCGCCCCTTAATGGGCTCCCGGAGGTTCCCCCCAATCCCCAAGGCTAGCTGTGTACCCGGAAACAGAAGGACCCACACCTGTCTGCAAATGTACCTCCCACCCAGGGCCACTCGTTCTGTAAGATCAGAGGCCTTCTTTTCCAAGGAGAAATTTCCAGAAGCCCGTGGGCTCCGAGTCCCTGAGGCCACATGCCTCCCGCCGACCCTGCAGGCTGTTCTCTAGTGAAGCTACCAGGACCCACCTGCAGGAGGGTCCCTGTGTTGTGAGTGACAGTACGGGTGGGACCTGGCCTCATGCTGTGGAGCAGGCCCTGTCTGTCCCCATGTCTAGACTGAACAGTGGTTTTCATGAAGGAAGGTTTGGGGGCTGTGCTCTGGAGCATGTGACCTGGGTGGCTGGGGCCCTGCTCATGCCCACCCTCTGGGACCCCAGCTTGGCCCTGTGACCACCTGTGAGGATGTTCTTAAATGCTTCCTCCACGTTGGTGGAATCCAGGGCTGAGGTCTCAATGAAGGACAAGTTGTTCTTTTCTGGAAGAGAGGATGTGGCCCAGGTGAGTCAGCTGGGGGGGTGGGGTGGGGGGCACCCCTACCCTCTCCTGGGGACCCTGCCTGCCTGCCCACTCACCTGGTCCAGGAGATGAAGGTTGGGGGCCAAAGGGGTAGGACTGGATACTTACTCTCGGGGAGGGGAGACTGGCTCTGTGGCCACAGGCATGGAAGATGCACCCAGTGTGGGCCAGCTGCCTTGCCTGCCTTCCAGATGCTTCTCTGACACCTCAGTCAGAGTCCCGCTCTCAGCAGCATGGCCCCTCGAGGCCCCGGCCAGAGCAGATGACCCAGAGTGACCCCCTGGCTGCCCTCTGGCCACCCCTTCAGGTCTGGTGGGCACTCACCTGCGAAGGCGCGGGCCTCATCCGTGGGCACAGCCCGCAGGTGGCGCAGGTCGCTCTTGTTGCCCACCAGCATGATGACGATGTTGCTGTCAGCATGGTCCCGCAGCTCCTTCAGCCAGCGCTCCACGTTCTCATACGTCAGGTGCTTGGCAATGTCATATACCAGCAGGGCGCCCACTGCACCACGGTAGTACCTGCGAGGATGGAGGGGTGGGGCCAGGTGTGAGCTGAGTCAGTGCCTGAGGGGGCATCCCAGGCTCCATGGGCAGCAGCTCCTTGGCCTGAGGGGTGACCAACATGGCCTCGAGAGAGAGGTGCGTGTCCTGAGGCCCCAGGCTCCACCCCCCAGATTCAGCTCAGGAATGGGGAGGCCTGAGAGAGAGTTGGGAATCTGGGGTCAGAAGACACTCCTTGGGTCAACCACTAAAAGGAGAAGACCACCACACAGGGAAATGCCCTGTGTGGCCTAATGCCTGCTGTGGCCTGTCCTGTCCGGGGCACCAAGCAGATGGATGGACAGGCATTCAGTCCAAGAGATCAAGGAGCGGAGGAAGGGACCTGGCCTCAGTGAAAGGAATCCAGGAGGCAGCAAGTGGCTGATGGAAGTTGGAAGGGTCAGGGAAGAGGCAGCCTGTGGGGTCATGATGGCTACTGGGAGGCCAGGATGGAGTGGGACATGGTGAGCACTGGTGGGGGGCTGGGCGGGCTGAGCAGACAGGATGGGGCGCAGGCAGAGGGGAGTGGCCCAGGCCAAGACTGACGATGACAGCCCTCACCATGCAGCCAGTGCCCAGAGGCACGGCAATACGTCAACAGGACCCAGGGGTCAGAGGGGCTGTGGGGCGTGCCCACCTGGGGGTCACAGCATGGCCAAGACTGGGCACCAGCCTTCTAGCGGGTCCACAGCTCCCAGGGATCTTGTCCCTCCACCCTGGGCCTCCTGCTCTCGGGGTTGTGTTCACGATTCCCCTCTCCCCTGGCCCCGCTGCTCACGCCGAGGTGATGGCGCGGTAGCGCTCCTGGCCAGCAGTGTCCCAGATCTGCGCCTTGATGGTCTTGCCGTCCACCTGGATGCTGCGGGTGGCGAATTCAACGCCGATGGTGCTCTTGCTCTCCAGGTTGAACTCGTTGCGGGTGAAGCGGGACAGCAGGTTGCTCTTCCCCACGCCCGAGTCCCCGATAAGCACCACTGGGGGGAGGGGTGGGGAGGGGCACGAGTGAGGCTCCCTGGGCCAGAAGCGGGCAGTGCCCCAGAGCCGAGACCCCACATGCCACCCACATCCACCCACAGGGCCTTCACAGCGGCGCCCAGGGTGCTGCAGACGCATGACAAGAGTCAGATGGAGCGGAGTCAGTACTGTCCTGGGCCCCTAGCATGAGGTACGACACGAATAGGGTCCTTTAGAGCAGGGCTGCCCCAGATGGGACCCAGGCACTGGGCAGAAGGCAGCCTGGGGAGTCGCAAACCTCGACAGTCCCAAACTTCCCTGGTGACCTGGGAAGTCAGGGCATGCCTGAGAAAGCCTCAGGACTGGGTGACCTTCCGCAGGTCACTTAACCTCTCTGGGCTGCCTTTTCCACAGGAAGACAGTGACGGGAGCACCTTAGGGAGGGGGTCATGGGAATGCCTGGGATCGGAACTCAGCCAACATCTGGTACACTAGGGCAGGTTTGCAGGGCAGGTAGGGGGGTGGTGTCAGATCATCCTGCAGGCACGACGGAACAAGAGCCTGCCTGAGCCGTGAACGCAGAGCAGGGCAGAAAATGGGCGAGTCTCTCTCCACTCTTCCCTTTATCGTGCTGCCTGTCCCCAGCTGTGTAAGCCCTGCCTCTGGGGGCCCAGCCACTCCAGGCTCTGGGCTGGAAAGGCCAGGAGGGGCTGTGTTCAGGCTCAGAACACAGTCCCGGGGACTTGTGTCCGTGTGTGCACCGTGTGTGCGCAGTGCAGAAGAAACAGCGTCTCTCTAGATGCTCCAGTTGGAAACCACAGGGACGCCCAAGCGTTGGTCTTAGGCTCTGGCACCCCAGGGGCTGCGGACATGGTCGGTCGCTCAAGGCCCCAGCGAAGTTTTTCCTTGATGAGAAATTCTATGTGTGCGCGCCCAGATTCCTGCTGCTTGTTACAGCTTCGCTGCTCCCTGACCCCAGACAGGAGCTTCTACGTTTATTCTCAGCGTCGACGAACAGGCTGTTTTCCTCTACGCCGCCAGAGGGCGACTGTGAGCACCCAGAGTGGGTTCCCCCCCGTCCCCTACCCCCTCATAGGGATCCCACCTCCAAAGTCCGGAGCCCACAGGGCCCTGCATGACCTGCCCCGTCCCCTCCCTGCCCTCATCTCCCCTCTTTTTCCCCCCTCACTCACTCTGTTCCAGACACGTGGGCCTCCTCGCGACACTACCCTTTACCTGGAAGGTTATTCCCCAAGTACCCACCAGGTTCCTGCTCTCCTCTGTGTGGCCCCTCTGGTGGCACTTGATCAAGGAGGCCAAACCCTGCCATTTTCTTAAAACGTCATTCCCCAGTCCCCTTCCCTGCCTTTCCTCCATAGCTTCCAACCCACCACACTCGCCAGCTTTCATTTAATGATTTTTTTTGTCACTCTGCCTCGAGGGCAGCCATCTTGGACAGTCTGGTTTGCTTGTCGTATCCCCAGGACCTGGCGCGGTGTGGCGCACAGGACACACCTGATTAATACCTATTGGATGAACGAATGCCAAAGGAGCTGGCGGAGCTTCCCAGGCCCACCTCTCCCCCACTGGGAGATGCCCAGGTCACCATCCTCGGGCTCTAAGTAAGGAGGGGTAGGCCAGGCAGCTCCCAGGACTCAGTACGCTCTCTGGACTGGCTGCATTAGAGCCAAGAATAACAAGAACAAGAAGAATGTTCTGTGCTGAGAAAGCTCTTGATGTGCTATCACCTCACATATACATCACATGACGCATTTTACAGATGAGAAACTGAGGTGCAGACAGGCAGCCACTTGCGTGGGACCATCCAGTTGAAGAGTGGTTCAGCAGGATGTGAACCCAGGATTCCTAAGTACAGGGCTGAGCTCAGGGGTCTGGGTTTAGCCTCCTCTCCCACCATCTGGGGTATCCTGACCCCCTACAGTAGCTGGAAACTCCTTTTCATCCTTCAAAACCCCTGGGTTCAGGCACTCCTCTCCTCTCAAACTACCACCAAGCCACTGATGACAATGCCAATGTCCTCTCCTGACACCATGGGCACCAGACACAAGAATGCCAAGTTGACTTCAGAGAATGGTGGAAAGAGGTCAGTGAACATGGGCCTGAGGGCCAAGGACTCCCAGCCATGCCAGTGGGGCCACGGCTGGACTGACTGTGGGCCCACTGTCCACACCCCCAACCCCTGACCTCCTTCCCATGGTGATGGCATGAATCTGGCCAAAGCCAAGAAGATTTGCACACAGGTCTCATGTCCTCAGGAACAGAACAGGAAATGCAGAGGAAGAGGGTCCCTTTGGGCCCGGCCCTGTATTCCCCCTACCCTCTCACGGTCTTCCCAGCCTTGTCCATCTGTCCAGCCTGGGGGTCCCATTCTCCACATGGGGTCTGCTCTGGCCCAGCCAACAATCTCTTGAGCCCCACAGGCCAGGCCCAGCCCTAAGGGCTTTGTTATGGAGTTCGCAAGGCCACCCCAGGGACAGATGCTCACATGATCATGTATAGTTGGGGATGCTTAACCCAGAGTGACCAAGTCCCCTGGCCCAAGGTCACGCCATGAGAAGAGTGGAGCCCAGAGCCACACAAGGGCCACCAGCCACAGCCCAGACAAATGGCCCAGAAGGCAGGGCTGCCCCCTAGGTCCCTGGCACACGGTGCCCAGTGCAGAACTGGCTGGTGAGGCAGTGGCCAGGCCAGTCCTGTGTGCAGGCTGTGGAATAAGGATGGCATTGTCCAAAGTACAAGTCATCTGTTGTCTCAGGGAAAGAAAGAGCCCTTGAGGACATGGCCCCCAGCATTTCCCCAGAAGTTGGTGGCATCACTGGCCGGGACACAGTCCCCCAGGGCACACCACTTGGCTGGCCAAGCAGGCAAGCCCCGCTGGCAAAAACAAAGAGCTGGCACCTCTTGGAAACCCTTGGTCCCCTGCCCTGCCCCAGGACAGTGCAGCACATCTAGAGTCCAGCCTCTGACACTCAGGCCACTGAGTGGCCATCAGAGGCACTGCCCCCCCCATTCCAGGCTGATCAGGGGTCACAGATGCTCCCACTGTGGACCTCACCACCTGGTCCATCAGAGGAGAGGTCAAGGGAACCCCTGGGGAATTGACGGGCAGGCTGGGGAAATGGCCCTGGACTGAAAAGGATAAAATGTTAGCAGGATAAAAGTGAGGGTCTATAATTAGATACAAATAAATAAACTCACTTCTGGGGGTGCGAGGGATGAGCCTAGTGGAAAAGGAGAAGCATGTGGGAAAACCCCCAGGGGGACCTGTTGGCCTTGACCAGGAGGACAGGGGAGCCAACCTGTGATGTGGCTGCCAGAAAAGCACATTGGTGCCGGGAGGGCTGGGCAGAGGGCAGCCAGTGTCCTGAGTGAGCGGTGTGGCCCCTCAATGCCCAGGGCAGGGCCAGGGAAAGGTGACTGAAGCCTGGGGGAGGCTGGGCACAGGATGGGGGATGGGAAGATCACAAACCACTCCACTCCAGAAGGGCTCCCCCGACCAGGCGGCAGGGCGGGGGAGCTGTGTGGTGAGAAAGTGGATCCTTGTCAACCCTTCCAGCACAGCTGTGTCTGGACACCTCTCTACTGCCCAGGCCTGACCCTCTGCAGGCCATGGGGTCACAGGAGGGCCTGTGGGGGGGCAGCTTATTCACATTTCTGTCTACTTGCCATATTTATGGCCAGTGATGTGATAGTGGCAGCTCGCTGCCTGCTGTCTTCCTTCCTTCTTTATTTCCCAGAGTCAGAATTTCCTTTTCCTATTTAACTGAGTGGATTTAGAGACAAATATTAAAAGATAATTGGCAGGGGAGGGGGAGGGTTCTTCCCTGGTGGCTCAGTGGTAAAGAATTGCCTGCCAATGCAGGAGACACAGGTTCAACCCCTGGTCTGGGATGATCCCTCATGCCATAGGGCAGCTAAGCCTGTGTGCCACAATTATTGAGCCTGGGAGCCAACACTACTGAAACACGCATGCCCCAGTGTCTATGCTCTGCAACAAGAAAAGCCATTGCAATGAGAAGCTGACACCACCACAGAGAAACTAGCCCCCTCTTGCCGCAACGAGAGAAAAGTCCGCACAGCAACAAAGACTTAGCACAGCCAAAAATAAATAATAGAGGGTCAAAAAATAATAGAGAGGTCCTCTGACAAGGCATTAAGTGTGAAGGGAGGTCTCAGATGACCAGACTGGGAACCGCTGACCTTGTGGGTTAGACTGTCACTTCTGACCCGGCTCGAGGTCAGCAGGGCACCTGCTAGAGCGCAGGGGGAGAGGGCAGTGGGGCAGGCGGGCATTGCCCCCTGGGGCCAGTTGTCCCTGAAGTATTTCCAGAAAGAGGACTCAGGAGATGGGTCCTGGGAAGCGCACAGCCCAGTTCCAGTGCCCCTGACCCAGTAACTGTTCTTCTGGGAACAGACTTCAAGGAAATAAACCAAAGGACAAAAGATGACTCGTGCAAACACTTGGAGCTGGATTATTTACAACAGCAAATTGTTGTGTTCCGAGTGGACCTGGAATTAGCTCTCAAGGGTGGCCAATGTCAGCTGGGGAGCCCAGCTCAGCGGCACAGGACCTGACCAAAGCCTAGGTTCACACAGAAGACTCTGGAAAGTCAGTGACCCCTAAACCAGCCCTGCAAATAACAAGTGAGGAAGGACCACAGAAACACTGGGAGGGGGAATTTCCCTGGTGATCGACCCAGTGGCTAAGACTCCATGCTCCCAATGCAAGGGGGCCAGGGTTCAATCCTTGGTCAGGGTACTAGATCCCACATGCCGCAACTAAGTCCCAATGCAGCCAGATAAATAAATATTTATAAAAGAAAAGAGACTCTGGGAGGAACGCCCCCTACCCAGGCCTGCCCAGCAGTACACATGCAGGTGGGAGCCAGTCAGCACCTGGGGAGCAGCCCCCTGGAGTAGGCTGGGTAGACATAGGCACCATGTGCTGCAGGACTGGCATCCAGGCCACCTGTCACCCACCCTCAAAGCCCTGACAGTGTCCATTCTCGCCTCTAATGTGAGACCCCCCAGGGCTCAGTCAGCACCTGAGCCAGATGCCTGCTGACCACACAGCCTCACCTGCTGGCAACCTATGAGCTTGCAAGCAGCTCCTGGAGCCCACAATGCTGTGTGACAGAGTGGCACAGGGGCTCCCTCTGCCCAGAAACCATTCACTACTGGAGATCCCACTTTCTACATCCCCAAGGTCCCCAGAACCCCAGACTCAACCAGGGATGATACCACAGACACATAGTGACGGGCACACTACATTCCCAGCCATGGCCAAGCTCCCCCAATGAGGCAAAGATGCCAAAGGCTGGCATGGGAGGTAGCATGGCAAGGGTGCCCCGAGTGGGCCTGGAGTTAGCTCTCAAGGGTGGCCAATGTCGGCCGGGGAACACAGCTCAGTGGCACAGGACCTGGCCAAAGCCTAGGTTGGCACAGAAGGCTCTGGAAAGTCAGTGACCCCTAAGCCAGCCCAGCAATGGCTGCCTGACCTGCCCACGTCTTACTTGAGGCCCCTAGAGCCCTCTGCTCCCTGGCCAAGGAAGATCCTTTGGTAGGTTGGAGGAGGAGGTCTGACAACCCCAGGTACACTGCTTAAATGGTCTGGGTTCAAATCCTGCTCCACCACGTAAACTGTGCCCGTTTCCAGGTTCGTAAAGAGAAAGACTGGATAATACAATACCGACCTCACTGTGGCGAGGGCTTCAATGAATTCACGTGTGTAAAGTGCTTAGAAAAGTGCAGGTATTTGGAGAGCGCTCTTAAAAGAGTTCTAAGAGTTAACCATTAGGTCTGGGTTTAGCACACACAGTCCCTGACTTCCCCCCCCACTCCAGGTGCCCCTCAACGCATTTCCGACTCCACTTCCCAATCCAGGCTCCACTGCCCTCCCACCACCACCACACCTTGATCCCCATTGTTCTCCCCTACCTTCCCGGGCACCCTACAGATGCACTGCCACTAATCAAAACAGGCCCCTCCCACTAGGTGAGAGCACCGCCCCCATTCGCCCAGCCCATTTCTTGGACACGCCCACCACATCCTAGCACCGCCTCTAACGGCCCCGCCCCCATCGCGAAGGGAGCTTTCCACTCAGCCCGGCCCGCCAAATGCTGGGGCGGCCCCGCCCCTCTGAAGGCCCCGCCCCTAACGGCCTCTCCCACTGCCCGGGGCCCCACCCACTCTGGGCCCTGGCCCCGCCTCGGCGCATCCCGGGCCCCCAAGCCTCTCTGGGCAGCCGGCCTCGCATGGCCGCGCACCCTGGCCCGAACTTGACCAAGACCGGCCTTCACTGGCCTTTCTCGGCTGCCCGGCCTGCTGGGCCCCAAGCTTCGGGCTGCGGCCTAGGCCCAGAGGCCTGAAGCGCAGCCTCGGCTCCTGCCTGCCACCGCCCGCTTGCCCGTCTGTGCCCCACCGACCGCACCTTTGAATAGGTAGTCGTACTCGTCGTCCCGGGTCCCCATTGTCCTGGCGCTTCCGGCGGGATCGGCGACTCCGCAGCCCCACCACAAACACCCGACGGGGGCGGAGCCGGCGCCGCGCAGAGCGGCGGCCGAATGGCCAATCAGCGGTGGGTGATGTAGCGACCGGCACCCAGGGCAGCCAATAAGAGACGGAAGCAGAGCCTCTGGGGTGGGCGCCTCCGGAGACCCACCTTCTTCGCCCTCGGTCTCCCGGAGAAAGGCGGAAGGAATGCGGACCTTTCGGAAGTGACAGCCTCACCAGCCTATCAGAAGCGAGTTCTGGAAGGCGGGGCGGAAGACTGGAAGAATGGAACGGATTGACGGGGCGAGTAGCCAATGAGAGGTTTGATTCAGATAGTACCGGGCCACCAGATGACCTGTCCGGGAAGGGAAATAGGGCTACGTCCAGGTAGTGTTACGCTATTTAACGTCCCGATGACGTCATAGGTCAATGCGCGCTGCTCTGCGGTACGCCCACTCCCACCCTCGCTGCCCCAGTAAATGACAGCTCCTGGCGGGCATCTGTGTGTGGACCTTTTCTTCTTAGAGGTCCCCTTCTTTCTGGGTTGCAGTTTCCATCCCTACGGCGGCCTCGGTTTCCTCACTCTGTATAACAGGGAAGAAATCTTAGGGAATCTTGGAGTATAACTAGATCATTGATCTAAACAGATCTAATCTACCACCACCGTCAGTCATTGGGTCTTTGTTTAACAAATATATATAAATCCTTACTGGATGTCAGAATCCCTCTGCCAAGCAGGAGATGCAGGTTTGATTGTGGAGAAGGAAATGGCAACCCACTCTAGTATTCTTGCCTGAAGAATCCCATGAACAGAGGAGCCTGGTGGGCTACAGTCCATAGGGTTGCAAAGAGTCGGACACAACTGAGCGACTAAACAACATCTGGGATGTCAGACACTCTCCCCTTCTCTGTCTCTTTATCTTGTTTTATTCCACATCTCTTCTGCCGTAAGGAGGATTTATTTATCTTCCCTTGACATTAAAGTATATTTCCCTCTCAATCCTGTTAATAAACAAAATTCAACTGAGTAAATGTGAAGATCTTATTGCCCTTATTAAAAGGTTCATGAATCAAGCAACATCTCATCTGTCAAGCAGAGATAATTCCCAGTTGTTGTTGTTCAGTAACTCAGTTGTGTCCAACTCTTTGCGACCCCATGGGCTGCAGCACCCCAGGCTTCCCTGTCCTTCACCATCTCCCAGGGTTTGCTCAAAACCATGTCCATTGAGTCAATGATGCCATCCAACCATCACATCCTCTGTCACCCTCTTCTCCTGCCTTCAATCTTTCCCCGCATCAGTGTCTTTTTCAATGAGCTGACTCTTTGAATCAGGTGGCCAAAGTATTGAAGCTTCAGCTTCAGCATCAGTCCTTCCAATCAACCTTCCATTGAGGGTTCATTTCCTTTAGGATTGTACAAAATGGAAGACTTTTATAGAAAAGAGGGTGGAACAAAGAAGTCATGCACAACAGAAAAATGAAAGCCTTCAGGTGAGACCAGCTTTTGATTGGCTGAATTGTGGTGTTTCCATTGGCTGGACAGGAAGAAAGTCTTCTTTTCTCCCACTTGAGTGAAGTAGTAGCAGTTTCTGTTTGGGAGCGTAAGGTGCCTCTCTTCTGGTTGGGGTCTGTAACTGATATCTTCCTGTTTGGGGTAATTGAAGAGTGGCAGGTCATAAGAGCTCCCTCTGCAAGCCTTTTTAACTCCTTTTTCTTTTTTTAATTTGCCTGCGCTGGGTCTTAGTTGCCGCATGCGGAATCTTTTAGTTGAGTCATGGAGGCTCTTAGTTGCAGCATGTGGAATCTAGTTTTCCTGACCAGGGATCAAATCAGGGCCCCCTGCCTTGGGAGTGTGGGATCTTAACCACTGCGTCACGAGGGAAGTCCCTTTGATGCCAATTTTAGTTGAGGTTTCCTGTTATTAATTTTCACAAATATATTTACATATTTAGTTTCTGTCCCCCACCAACAGAGCATCAACCCTGTGAGGGCAGAGACTGTGTTTGTGGCCATCACTGCTTTGTCATAGCTAGTGCACAATAAATGGTTGATTAATGATAGTGTAAGTGTAGGGGCTTCCCAGGTGGCACAGTGGTGAAGAATTTGCCTACAATGCAGGAGATGCAGGAGACTCGGGTTTGATCCCTGGGTCAGAAAGATGGAGGAGGAAATGGCAACCCAATCCAGTATTCTTGCCTGGAAAATTCTATAGGCAGAGGAGCCTGGTGGGCAGGCTACAGTCCATGGGGTTGCAACAAGTCAGACACAACTGAGCATGCAGGCATGCTCTATGCAGTGTAAGCATAGAGCTCATGTGCTAATTATAGTAATTATTATAATTGCCTCCTGGACCTCATCCTTGGGATGTTCACCAGGCATCCCAAACACAAATTTGACCTCTTTTCCCGTATTCTCTCCTCCTCCTGTGACTCCATCCCCCCACTCCCATCATCAAAGCCAGAGGTTGTGGACTCCTCTCTTTTTCTCATCCTTTATTCCCCTGCCCCTCTCTCCCATCCCCTCCCTCAATTGCATTACTCTGCCCCTCCTCCCTCCTAAATTTCTGACCACTTGGCACCCTCTCCTCTGCTGCTGCCCCTGTCCCAGCCCTGTCATCACTACCTGGACCTGTGTTTCCTGTTCCCAAAATTCCCTGCTCTGTGCTCACCTCATACAGTCTGTTCTTCGCATAGGAGTCAGAGTCTTTCTTTCTTCCTTTCTTTTCAAATTGAAGTATAGTTGATTTACAATGGGATTCCCTGGTGGCTCAGATGGTAAAGAATCCACCTGCAATGCCGGAGACCTGGGTTTGATCCCTGGGTCGAGAAGATCCCCTGGAGAAGGAAATGGCAATCCACTCCAGTATTCTTGCCTGGGAAATCCCATGGACGGAGGAGACTCATGGGCTACAGTTCATGGTGTTGCAGAGTCAGACATGATCGAACCGACTAACACTTTCACTTTCACTTGATTTACAAGTATATAAATCACTTGATTTATATACTTTCAAGTATATAGCAAAATGATTCATGTAAATATATATGAATATATATTCATATAAATATATATATCTCAGATTATTTTCCATTATAGGCTATTGCAAAATATTGAATATAGTTCCCTGTAGTGTACAATAGGCCCTTGTTGGTTACCTATTTTATGTTTAGTAGTGTGTATATTGGAGCAGGAAATGGCAACCCACTCCAGTGTTCTTGCCTGGAGAATCCCAGAGATGGAGGAGCCTGGTGGGCTGCCGTCTATGGGGTCACACAGAGTCGGACACGACTGATGCGACTTAGCAGCAGTGGCAGCAGCAGCAGTGTGTATATGGGGCTTCCCTGGTGGCACTAGTGGTAAAAAACCTGCCTGCCCATGCCGGAGATGCAAGAGACATAGGCTTGATCCCTGGGTTTGGTTCGTGGGTCGGGAAGATACCCTGGAGGTCGAAATGGCAACCCACTCCAGTCTCTTGCTTGGTGGTGAATGGATCCCATGGACAGAAGAGCCTAGTGGGCTACAGTCCATGGGGTTGCAGAGAGTCAGACATGAACTGAAGCAGCTTAACACGTGCACACACATACTGAGAAAGTCATACCTTTTTTTTCCAGTTCTTTTTTTTAAGTTAGTTCTTTATTGAAGTATTGTTGATTTACAATGTTGTGTTAATTTCAGGTGTATAGTACAGTGATTCATATATATATATAATATATATTCAATTATATATGGAGACATATTTTTCAGAAATTTAAAAATATTTATTTTTATTTATTTGGTTGTGCCAGGTCTTAGTTGCAGCAGGAGTGACCTTCAGTCTTCATTGCAGCATCTTTAATTGTGGCATGTGGGATCTAGTTCCCCGACCAGGGATTGAACCCGAGCCCAGAACACTGAGAGCCCAGAGTCTATTTATTTAATTTTGGCCGATCCATGAAGCTTGTGGGATCTTAGTTCCCCTAAACCAGAAATTAATCCGCACCCTCAGCAGTGAAAGCACAGCCTCCTAACCGCTGGACGGTCAGGGAAGTCCCTCTAACTGGAATTTGAAAGCATCGGCATTGTTTTTTCACCGAGTTTAGTTTTCCTAACCTATTTATAGCAAGTGATATGGGTTTTCCACATGCTGTAGAGATATGCCTCTACTTTTTAAAAAACTCGGTCAATAAGTCCCTGTATGCCTAGGAGTGTGTCGTCTGGCTTAATTATTAACAACACACCCCCCTTTCACTCTCAACAGTGTCTCCATTTGGATGATCAATTAGAAGAGTGTCTCTGTTTGGACCCTTATCTGTAATGGGAATACATGCATGGTGCTGAGACAAATCTTTTAAAAATTTATTTATTTTTATTCATTTGGCCGAGCCAGGTATTCGCAACTGGCCGAGCCAGTTGCAGCAATGGGGATCTCTGATCTTTGCTGTGGCATATGGGGTCTTTTGTTTCGGCATGTGAGATCTAGCTCCCTGACTGGGGTGGAACCTGTGTCCCCTGCATTAGGAGCATGGAGTCTTAGCCACTGGACTGCCAGGAAAGTCCCCAGATGAGGATCTTTCTGTTGACTAGCGTGTCCCAAGCACTTGGGACAGGGCTTGGCCTTTAGTAGGTGCTTAAGAAATATTAGTTGAATTTATATGTGTGTGTGTGTGTGCACACCCGCGCGCTAAGTCACTTCAGTCTTGTCTGCCTCTTTTGTGACTGCATGGACTGTAGCCCGCCAGGCTTCTCTGTCCATGGGGATTCTCCAGGCAAGAATACTGGAGTGGGTTGCCATGCTCTCCTCCAGGGGATCTTCCCGACCCAGGGATCGAAGAACGTGTGTCTCATGTCTTCTGCACTGGCAAGCGTGTTCTTTACCCCTAGTGCCACCTGTGAAGCCTATATATATATATATGTATATATACACTACATACACATACACACATATATATTTTTTCTTTTTATTCACCCCTCCTCACCCCCTATATGTATATATTTTAAGGCTAATTTAAAGGAAAACTTTTGCAGACATAGCCAAAAGTGGGAAGAGTTTACACAAAACTCTGCATTAATGTAAGAGTAGAGGGAATTCCCTGGCAATTCAGTGGTTAGAACTCTTGAGCATTCACTGCCGAGGTCGTGGGTTCAATCCCTGGTAGGAGAACTAAGATCCGCAAGTTGCAAGGCAAGGAAAAAAAAAAAAGTAACACAGTAGAGCTGGGTTGTGCAAGATGGTGGCCATTGGCCACTGTGGCTGCTGAGCCCTTAAATATGGTCGGTCCAAATGGAAATGTGCCGTAAATGTGACATCTATACCGGGTTCAGAAGACTCAGTACGAGAAGCCACGTCAAGTATCTCAGTAACTTTTATATTGACCACATGTTTAAACTGCAATATTTTGAATATATCAGGTTCAATCAAGTACACTCCTAAATAATTTTTTCTTTCTTATATATATATATATATTTTTTTTTTTTTTTTTTTTGCCCATGCCACAAGGCATGTAGGATCTTATTTCCAGACCATGGATCAAAGCTGTACCCCCTGCAGTGGAAGCTCAGAGCCTTAACTACTGGACCACCAGGGGAATCCCCTACTTTGTTTCTTTTTAAACTTTAGCTGTTTTTATTTCCTTTTTCTTTGTTTTGCAAAAACGTGACCCCTAAAAAAAAATAACATTAAATATGCAGCTTACATCCCTATTTCTCTCATGTGGCCAGACACTAAAAGGTTATCAAGATTCATGTGCATAAGTATGATCAGGAAGAGCATCAAACTTTCTCTATTACCTGCTTCCAGAAGGACGAAATGAGGGTTTTGCTTTGTACCTCTGAAAATGAACATGAGATCTCCATTATGAAACCATAAGTGAAGGAAGTTGAAAGCAGATGTTGGAGACGGTGGGGATGACTAGCATTGTCCTCAAGAGCCCTGGAGTGTTCACCCTCCACCCTGTGAGCCTGTTTATGCGGACTCTGAAAACTGTCCACTTTGAAAAACAAACCAAAGGACATAAAAGAATGAAATGTTTTGAAGTTGCTTTTATTCCGAGAATTCTGTGGGTTCCACCCAGACGCCGTGGGCGCCAGCTGACTCACAGCACCCAGGCACCACAGTACGGTGAGGGTGCCCAGGCCTACGGGAAGCCCTGGTCCTCCAGCCAGTCAATGTGACTGAATCCACTGGCCATCGAGGGCCGGCCTGGCTGCCCCACCCCCGCAGGGTCCCCTCTGCATCCCCTGCTCCTTGGCGGGTGAGGGGGGTTTCTGTGCCCCTCTGTCCCACGTTTTCGGGGTCTGTGCCCAGCAGCCCTACAGCCCTGCTCTCCTCAGAGGGCATTTCCTGCAGCCTCCCCTACTCATCAAGGGGACCTCTCCAGTCATGGGCATCTTCTCTGTCCTCGAGGCTCCAGACAGCCCTTGCCTGGAGCCCCTGCCCAGGCAGGGAGTGGCCACACGTGGACAAGAGTCACTGTCCTCTGGGGGCCTGAAACCAGGCCCCAGAGAGGAGGCTAGGAGGCCGCTGTGGGCTGTACCAGGATGGTGGTGGCCTGCAGTGGGTAGTAGCGGCCCCGCCAGGTCTTCCAGAAGATGCCCTTCTTACGCTGCTGCCGCTGCCTTGGAATGGAGTGGAAATACTGGCCGTTCAGGTTGGAGTGACTGCAGGTGCCAAACCACCAGCCACCTGCCAAGGTCAGAGAAAAGGGGACATGGTCAAGCCTGTGGGTCCTTGGGTCTCCAGTGGGGCCGAGGTGGGGAGGGGGCTGGGTGTTGGCCATCACCCGCTTTAGATGAGAGAACTTTGGCAGTGGTTGTCAGACTGTGTTCCAAGGAACCCCAGCTTGTGACAAAGGCACCTCAGGGGCTCAGGGCACCTCCCCACCCCATCCTGGTAACTGCGGCTTTTACATCTGTGACCCTGGCAAGTTACTTCTCCACACTTGCCACATGGTGAACATTTATTAAAGCCTTTCTATGACTGTCGTGTGTTTCACTAGTTTGTATCACACTGAACCATGTGAAATTAATCACTATTCCATCCTTCTTCCCAAGACGGAAATGGCAACCCACTCCAGTGTTCCTGCCTGGGAAATCCCATGGACAGAGGAGCCTGGCGGGCTACAGTCCTCGGGGTCACAAAGAGTTGGACATGACTCAGTGACTAAACAACAAACAACCATCCTTCTTCGACCCACCACAAGGCAGTTTCATCTGTTTCACTTCATAGGTCGTGGGCTCTGCCTTCAGTTTGTCTTGGTGGCTAGCCTGTGGCAAAGTCATCTCATTGTATTAATATTTTCATAGCAATCATGTGGTGTGGGCAGAGTGGTTATACCCTTTCTTTTTTTCTGGCCTCACCATGCAGGATCCTAGTTCCGTGACCTAGGATTGAACCCATGTCCCCTACAGTGGAAGCTCAGATCCCCAACCACTGGACCACCAGGGAAGTCTCTATACCCATTTTAAAGATGGGGAAAATGAAGGGGGGGAGGCCTTGTCAGTTGCCTAAGGGTCCACAGCAAGTAAGGAGAAGGGGGCACAGAAATAAGGACTTCCCTGGTGGTCCAATGGTTAAGAATCTGCACTCCCAATGCAGGGGGCACGGGTTTGATTTCTGGTCAGGGAACTAGATCCCACATGCTTCAACTAAGACCTGGCACAGCCAAAAAAAAGAACAGTGGCATGGAAACAGATGGGGTTGAAGGCGGCGGGGCAGGGATGCAGAAAAGCTGTGTGGAGAAGGGCAAGATGGGGAGGGACAGGGCTCGCTTACCAGAGAGGCTCCTGGCGCAGTTCTTGTCTCCGCGGAGGTCGTGGTCCTGGTCCCAAGTGGAGAAGGGCAGGGAGAGGCCACTGGGCGAGAAGGTGGTGGCGCCCAGTTTGCTGGCCACTGGTGGCGTGAGCTGCAGGCTGTAGGCAGTGTCTTCACCCCCCAGGTGGATGGGGAACTGCAAGGACTCGGCATTGCCCTCCCAGTCCTGCAGCTGCACAGCCAGGCGGCTGCCACGGTCCCCAAGGATGTGATGCACCTTCTCCAGGCCCAGCCAGAACTCGCCTGCCACGGGAGAGGCCAATCCATGAAGAGGACCCCCAGATCTGTAACACTCTCCTCCCCGCTATGCCTCTGGCCTGCAGGAAACACCTACCTTGGGGGTCTCCGAAGCCATCTTTGTAGGCTTCCCAGGGCTGGTTAAAGTCCACGGAGCCATCCTGACGCCTCTGAATTACGGTCCAGCCTCCATCTGCCCAGAAAAGTGCGAGGTCATCAGGAGGATTCTTCTTATAAGGGATCCTGCCTCCCCTGTTTGGCTCCCTAAACCCCAAAGCACCTCTAAACCCAGGGAGAACAGTTCCTCTCACCCACCCCAGCAGGATGGGAGGAAGACTGGCAAAGAAAGAAGGTGAGCTGGCCAGTAAGCTGGGGGTTCTGCCTAGATCTTTGTCCCAGGACTCAGCAGAGAAGGAGGAAGTGGGGAATAAGAAGTGGCTGCACTTGACGGAAAGACAACCAGGCCTGTGATATTCAGGGTACCTGGGGGCCAGCCCAGCCCTACCTGAGGTCATTTTGCAGTTAACCAGGAAAGGCGGGGATCCCTGGGGCTGGATCTGGAACAATCCACTTTCCCTCTCTCCCTCTTCAAACAGCTCCTGGCAGTCCCTGGGCAGTCCTGAAGGACAGACAAAAGATGGGGGGGATTGAAACGGAGAGCCGTCCTAGGGGCGTCTAAGGAAACAGGCATGTCTGGGGGCTAGGCAGCATGTGACAGGGGCAGGAGGGGCCACTCCTCAGCTCACCGTGCCCCCTTCCACTTGCCTAAAGTTGCCCATGACTCCCCAGGACCAGCCAGACCCATCCTGCCTCCTCCCACCCTGAACGCCCATCCTCTGGCCACACAGCCTTCCTGGTAGCACACACGCTCTGGCCACAGGGCCTTTGAACATGCTAGTATTCTGCCTAGGACCTCTTCCCTCATGCAGTTCTCTGCCTCATATTAAAAGTCCCAGCTTCTGGAAAGGATGATGTCTCAGACACCCATCCCTCCCCACCCCTCCCCCACATCCTGTTGCAATAAATAGGGAAAAAAGAGGAATGAGTTTTTTTCTTTCCCTTTCCCGAGAACAAAGAAGATAAAGAGAACAGTGATCAGGCCTGAACATTCCTAGTTGTTTCCTTTTTCTTACTTTAACTGCTCCTAACTCTGCTTGTCTGTAAGGAAGCTTGCTCTTCGGCCTTTCTGGGGTTTACCCTTACAACACCCTTCCCCTTGTAGTTACACACTGGAAAGAAGACCACAGAGCCACGGAACAGCCAGACTCAGTCACTGAGTTACCAACACCAGACTATGGCTGTCTTAGAAACAATGCAAGAGGGAGAAATCAAGACCCTGTCACCTTTGTTCCTCATCACCGACCCCTGACTATCAGCCTTTGCCTTATATAAGGCCCGAGACTCATCATGGGCGTTGAGGGGGCACAGTTCTTGAGGCATGAGCCTACCGTGTTTCGAAACTCTTTGCTGGCTGAGAATTAAAGCCACCTTTCTATTCCCTCCAAACTCTGTCTCTGTATTTTTTTCTTCGGCTTCAGTGGGCAGAGAAGGCCAAGATTTTGGCCATCATTAGCCCGAGACCAGGCTAAGGGCCACTGAGGACTTCCTACTCCCCAACACTGGGGACATCTGTGATCTCTCCACAACTTCCCATACTGTATGAAGTCCCTGAAGTCAGGAATGAGGAATGGCTCTCTGCCCACCATCTGGCACCAGCTGATGCCAGCCCACAGCAGATGTTTAATAAAGATGCCATGAAAGAATGATTGAAGGAGCTGGACCAGAGTGGGGGTGGGGCGAGAACAGAGAGAAACAGGAAGGGGCTCTGCTTCCTCCAGCCTCGGGTGAGCATTAGGCCTGGATAGGGTTTGGAGGGCACCACAGAGGCCCCACCCGGGGTCCCGGGCATCTGAGAGGGAGAAGGAAGGATTGAAGAGTGAAGGAGGGAGGGATGGAGGGATGGCTTGGGCATGTCTGCAGACTGGGGAAGTCCCTGGCCCCCACCCCAGCAGGAAAAGTAGGGGAAAGGTTGAAGAGGGAAGGGCAGGCTCAGGTTGAGGGGTGAACATGTTGGCGCTGTGGGGGTGGGGGCGGGCCCAGAGTGACTGCCGACATTTCCCGGCTCCTCAGGCAGCTCCCCTTTCGCCTACTTTCCTCTCTTCCAATCACAACAGGCAGCCGGCCAAACCACCAGTGTGGCTTCCATTAGCACCAGCTGTTTGTCTCCTCAGCTCTGACCTTTCTCCGGCTTGGCAGGGCTGAGCCTGGAGTCCCCCAACCTACACATGACCCCCCCTCCCCCATCACATTCCTGAGGTGGGACCTTTGCCTGCTGGCCCCTCCCAGAAGCCCCTCATGGCAGGGCTACCATTTGGGAGGGTGTAGCGGACCCTTCCCCTTCCTGGTGGGGGAGGTGGTGGGACCAAGAGGTGGGAGAGCCCTCAAGACCAGAGGGCTGGAAGCCAGCAACCAGCCCGAGGGCGGGTGTGAAGAGGGGGATTCGAACTTTCACCCGGTTGGCTGTAGACTGCTGCAGATGCCAGTGGGGGGATGGGGTAGGAGGACCTCAGGGAAGTCAGCCAGGTCTGGACCTGTGAACTTAGGGTGGGACAGAGACACTGGGGAGCTGGGAGCCAGGGTCAGACACCTACAGACATGCTGGTTTGGAGATGTGGGGTGCTCTGGGGCACACACAATAAAGGATCTAGAACTTGTAGGAGTCGGGGCAGGGTGAGAAGGGGCGATCAGCACTTCCAGGTCAATAGAGCCGTGAGAGCCAGGCAAGGTGCATGGATCAAGGGCCCCAGACTTGTTAAGAGATGCAAGAGTGAATGGTGTGACTGGCCGGGGAGATGGGGGTTCCCTGCCTTAGTCTCCCTTCCCAGATCCACACTCTAAAATGAGGGCCCAGAATTCCCTGGCCGGCCTGTGGTTAAGACTCTGTGCTTCCAGTGCATGGGGCGTGAGTTCAATCCCTGGTCAGGGAACTAGGATCCACATGCCAAGTGATGCAGAAAACAAACAAACAAAGAACAACAAACACCTGGTGGCCCCAAACGTCAGAACATCCCCCTCCCCAGCAGCCGTTCTCTTTTAACCCAAGGGGGGCTCCAGTCTCCCAAACTGGCACCCTTTTGTCCACCATCCCGCCCTCCTGCAAGGGTCCAACCCCCAGGAAGGTGTCCCTGAGCCATGCCAGCCCTTTCCCCACACCCTTGCAGCTCAACCCCCTCTTGGACCCACTTTCCCAACCCCTGCTCCAGTTAGTGGCTCTCGAGGCTTTGCGAAAATCCCACTGACTTTCTGGGAAGAAGGGTTTGAGGGGAGCCCAGAGAGGAAGGGGAAGGGCTGAAGAGGGGGATGTCCTGGTCACCCCTTCACCAGAGACCTGTCCTCCCATGAGGATGCACAGCCAGAGCCTCTCTCTTTCTCAGTAAGGTGGACCCAACAAGGAAAGGGGAAAGAATGGTAGGTCGGGGAATGAGGGTGGGGGTTGGGGGGAGTTTGCTAGAGTCCAGCAAAAGGTTGGACACTCACTGTGCAGGCGGCTGATATTGTGAGCTGGGCCAGCAAGCTGGGCCATCTTGGGCAGCCTCTTCCTCCTGGCGGGCTTGGCCATCTCGTGGCCCGGGTGCCTGGGGGCCAGGTGATCCATCTAGGACAGGACCAGGAGGAGGATGTCAGGTCTGGCTGGTTCAGGCTGCTCAACCTGCCTGGCTCCACAGCCAGACCCACAGGGTCCACCTTGAACCTCCCTCCCCATCTGGAGCAAGCACTGGCACCTGGCTCTGTAGATTCTGGATTCGCAGCTGCTGCTTCTCCAAGTGCCGCTGCTGCTGGGCCACCTTCTGGAAGAGTTGCTGGATCCTGCTGTTCTGAGCCTCCAGCTGAGTCTGGGGAGAGTGTAAAAGTCTGGTGAGGATCCGGTCTTCTGCCACCACCTTCTCCATTCATCCGCTGGTCCTGCTTCCAACTCTCCATCCTTTGAGGCCGGGGCAGAAGAGCCCAGGCTTCCCTGGTGGCTCAGTGGTAAAGAATTCGACTGTCCATGCAGAAGATACAGGAGAAGTGGGTTCGATCCCTGGAGATCCGCTGGAGGAGGAAATGGCAACCCACTCCAGTGTTCTTGCCTGGAGAATCCCATGGACAGAGGAGCCTGGAGGGCTACAGTCCTGTGTTGTGCATAGTCGCTCACTCGTGTCCGACTCTTTGCGACCCCATGGACTGTAGCCTGCCAGGCTTCTCTGACCATGGGGATTCTCCAGGCAAGAATAACGGAAAGGGTTGTCATGCCCTCCTCCAAGGTATCTTCCCAACCCAGGGATCGAACCCACGGTCTCCTGCACTGAGGCGGGTTCTTTACCGTCTGAGCCACCAGGGAAGCTCGTTACAGTCCATGGGGTAGCAAAAGAGCCGGATATCACGGAGCGACTGAGCATGCAGGCAAAAAGGAGAGACCAAGGTGTTCGGGATGCGCCCCTTCTTGTTCACTCCCTTCCAGGGCAGTAGCGTATATGTACCTTCAAGCTGCGGAGGGTTTCTGGGGAGGCGTCGCCGCCGCCGGGATTGACCAGATTGGCCTGGGCGCGCGGAGGCGCGGCGGACCCCTCAGGATCCTTGCAGGCGGCCCCACACGCGCCCAGACGCCGTTCCAGCTCGCCCAGCTGCCCACGGGTGCGCTCCACGTGTTCGCGCAGCCCGTGGCCGAGCTGCAAGAGGCCGTGTGCCAGCACGTTCACCTCGTCCCAGGAAGCAAAGCGCGGCGTCTCGGGAGGCTCCGGGCGGCCCTGAGCGCTCAGCAGCCCGGCGGTGGCGGCGCACAGCATCAGGGCTGCTCCGGCTGTCGGCGCACAGCGCATCCTTCCTGGTGGTCCAGGCTTCGGAACGCGGAGATTCGGAGAGGCAGGAATGAGGGGGCGCCAGAGAGACTCTGGGGTCGAGGTGCGAGGGCTGGAAACCCGAAGGCCCTGGCGGAGGACTCGCTTAGGTGCAGAAGCCGGAGGAAAGACTCGAATGACAGCCCCAGGCCCTCGGCTTGGTGTGTCTGTGCGACGCCCTCTGTTATAAGCGCTGCGCGCGCGAGGAAGGAGGAGCCTAGAAGGCGGGGCGCGTGAAGTTCCGGGGGCGGGGAGTGGGGGCCGGGGTTGGGGTTCAGTACGCTGGAAGCAGGGTAGTTATGCCGGCTCTGGGAAGCCGTGGGAAGTGCAAAAGTCTGGCTTCTCTCACCAGGTCCTGATGTGCGTTTTCCGTCGTGCCTTCTCTGCTGACCATGGGAGACGTGACTTCCTCTCCCCGCGGTCCCCTTCCAGGCACCGGCATTCCGAGGCCCTACCCCCACCCCACCCCAGCCACGTTCGGTGGGGAAACGGCGCCGGCAGGAACTGCATGCCCGGCAGCATTCCTGACCCCCACTCTCCAAGTCAAGAGCTAGAGAAGAGGGTTCTGGTATGTCGAGTCCAGCAGGACCAGGCAGGAAGCCCGGAAGCACGCAAACATCCCCTCATCCGGGAGAGCATATCAAGCCCAGGCTGGACCCCCTGGGGAGGCATCTCCCAGGCTTCTGCTCTCCTTCCTGCTCAAGGCTTCATCATCGCAGATGTGTTGGTGGGATTTTCGTTTTCTTTTTTAAATTTGAGTGTGCTGGGTCTTAGTTGAGGCATGCAGGGTCTTTAGTTCCCTGACCAGGGATCAAACCTGGGTCCCCTTCATTGCGAGCTCGGAGTCGCAGCCACTGGACCACCAAGGAAGTCCCTTTGCCTGATTCTTAAACATCCCTCATCCCACTCCTTGAAACTTAGTGCCCTGGTGGCAGGGCCCAGATCTGTCTTGCTCAGTCTCCAGCTGGGGCCTGTCTCCCTAATGCCCACTCACCCTCAGGGTCTTCAGAGTCTTGAGTATTTGCCTGTACTGAAGCAGGAAACTCAGAAGGGAAGAGGGGCTGCATGGAAGAATGTTCTTCCATGTTCAGTCTCCCTCTCCTGCATTCATTAATTCAAAAAAAGGGCCCTCTGCTCTACTACATGGAGTCCCCAGGGTGGTGGAAGGACCCCACCATCTGAGCCTGGGGTAGGGGCACAGTTGGGACAGAGGAAGAATTGAATTGAGGCCATGATGCAGACCACGTTCATGATTTGGGCTGCTACTGTTTAGCTGCTCAGTCTTGTCCGACTCTTTGGGACGCCATGGACCACAGCCTGCCAGGCTCCTCTGTCCATGGGATTTCTCGGCAAAAGTACTGGAGTGGGTTACCATTTCCTTCTCCAGGCTTAGCACTTATTTGACAAACTTTTACTGAAGTCCTCCCCCTCCAGCCCCACCAACTTCCCTATACCTTGTACAAAAATTGAGGCTGGCATAGAAAACCTGCCTGCCAGGAAAAACCCAGGGCACATTGGCTCAGACAGAGAGAGCACAGGCAAGAAGAACAGAGTTGACTCAGCGGGGCTCTGGAATCTGAAACTCCCCGCCCCGGGGCTGACGTGCAGGTCACCACTCATACACTTGGCTGAGCCAGACCAGGATGGCAGATCCCGGCAGCTGTGACAGGCAGATGGGAAGGGCGGGGAACAAAACCTTGGCAAGGAGTACATCTAGACAGCCACCATCTGCCCAGGCAGCCAGCTGGTTCAGCTGCCAGGCCTCAGCCTCTTTCTGAGTGAGGGTCACTGGTCTCCCAGAATGGGCTCTTCTCTCTGGCTTCTTCTTCTTTTGTCAAAGATATATTTATTTATTTAATTTTTGGCTGTGCTGGGTCTTTGTGGGCCTTTTTCAGTTGCAGTTCGCAGGCTTCTCATTGCAGTGGTTTCTCTTGTTGGAGAGCACGGGCTGCAGTAGTTGTGGGACACGGACTTAGTTGCTCCTCGGCATATGGGATCTTCCCGGACCAGGGATGGAACCCGGGTCCCCTGCATTAGCAGGTGGATTCCGTACTACTGAGCCACAAGGGAAGCCCACCTCCCTGGCTTCTTGAACTGAGAAAAATGATCAATTACTTTTTCAACCTGATGGCCATTTCCTGATCCACTTCTCAGGGGCTTCTATCTCTGTGCTGTGTTTCAGAGGGCACAGAATACACCCAAGGCTCTTAGAAACTCCTGTAGTGAACAAGCTACAAAAGAGTTTCTCCAGGAGCCTGGAACTGACCCTAGACTATATCCTAAAAACTGCTCTGTGGAATATGCCTTTGTTCCAGCAATAATTTATCACCATGATGAATTGTTTCTTTGGCACCTGTTTTGCTCTGGCTGGGGCTTCCCTCATTCAAATGGTAAAGAATCTACCTGCAATGCAAGAGACCAGGTTCTATCCCTGGGTCGGGAAGATCCCCTGGAGAAGGGAATGGCTATCCACTCTAGCACTCTTGCCTGGAGAATCCCACAGATTCTATATAGTCCATGAGATCACAAAGAGTCGGACACCACTGAGCATGCACCATGATGATCTTTTTAAAAAGGCAATTTCGAGGCTTCCTTGGTGGGCCAGTGGTTAAGATTCCGCCTTGCAATGCAAGAGACAGTGGTCTGATCCCTGGTCTGGGAAGATTCCACATACCATGGGGCAACTGACCCTTGTGCTACAACTACTAAGCCTGTGCACCCTGGAGAGAATGAGAAGCTCTCGCTTGCCACAGCTAGGAAAAGCCCACATGGAGCAACAAATAACCAGCGAAGCCAAAAATAAAGAAAGAAATAAACTGAAGCCACTGAGCAGCAGCAGCGAATCAGTTCCATTCAGTCGCTCAGTTGTGTACGACTCTTTGCGACCCCGTGGACTGCAGCATGCCAGGCTTCCCTGTCCTTCACCATCTCCCAGAGCTTGCTCAAACTCATGTCCATCGAGTCGGTGATGCCATCCAACCATCTCACTCTCTGTCGTCCCCTTCTCCTCCTGCCTTTAATCTTTCCCAGAATCAGAGTCTTTTCAAATAAGTCAGTTCTTTGCATCAGGTGGCCAAAGTATTGGAGCTTCAGCTTCAGCATCAGTCCTTCCAATGAATATTCAGGACTGATTTCCTTTTGGATTGACTGGTTGGATCTCCTTGCAGTCCAAGAGACTCTCAAGAGTCTTCTTCAACACCACAGTTCAAAAGCACCAATTCTTCAGTGCTCAGCTTTCTTTATGGTCCAACTCTTATATCCATACATGACTACTGGAAAACCATAGCTTTGACTAAACAAACCTTTGTCAGCAAAGTAATGTCTCTACTTTTTAATATGCTGTCTAGGTTGGTCATAGCTTTTCTTCCAAGGAGTAAGCGTCTTTTAATTTCATTCCTGTAGTCACCATCTGCAGTGATTTTGGAGCCCAAGAAAGTAAAGTCTGTCCCTGTTTCCATTGTTTCCAGGTCTATTTGCCATAAAGTGATGGGACCAGATGCCATGTTCATTGTTTTTTGAATGTTGAATTTTAAACCAGCTTTTTCACTCTCCTCTTTCACTTTTATCAAGAGGCTCTGTAGTTCCTCTTCGCTTTCTGCTGTAAGGTGGTGTCATCTGCACATCTGAGCTTATTGATATTCCTCCCGGCAATCTTGATTCCAGCTTGTGCTTCATCCCTCCCAGCATCTCGCATGATGTACTCCGCATATAAGTTAAATAAGCAGGGTGACAATATACAGCCTCGAAGTACTCCTTTCCCAATTTCAAACCAGTCTGTTGTTCCATGTCCAGTTCTAACAGTTGGTTCTTGACCTGCATATAATTTTCTCAGGAGGCAGGTAAGGTGGTCTGGTATTCCCATCTCTTTAAGAATTTTTCAGTTTGTTGTGATCCACACAGTGTATAAAATACACACAGAGGAAAAAAAAAAGATAATCATGCAATTTTTTTTTCCTGAACCACTTCAGGATATGTTGCAGACTTGATTCTGCTGCAGACTTGATTAGTGCTTTTACTAAGAACAAGGACATTCACTTATGTAACTGCAGCACAGACAGCAACTTGAGGAAGTTTGACCCTGACATAATGCTATTATCTAATCCATGGTCCAGATTCCAGTTTCATCAACTGTGCCCTTTACAGCAATGTTTTATCTCTGGCGTTCCATCCAGGATCACATGGTGAATTTCCTTGTTGTGTTTCCTTAAGTATTAGTCACCTCTGTCGTGTTTGACTTTGCGACCCCATGGACTGTGCCCGCTAGGCTCCTCTGTCCATGGGATTCTCCAGGCTAGAATACTGGAGTGGGTAGCCATTCCCTTCTCCAGGGGATCTCCAGGGATTGAACCCGAGCCTCCTGCATTGCAGATGATGTCTTTATCATCTGAGCCACCAGGGAAGCCCCAAGAATACTGGAGTCGGTAGCCATTTCCTTCTCCAAAGGATCTTTGCAACCCAGGGATTGAACCAAGCTCTCTTGCACTGCAGGTGGATTCTTTACCATCTGAACCACCAAGGAAGCCCAAAGTAGGATCTTGCTGTTTATCCATCCTATATATAACAGCTTGCATCTGCCCAGTCCACCCCTCTCCCACATCACTCCCCCTTGAGAACCACAAGTCTGTTCTCTTTGCTCTATATTTAACCACTTAACTTTTTTTTGTGACGCAGCAGGTGGGATCTTAGTTTCCCGACCAGGGATCGAACCCAGGCCACCTGAATGGGAAGCTTGGAGTCTTAACCACTGGCCTGCTAGGCAACCCCTAACCACTTGACTTTAGTATTGGGTGATTGATGCTGTAATGGGAAGCACAGAAGGTGGCAGAGAAGGGGCCACCCCCAGCAGGAAAGGCTTTTGGTGGGGGGCAGGGGGCAGCTGAGACTGAGGATAAGATTATCCAGACGAAAAGTGTCTGGAGTGAGTGACCCAGATTGGGGAAGACAGTGAATAACGCACTGTAGCCTGGGATGTGTGTCTGTTTTTTCCTGGACCAGGTCAGAGGGACATTGGGACTCTGTGTGTAGACATCCTAAAAGAAGCTGCAGGGTCTCTGTCCAGGAACGGCCCCCTCACCACCTTTCCTGTCAGAATCTAGTCACATCCAGGTCACCAGGGAAAGTCAGCTTTAGGGCAGGAGGCTCAGACCAAAAAGGATGACTCAGATTCTGGGCTGAGCCTCCACAAAGAAATGGCGTGGACTCTGCCCAAGTCATTCTTCCCACCTCCTCTCGCCTCCCGCCCAGTCCTGTTAGCCAAGGTACTTGCGTGCGTGTAAACCTACAATCTTTGGACCCCAGGGCAAACAGCCCTGAACTCCCTCAGGAAAGAATAAGTGCAACAGGGCACATTAACTTAGCATTCACCTTGATCCCATTAGGCACATGCATAGTCCAGTCTTCTGTCACTCTCAAATCAGCCCTGAAAATGAAGGTGTTCCTTTCTCTTTTGGACTGACCGGAAAGTTGTGAGGTTCTGAAATGTTCACATACTTGACTGAAGACAGCTTGGAAAGGCCAAGATTTGAAACTTGTTCTCTCAAGTTCCTAACTAATGAATCTTAATTTTTTAAAAAAATCTTGCCTGTTTTTGTAAGTTACGGGTTTCCCTGGTAGCTCAGCTGGTGAAGAACCTGCCTCCAATGCTGGAGGCCCCAGTTCGATCCCTGGGTTGGGAAGATCCCCTGGAGAAGGGAAAGGCTACTCACTCCAGTATCCTGGTCTGGAGAATTCCATGGACTGTATAGTCCACGGGGTCCAAAAGAGTTGGACATGACTTTCACTTTCACTTTGTAAATTACAGTTTTGAATGGGTGAGGCATTAGCATTGTGCCAAGCCCCAAAAGTCTAAAAACCATAGCCTGAAGGACTTCTTTGGTGGCCCAGTGGCTAAGACTCCGTGGTCCCAATGCAGGGGGCCGGGGTTCCAGCCCCGGTCAGAGAACTAGACCCCGCATGCCGCAGCTAAGAGGCTGCAACTAAGAGCCCACATCATGCCTCAGCTAAAAGACCCCACCTACCACAACCATAATAAAAAGATCCTGAGTGTCACATGTCGCAACTGAGGCCCAGTGCAGCCAAATAAATATTTTTAAAAAATAAAAAATCAAAACCCATAGCTGGAAAAGTCTCCCTTTCCTTAATCATGTGTTCACCTGAAACTTTGTTCAAGAGTGTTTATTCAGGTTTATTCATAATCATTTTTGAAGTTCTTTGTGGGTCTAAACATATTTCTTTTCAAAACTTCAAAATTGTTATGGACTGAATGTTTGGATTCTCTTAAAATTCATATGTTGAGTGCAATGAGCGACAAAGATTTACTGTATAGCACAGGGAACTATAGTCAATAGTTATCTTGTAACAAACTATAATGAAAGATAATTTCAAAAATAATATGTGTATGTGTATAACTGAATCACCTTTCTGTGTACCCGAAACATTGTAAGTCAACTATACTTCAATAAAATATAAATATTAAAAAATTTAATTCATATATTGAAGCCCTAAACCCCCAATCTAATGGTAATTGGAGGTGGGGACTTTGGGAGGTGATTAGGTCATGATGGGGCTTCCCAGGTGGCTCAGTGGGTAAAAGAATTCTGCCTGCAGTTCAGGAGACACAGGCAGACATGGGTTCAATTCCTGGATGGGGAAGATCCCCTGGAGAAGGGCATGGCTACCCACTCCAATATTCTTGCCTGGAGAATTCCACGGACAGAGGAACCTGGAGGGCTACAGTCCATGGAGTCACAAAGAGTCAGATATGACTTAGCATAGCACAGCAATCTGTACATACTTCAGGTGCACGATCTAACCAACTTTGACCTATGTAAACACCTGTGACTCTATCAGCATAATAAAGGTAATAGAAATCTCTATCACAGCCCAAAGTTTCCTTGTCCCTCTTAGGAAGCTCCCACTGGCTCCTCCCATCTTCTCCAGATAACCACATCCTGCTTTCTGTCACTACAGATAAGTTTGCATTTCCTAGAATTTTATATAAATGGAATCACATAGAATGAACTCTTTTCTTTTTTGGTCCACTTTTTTTTTTTTTCATTCAGCATGATTATTTTGAAAGTCATCCAGTACTCTTGCCTGGAAAATCCCATGGACAGAGGAGCCTGGTGGGCTGCAGTCCATGGGTTTGCTAAGAGTCGGACACTACTGAGCGACTTCACTTTCACTTTTCATTTTCGTGTATTGGAGAAGGAAATGGCAACCCACTCCAGTGTTCTTGCCTGGAGAATCCCAGGGACGGGGGAGCCTGGTGGGCGGCTGTCTATGGGGTCGCACAGAATCGGACACGAATGAAGCGACTTAGCAGCAGCAACAGCATGTTGCAATGTGTATCAATAGTATGGTTATTTTTAATGTCTATATGGATAAACCAACAAATGAAATCCATTCATCTGTTGAAGAACATTTGAGTTGTTTCTGGTCTTCATTTATTAAAAATAAAAGCTTCTGGGACTCCCCTGGTGGTTCAGTGGTTCAATGGTTTCATCTTCCAATGCAGATGGTGTGAGTTCAATCCCTGGTTGGGGAGCTAAGATCCCACATGCTTCATGGCCAAAAACCAAAACATAAAATAGAAATTGTAACAACTTATATTGTAAAATATTGTAACAAATCCAGTAGAGACTTTAAAAATTGCCCACAACAACAAAAATCTTTTTAAAAATACAGCTCCTATGGACAACTCACATACAACTTTCAAGAAGTTTTTTTTTAATTGAAGTATAGTTTATTTACAATGTGTTAATTTCTGCTGAACAGCAAAGTGATTCAGGAATATATATATATATATTCTTCTTTATATTCTTTCCATTATGGTTTATCATAGAACACTGAATATAGTTCCTGTGCTGTGCAATAAGACCTTGTTCTTTATCCAGGCTATATATCATAGTTTGCATCTGCTAATCCCAAACTCCCAATCCTTTCTGCCTCCTTGGCAACCTCAAGTCTGTTCCCTATGTTTGTGATTCTGCTTCAGTTTTGTAGATAAGTTCATTTGGATCTAATTTTAGCTTCCACATATAAATGATATCATATGGTATTTGCCTCAGTTTCTGATCTGCTTCACTTAGTATGTGAATCCAATGTCAGGTACAAGTTTTTGATGGAATAGTGCTTTCATTACTCTTGGAGAAAAAAAATTTAATTAAAAATTTTAATTTCAATTTCCCTAGTACTCCTGTCCTTTAGCCATCCAGTTCCCCTTATACATATTCATAATCACTGGCAATAGTAAGTATATATATATTTATATCACCGAGTCACCTTTCTGTAACCTGAAACTAACACTACATTGTAAATCAACTATAATTCAATTTAAATAATAAAGACCAAAAAAAATTCTTCTAGGTTTTAAGTCACAGAAAATCTTTATTGCAAGGTAAGATTTTCCTTTTCTACTCTGTTGCAGAACATTTATGGTTTTATTTTCATGCTTAGTTATTTGATGCAAATTACAACATCTTACAGCTCTGAAATTAAAACATGCTTGCTCCTTGAAAGGAAAGCTATGGCAAACCTTAATAGCATATTCAAAAGCAGAAACATCACTTTGCCAACAGAGGTCCATATAGCCTAAGCTATGGTTTTTCCAGTGGTCATGTATGGATGTGAGAGTTGGACTATAAAGCTGAGTGCCGAAGAATTGATGCTTTCGAATTGTGTTGCTGGAGAAGACTCTTGAGAGTCCCTTGGACAGCAAGGAGATCAGACCAGTCAATCCTAAAGGAAATCAGTCCTGAATATTCATTGGAAGGATTGATGCTGAAGCTCTAGTACTTTGGCCACCTAAAGCAAAGAGCTAACTCACTGGAAAAGACCCTGATGCTAGGAAAGATTGAAGGCAGGAGAAGAAGGGGGTGACAGAGGATGAGATGGTTGGATGGCATCATCAACTCAATGGACTTGAGTTTGAGCAAACTCCAGGAGATGGTGAAGAACAGAGGAGCCTGGCATACTGCAGTCCGGGGGGTCACAAAGAGTCAGACATAACTTGACAGCAACTGAACAACAATATCTTAATGAATCAACTACATCACTTCCCTAACCAGTGATTTATTGTAAGTGACTGGCTCACAGTCTGGAAACAACCTAAGTGTTCCAGCACGAGAGTATGGCTATCCAGTGTAACGCGCCAAACCCACTTTCAAATGGCAAATTATTTCAAGGAAGTACTTAGTGACCTCTGAGAAATATAGGCTGTGTTAAGTAAGAAATTCAGTGTGTCCAGTAACATTCCAATGTTTCTTTCTTTTTTTAAAAGTTAAAGTACAGCTAATTTACAATGTTATAGTACTTTAAAGTGTACAGCAAAGTGATTCAGTTCCAATGTTTCTTTTTAAACATGTTTATGAGAAAAGAGGCTGGTGAGAAACACAGAAATGGATTAACAACCTCAGGCAGGATGTCTGTGGGCCTGTTCATTTATTCATGAAGATATTTGTTCATGTTCGGATTACAAAAGGAGGAAGTTCTGCATCTCTGCTTGACAGTGCCCATCACCACTGATGAAGTAACCTTGCTGAAAAATCAAACTTGAATCTAAAAAAAAATCTCTAGAATGTCCAAAATCCAAAATAGTAGCAATGAGTCACCTGTGGCTGTCAGACACTTGAAAGGTGGCCATTCCAAGTTGCCATGTGATGTGTTCTAAGTATAAACAACACATCACATTAGGAAGACTTGGTTAAAAAAAAAAAAGTAAAATATCTAAGTTTTTTATATGTATTGCATGTTGAAATCATCAAATTTTGGGTGTGTTAGATTGAAATTAATGATTAAACTAAAGAAAGAAAATAAAGAGAAAGACAAATACCATATGATTTCATTTATATGTAGAATCTAAAATATGACACAGCTTATCTATGAAACAGAAACAGATTCACAGACATAGAGACAGACCTGTGGTTGCCAAAGGGGAGGGGTGGGCGAGGGATGGATTGGGAGTTTGGGATTAGTGGATACAAACTCTTATATACAGGTTGGGTAAACAACATGTTACTGCATAGCACAAAGAACTGTATTCAATATCCTATGATAAACCACAATGGAAAAGAATATGAAAAAGGATATATATGTATGCATAACTGAATCACTTTGCTGTAGAGTAGGAATTAACACATCATAAATCAGTTATATTTCAATACAATTAATTATTAAAAATGAATAAAACTGGGACTTCTCCGGTGGTGCAGCAGATGGGAATCTGCCTGCAGTGCAGGGGACACGGGTTTGATCCCTGGCCCTGGAAGATCCCACATGGCGCTGAGCCACGAAGCCTGCTGGCCGCAACTACTGAGCCCATGTGCTACAGCTGCTGAAGTCGGAGTGCCTGGAGCCCGTGCTCCGAAACTAGCCACTGCAATGAGAAGCCTGAGCTCTGTGATGGAGAGAGAAACTAGAGAAAGCCCAGGCAAAAGAAAGGAAGACCCAGTACAGCCGAAATAAATAAATAGTTATAAATGACTAAAACAAATTTTGTCCTCTTTAATTTACTTTTTAGAGTGGCTACTAGAAAAATTTAAATTAAACTTGTGATTCGTATTTGTGGCTCACCTTATATTTTTATTACACAGCATTGGTCTAGATCTAGACCTAGATCCAGCTGCCAATGTTTACAAAATACAGAAGACAGGGGAACATCTTAAAGGACACCAAAGGGGTGGGGTCAGCCCAATCCAAACTGTGAGAGATATTAGCGGACAAATCTTTTTTTCTTTTTAAGCAAAAAACTAAAAACAACAAAAAGATGGTGAGACAATTTTTAGTTTCAGTCAAGGTACACTTCAACAGTCTGTAAACCAAGAACTTCTAGATGTTCAAGCTGGATTTAAAAAAGGTAGATGAACCACAGATCAAATTGTCAACATCCATTGGATCAGAGAAAAAGCAAGAGAGTTCCAGAAAAACATCTACTTCTGCTTTATTGACTACGCTAAAGCCATTGACTATGTGAATTACAATGAACTGGAACATTCTTAAAGAGATGGGAATACCAGACCACCTTACCTGCCTCCTGAGAAATCTGCATTCAGGTCAAAAAGCAACAGTTAGAAGTGGACATGAACTGTTTATAATAGCCAGGACGTGGAAGCAACCTAGATGTCCATCAGCGGATGAAGGGATAAGAAAGCTGTGATACATGTACACAATGGAATATTTCTCAGCCATTAAAAAGAATACATATGAATCAGTTCTAATGAGGTGGATGAAACTGGAGCCTATTATACAGAGTGAAGTAAGCCAGAAAGAAAAACACCAATACAGTATACTAACGCATATATATGGAATTTAGAAAGATGGTAACGGTAACCCTGTATGCGAGACAGCAAAAGAGACACAGATGTATAGAACAGTCTGTTGGACTCTGTGGGAGAGGGAGAGGGTGGGATGATTTGGGAGAATGTCATTGAAACATGTATATTATCATATGTGAAACGAATCGCCAGTCCAGGTTCAATGCATGATACAGGATGCTTGGGGCTGGTGCACTGGGATGACCCAGAGGGATGGTGGGGAAGTAGTTGGGAGGGGGGTTCAGGATGGGGAACATGTATATACCCATGGCGGATTCATGTTGATGTATGGCAAAACCACTACCATATTGTAAAGTAAAAAAAGAAAAAAAAGAAGTGGACATGGAACAATGAACTGCCTCCAAACTGGGAAAGGGGTGCGTCAAGGAATTTTTAGTTTAAAAGAGATTTAATGGCAATTTTAAAAAATACTTATTTATTTGGCTGCACCAAGTCTTAGTTGAGGTATACAGGAGCTTTTGCTGTGGCATGTGGGATCTAGTTCCCTGAATAGAGATCAAACCCTTACCCCCTGCACTAGGAGCACAGAGTCTTAACCACTGAACCACCAGGAAAGTCCCCAAAAGAGATTTAAAAACATTTCAACCAAAGGTAACGTATGGATATTTGAGAAACTTGATTCAAACTATCTCTAAAATAATAAAACAAAGGATAACAACAAATCATAAAATTTATGGACATTAAATTACTGGACATTGGATGATGTAGAAATTTAAAAGTGTGATAATGTTATACGGGTATTTTTATTTTTTAATTAAATCTAATTTAAAAAATTTATTTGTATGCACTGGGTCTTAGTCGTGGCATGTGTGATCTAGCTCCCTGACCAGGGATGAAACCCAGTATTGGGAGCACAGAGTCTTAGCCACGGGACCACCAGGGAAGTCCCAACATATGGGTAGTATTTTGTTTAAAGAAATGTCCTAAAAAAGTGATTTGTGTCTCCTAGAATGCATACTCAAATATCTACTGATAATGAAATGGCCGGGATTTGCTTCAAAATAATCCAACTGGGAGGAAGTGGGAACCCAGGTGGGAGATGAAACAAAATAGACTTGATAACTGGTGTTCAGATTATACAATCTTTTTTTTTCATTTTGGGAAAATATGTTGTCGTTCTTCAGTCGCCCAGTCGTGTCCGACTCTTTGGGACCCCATGGACTGCAGCATGCCAGACTTCCCTGTCCTTCACCATCTCCCGGAGTTTGCCCAAGTTCATGTTTATTGTATCAGTGATGCCATCCAGCCATCTCATCCTCTGATGCCCTCTTCTTCTGCCCCTGATCTTTCCCAGCATCAGGGGCTTTTCCAATGAGTTGTCTGTTCGAGTCAGATGACCAAAATACTGGAGCTTCAGCTTTGGCATCAGTTCTTCCAGTGAATATTCAGGGTTGATTTCCCTAAAGATTGACTGGTTTGATCTCCTTGATGTCCAAAGGACTTTCAGGAGTCTTCTCCAGCACCACAGTTCAAAGATATCAATTCTTTGTTGTTCTGCCTTCTTTATGTTCCAGTTCTCACAACTATTCGTGACCACTGGGAAGACCAGCAGGAAAAGATACACCATGCAAAATTTACCATCTTTACCCCTTTTAGGTGTACAGTTGAGTAGCATCTCCCTACTTCTTGGTTCACAACGCTCCAAGTTAAAAGGTGAAAATAAAATTTTTGAATACGTAAAAGATTCAAGTAAAAATATGTTGGTGGATTCAATATTGGTGGGCTGGTGCACCAAGTTTTATTTCTCTCTTTAGCTTCTTAATTTTCTATGATAAACAGGCTAATTAAAAATTTTTGTAACAGTTAGAAAAAGCTAGATATGACTTTTTGTTTCTTTTTTTCTGAAGAAAAATTGCTTCCCAAGTAATACCTGGACCAGCCTCGCACCCTGGGATTTGGCTAGGGAGAAGCGCCCCTGGTGGCGAATCAGAGAGCAGCCCCCGGGAGGAAAGGACAGTGTTCCCGGCTGCTGAGTCCCCCCTGTCCTGTGCGAGACTCTTGAAGTCAGAGGTCCCCGGGGGTGTCCTCGAGGTTTTGTCCTGGAAGATAAGCGATTCAAAGGAGGAGTCAAAGGGAGCTGTGGACGTGATGAGCGGCAACTTTCCTCTTCCTCCCCGCCCCCCACTTCCTCTTCTCGTTAGACCATCTCATTTACTTAACAGCAATTCATCTATTCGTCAATGAATTGAGCACCTACTGTGTGCCTGGCCCCGTTCCAAACACTGGGGACAAATGTGTTTTGCCCTAATGGAGCTGGCACAGTGTCTGTGAGAAAGACACAGTAAACAGAGAAAATGTATAGCATGTTACATGGTGATAAGTATTAAGAAGAAAAATAAATTGAAGAAAGGAGATATGGAATGAGGGGAGGATGGAAATCTTATTTATTTATTTTAAAAAGCTTTGCCATGCCACGTGGCAGGTGGGATCCTAGTTCCCCAACCAGGGATCAAACAGGATTGCTGTTGTCATTCAGTTGCTCAGTCGTGTCCGATTTTTTGCGACCCCATGGACTGCAGCGTGCATAGGACAGGCTTCTGTGTCCTTCACTATCTCCCAGAGTTTGCTCAAACTCAAGTCCATTGAGTTGGTGATGCCATCCAACCATCTCATCCTCTGTCGTCCCCTTCTCCTCCTTCCTTCAATCTTTCCCAGCATTAGAGTCTTTTCCAGTCAGTCGGCTCTTCGCATCAGGTGGCCAAAATATTAAAGCTTCAGCTTCAGCATCAGTCCTTCTAATGAATATTCAGGGTTGATTTCCTTTAGGATTGACTTGTTTGATCTCATTGCAGTAGAAGAGACTCTCAAGAGTCTTCTCCAGCACCACAGTTCTTAAGCATCAATTCTGCGGTGCTCAAACTACTGAACAGCCAAAGAAGTCCCCTGGCTATTTGAAATAGAGTAGTCTGGACCTGGCTGCAGCCATGAAATTAAAAGGTGCTTGCTTCTTGGAAGAAAAGCTATGACAAACCTAGACAGCATATTAAAAAGCAGAAACATTACTTTTCTGACAAAAGTGCATATAGTCAAAGCTATAGTTTTCCCAGTGGTCTTATATGGATGTGAGATTTGGACCATAAAGAAGGCTGAGCACCAAAAAACTGATGTGACTGAGCCACAACAACAAGTCTGGACCCGAATCATGGAGAAGAGGCTGTGTGAGTAGTGAGGCAAAGGAGGTGAAGAAGTAAGTCAGGCAGATATCTGGGGGAAGGACATTCTAGGAAGAAGGAATAGCCAGTGCAAAACGCCTGAGGTTTCTGATGTGTTTGAGGAACACTATTCATGCATTGGAGGAGGAAATGGCAACCCACTCCAGTGTTCTTGCCTGGAGAATCCCATAGACAGAGGAGCCTGGTGGGCTGCTGTCTATGGGGTCGCACAGAGTCGGACACAACTGAAGTGACTTAGCAGCAGCAGCAGCAGCAAGAAGTTCCTGCAGGGCGAAACAGGGGTGGGCGGGCAGGGGAGAGAGACAGACTGAGAAAAGAATAATACCCAAACATAGCAACAGATTACCATTTTAGGAATCTGGTTAAGGAACACATACACACAGGTGAGTATATATGTTACCAAAAGAGTGTGTGTGGGGTCTGACTGCTCGCTGCCCAAAAGCCAATTACCAGGCCAGGCTGGTGGAAAGGAAAGTTTGCTTTATTTCAGATGCTAGCAGCTGGGGGTAGGGGACACGCAGATGTCTGTCCAAAGGCCCACTCCCCCAATACCAGCAACTGGTGGGGCAAGGGCTTTTATAGACAGAAGGAGGAGGCCACATGCAGAAACAGAACAGTCATTCCTGACAGTCATCTTCAAATTGATCATCGGTGGTCTGACCTGTGTCATCTTGGTTGTTTTGGGTACAGTTAATCTTCAGTTCCAGGGTCTGTTTGTGCCCATCTCTTTGAGGCCAGTTATCAAGCTTGTGGCAGCTTATGGCATGAGTACAGTCTGGTCATCATGTAGCTAACTTCTCCACCTGGGGTTTTAGCATCTGTAAGACAGCTCAGTGGGTGTGGCTCAGAAGATTATCTACAGCCCTTGTGAAAGAACTAAAGGTCCTTGACTCTGTTTCACATTATTATTATTTTACCTCCTTTGACTGTTTTCTTTTGTTTCTGCATTTCACTGATTAAACTTATTCTTTGACTAAAGTTTTCCACAGACTAAAAAGGCAGGCAGAGGACATGAGGTGGTGGGGCTGGGGGGGCAAGGACCATAGAGTCGTCCTGCTCTGTTTCATATAGACAGGTATAGACATAGATACACATGTTTTTCTGAACCTTTTGCAAACCAGCCATAGACATGACTCCTCCTTATTCCTAAATACTTCAATTTATATTTCCCGAGAAAAACGACCTTCTCTTACAGAGGGTTTCTCTACCTTCTTGACCCTGATGGCAGATAATTCTTTGCTGTGGAGGGCTGTCCTGTGCACTGTAAGATTTTTAACATCCCCAGCTTCCACCCACTAGATGTCAGTAGCGCACATGTCCCTACATCCCTGGTTGAGACAGCCAAAAATGCCTTCACAAGTTAGTTAATCTCCCCTGGATGACAGAAGAGTGCCCCATCTCCGCCCTCTCCCCTAGTTGAGAACCATTGCTTCTATAACTGAGCATCGAAGAATTGATGCTTTTGAACTGTGGTGTTGGAGAAGACTCTTGAGAGTCTGCTGGACTGCAAGGAGATCCAACCAGTCCATCCTAAAGGAGACCAATCCTGGGTGTTCATTGGAAGGACTGATGCTGAAGCTGAAACTCCAATACTTTGGCCACCTCATGCGAAGGGTTGACTCATTGGAAAGACCCTGATGCTGGGAGGGATTGGGGGCAGGAGGAGAAGGGGACGACAGAGGATGAGATGGCTGGACGGCATCACTGACTCAATGGACGTGAGTCTCAGTGAACTCCCGGAGTTGGTGATGGACAGGGAGACCTGGCGTGCTGCGATTCACGGGGTCGCAAAGAGTCGGACACAACTGAGGGACTGAACTGACTGAGTATCCCACTGTGTTTATGTACCACATATTCTTGATCCATTTCTCTGTCAATGGACGTTTAGATTGTTTCCATGTCTTGGCTATTATAAATAGCCCTGCAATGAACATTGACGTGAATGCATCTTTACGAAATGTGGTTTTGTTTGGATATATATGCCCAGGAGTGGGATTGCTGGATAATATGGCAACTCTAGTTTTTTGAGGAACCTCCATACTGTTTTCCATAGTGGCTGTACCAGTTTACATTCCCAGCAACAGTATGGAAGAGTTCTCTTTTCTTTACCCCCTGTCCAACATTTGTTATTTGTAGACTTCTTGACATTGACATTTTTGAAGGTCATAGGCCAGTTGTTTTGTAGAATGTTCTTGTCTGAGACATTGCATTTGTCTGATTTTCCTTGTGATTAGATTCAGGTTAAGCATCTTTGGAAGAAATACCACAGAAGTGATAGTGTGTCCCTTTCTATGCAGTGTATCAAGATTCGATTTGTCCCTTTGCTACATTACTGGTCATTTAAACTATGATCCCTTGATTAAGACATTGTCTGTCTGTTTCTCCTCTGTGAAATGACAATCTTTTCCGTTGTCATAAATATGTATTCTATGGGCAGATACAGAGAAGCTACGCAAGTACCTTGTTTCTCATGAAACTAACTCACCAGTTTCAGCATCCATTGATGATTCTTGCCTGAATCAATTGTCCTGATTGGTTGCTTTTAATAATTGTTCTACATAAACACTGAATACACTCAAAAGGCTGCTTTTAACCTATGTGTGAAATGGAAAGAGTAGCGATGAAATGGGACTTCCCTGGAAGTCCAGTGATTAAGACTCTGCACTCCTGATGCAGAGGGCCCAGGTTTGATCCCTGGTCAGGGAACTAGATCCCACAACTGCATCCCATCAGGCTGCAACTAAGGCCTGATGCAGCCAAAGAAATAAACACAAAAAGGAAAAACAAACGAACAAAAAGCCCCCAAAGGGTTGAAATGCACATCCATGTAACTTTCAATCAGGATCAGAAACGGATTCATCAGGATATGAGTGCCTGCTCAGTAGCTTCAGTCATGTCCAATTCTTTGTGACCCTATGGACCATAGCCCACCAGGCTCTTCTGTCCATGGGATTTCCCAAGCAAGAATACTGGAGTGGGTTGCCATGCCCTCCTCCAAGGGATCTTCCCAACCCAGGGATTGAACTCGCATCTCCTGTGTCTTTTGCATTGCAGGCAGTTTCTTTACCACTGGACCACTTGGTAAACCCTGCATCAGGACATGTGAAACCCCAAAACATTCCCCCCTGGAGATAAATACAAATTATTCAAAGTTGCAAATATGCATTGGGAGATGAGGGCAGGAGGGCAAAAGACAGGCCTGGGATGGTAGGGTCTTTGATTCACTAGATGGGGAAATGGGGATGAATTCCAGAACTACTCAGGTGGTGAAACTTACAGGATGTGGACTGCTTAGATTTTGAACCCCGGGAAGAGGATGGAGGGCAATCCGGGGATACTGTCCTCTGCGACCCTCACCTGGGGCTGATGAGCCCTCAGGGCTGGGGATGTGAGTATTGAGGGACAGACTGAGCCTCTCTGGGGCAGCCAGGCATTCCAGACCTGGGCGGGAACTGCTCTGGCATTTCCGAGGCCCTTGACCTGGCAAAGGGGCTGAAGGTGGCTTCCAAGAGGCTCATGTGTGTGCCGGAGTGGCCAGGAGCCTGGGTCTCCTCGTCTCTGGTTCCAGCTTCAGCCTGTGGCAGAGAAACATCACATGTTCTACCTTGAATGGTGTCAGGAATCTGAAGGGTGGGGGAGTTTTTTGAGAAATCTAAGGGAAATTCCCTGGCAGTCCAGTAGTTAGGACTCAGTGGTTTCACTGCTAGGGGGGCCCAGGTTTGATTCCTGGTGGGGAAGCTAAGATCCTACAAACCTGCTGTGCAATCAAAAAACAAAAAACTAATTGCATCTTTATCCCTCACCCACCCAATCAAAGTGCTTTCTTGCTGTTACATATCTCCATGCTGGCTGGCAAGGCTAGGATGCTTATCCAGCCCCTATCGGAAATCCTTGGTCCACGTGATGTTCAAGCTCACCTTCTGTTCCTTTCATTCAGCGAACAAGTATTTATAGAGCCCCTCTGTGTGCCAAGCATTGTTTGAGGCTCTAGGGACCAGGCAATGTGGAAGACAGACAAAAAATTTCCTGCTCACGTGGGGTTGACATTCCAGTGAGGAACAGACACGGTATAAGAATGTTATAAGTGCTAGGGGAAAAAAATTAATGCAGGCTAAGGAGGTGTGTTGAGTGGAGAATTCAGGGAAGGCAGCCAAGGGAGCCTCACAGGGACATTTGAGCAAAGATCAGAAGGTGTGAGGCAGAAGCTGTGTGGACATCTATGGGAAGAGCATTCCCATAGATGGAGCAGCAGGTGCAAATGCCCTGAGGCAGAACTGTGCCTAGTGGAGCAGAAGGAGCAAGGGAGAGAGTGAGAGAGAGGAGAGAAGAAGTCAGCAGGTGGCAGGAGGGACTTCCCTGGCTGTCCATGATTGGGACTCCATGCTGCCAACACAAGGGGCATGGGTTTGACCCTTGGTCAGGGAACTAGAATCCTACATGCCATGCAGTGTGGACAAAAGATGAATAATAATAATAAATAAAAATAAAATTTTAAAAAGGGGTGACAGGAGCAGATCATGAAGGGCATGATCTAAGGGCATGATCTTGTGGACTACTCTAAGGATTTTAGTTTATTCATTTTTGGATGCTCTGGGTCTTCACGGCTTTCTCCCGTTGTAGTGAGTGGAGGCTACTTTCTAGTTGCCGTGTGCTGGCTTCTCTTGCTCCAGAGCACAGGTTCTAGGTATGCAGGCTGCAATAATTGCACCCCAGGGCTCAGTAGTTGTGGCACAGGGGCTTAGTTGCTCCGTGCCATGTGGGATTTTCCTGGACCAGGGATTGACCAGTCCCCTGCATTGGCAGGTAGATTCTTAACAACTGGACCACCAGGGAAGTTGATTTTAGTTCTTATATTAAGTGAGATGGGAGCCATGAGAGGAAGGATAATGACTTTGCCCCTCAACTGGTCCCTCTTTCACCTTTCAACCTGGTTATAGTTCCACCCAGCCTGAAGTCCTGTCTTTATCACCTCTCGAGTCTCACCTCCATCTGCCTCCCCTTCCACTGCCAGCTCCATCTCTTTTTCACCTCCCCACCTTTATCTCATTTGGTGTTTCTAAAAAAGGTTGTTGTTGTTCAGTTGCTCAGTTGTGTCTCACTCTTTGTGACACCATGAACTGCAGCACGCCAGGATTCCCTGTCTTTCACCATCTCCCAGAGTTTGCTCAAACTCATGTCCATCGAGTCAGTGGTGCTCTCCAACCATCTCATCCTCTGTCACCCTCTTATCCTCCTGCCTTCAGTCTTTGCCAGCATCAGGGTCTTTTCCAATGAGTCCGCTCTTTTCATCAGGTGACCAAAGTACTGGAGCTTCAGCTTCAGCATCAGTCCTTCCAATGAATGTTCAGGGTTGATTTCCTTTAGGATTGATTGGTTTGTTCTCCTTTCTGTCTAAGAAAAGGCAGGACACAACAAAGGAACACAAATACACAATCCCAATAGCACCCTAACATGTTAAAAGCAGCTAGTTAGGAAAATATAAGAAACAGACTCATAGACATAGAAACAAACTTATGGAGGGAGTTTTCTGGAGGTCCAGTGCTTAAGACTCAGTGCTTTTACTGCTGTGCCCCAGATTCAATCCTGGGTTGGGGAAATGAGATTCCACAAGCCATATGGTGCAGCCAAAAAAAAAGGGGGGGAGAGAAACAAATTTATGGTTACCAAAGGGAAATAGGGGTGAATGAATTAGGAGTTTGAGTTTAAAAGACATACACCACACACACACACTACATACAAAATAGATAAATAAGAAGGACTTACTATATAATACATGGAACTATACTGAATGTCTTGTAATAACCTGTAATGGAAAAGAATCACTTTTCTGTACATCTTAAACTAATGCATCCATGCTCAGTCACTCAGTCATGTCCAACTCTTTGCAACCCAAGGACTGTAGCCTGCAAGGCTCCTCTGTCCATGGGGTTTTCCAGGCAAGAATACTGGATTGGGTGGCCATTTTTAAACCAACTTCAAAAAAAAAAAAAAAAAAAAAGACTGTCACTTTCAGAGGTTTATGGGGAATTAATTCACTATTTAGAAAAGTAGTCTCTAAAGGGAAAAAATCAAGCACTTTTACATGAAAAGTGTAACCAAATGGAATTTAAGAGGAAGCATCTGCAAGGGAAGAAGTTTAGCTAATAAAGGAGGACAAAATGCGAAGAAGAACACATCACTACTTTGCAACCTCCGACAAGTTCGTCATCAATGGCTGCTAACCTCATGCAAGGAGAGACAAGGAGAGTGAGCCTGATCTGAAGGAACCAACAACACTCACCATCGGGTCAAAGGCATTAAACCCTAGTCTAATCCTGGTTCTGGAAACAACTGCCAATTTGCATGAAAGATGAAGGGCAGAGGACCATGCCGGCGTGCACCATGAGGATGGGATCAACACCACCCGGACCGTGGGAAACAGCCTGAATTGTGCAACTGATTCATTTGTAATGGAGAAAAGGGATGGAGGGGGAACCCATGAATTAAAAGAGACTTAAAAGACATATCATTTTCTTTTTTTTTTTGCATGGGCAAGACTAAACCACAGTATCTAGAGATTCAAACTTGCATGATAAACTACTCAGAAATACCAGGCAGTGATTATTACACAAGTCACAACAGTGGTTGCTTTTCAGAGTGAGGAAGCACCGTGATTGAGACACAGCCTGTCGGAAGGGCGTCTGGGGTTGCTGGTGATTTGCTCTTTGTGGACCTGGGTGGGGGTTAGAATGATGTCTATCTTCCAGCTGAGTTTCCCAGATTCAGCACTATCAACATTCAGGTCAGATAACAGTTAGTTGTGTGGGACTGTCATGTGCATCACGAGATGTTTAGCAGCATCCCTGCTCCACCCAGTAGAGGTCAAGAACAGCCCTCCCCCACTCCATCCTGACAGTCAGCAAGGGCTCCAGTTATTGCTGAATGTTCCCCAGGGGGCATAATCACTCCTGGTTGAGAACTGTCGCTCAGGAGTGTCTTAAGTTATGCATCTATTTTGTGTGCTTTCTTGGATCTGACTCTGTGTGTGCATGCACTTTATTTACTTTTTAATTTTTATATTGGAGTGACTGCAGCCATGAAATTAAAAGACGCTTACTCCTTGGAAGGAAAGTTATGACCAACCTAGACAGCATATTCAAAAGCAGAGTCATTACTTTGCCAACAAAGGTCCATCTAGTCAAGGCTATGGTTTTTCCTGTGGTCATGTATGGATGTGAGAGTTGGACTGTGAAGAAGGCTGAATGCTGAAGAATTGATGCTTTTGAACTGTGGTGTTGGAGAAGACTTTTGAGAGTCCCTTGGACTGCAAGGAGATCCAACCAGTCCATCCTGAAGGAGATCAGCCCTGGGATTTCTTTGGAAGGAATGATGCTAAAGCTGAAACTCCAGTACTTTGGCCACCTCATGCGAAGAGTTGACTCATTGGAAAAGACTCTGATGCTGGGAAGGACTGGGGGCAGGAGGAGAAGGGGACGCCAGAGGATGAGATGGCTGGATGGCATCACCGACTCGATGGAAGTGATTCTGAGTGAACTCCGGGAGTTGGTGATGGACAGGACAGGGAGGCCTGGCATGCTGCGATTCATGGGGTCGCAAAGAGTCGGACAGGACTGAGCGACTGAACTGAACTGAACTGAACTGATAGTCGATTTAGGGCTTCCCTGGTGGCTCAGATGGTAAAGACTTCGTCTGCATCTGCAATGCAGGAGACTCAGGTTCAATCCCTGGGTCGGGAAGATCCCTTGGAGAATGGAGTGGTTACCCACTCCAGTATTCTTGCCAGGAGGACTCCATGGACAGAGGAGCCTGGCAGGTTACAAAGAGTCAGACACCATTGAGTGACTTCCAGAGAGAGCGTGCTACAGTTGATTTATAATGTTTTGTTAGTTTCAGGTGTACAGCAGAATGATTCAGTTATACATGTATCTATTCTTTTTCAGATTCTTTTCCCATACAGGTCATTAAAGAATACTGAGTAGAGTTCCCTGTGCTATATAGTAAGTCCTTGTTTATCTATTACTGTAGCCCACCAGGCTCCTCTGTCCATGGAATTTTTCCAGGCAAGAATATTAGAGCAGGTTGCCATATCCTACTCCAGAGGCTCTTCCTGTCCCAGGAATTGAACCCGAGTCCCTTGCGTCTCCTGCATTGGCAGGTGGATTCTTTACCACTAGCGTCACCTGGGAAGCCCCATTTTATATATAGTAGTATGTGTATGTTAATCCTAAAATCCTAATCTATCCCTCCCCCCTTACCCCTCCCCCATAACCTTTCCCATTTGGTAGTCATAAATTTGTTTTTGAAGTCTGTCAGTATGTTTCTGTTTTGTAATATCTATCTATCTATTCCAGTATAGTTTTTATGGGGGAAACAACAGTATTCTATGGCTTATCTGGAAGAAGAAAAAAGACAATGGAAACAACCCAGGAATTTTGCAAAAAGTGGAGTATTAGATGTTAAAATATATTCTAAAGATACTGTGGTTAAAACAGAGTGGCACTGGGACAAACGGATGAATCTCTGAAATAAAGTAACCTACCTCCAGTGGGCCCCATTTTAGCAGATTAAGTCTGAGCTGCTTCAGACATACCCTTCTGCCTATCCCTCCAGCTCGCCTCCCACCAACATCACGACTTAGTCAAATTTCACCATATCACCTGTTGCATGTGCAATTTCTACTATCTGGAGCACCTTTCCTAAGTGTCATCCTTGCAGGCTGCCTACCCAGACACTCTAGGTCAATGATGTGCCCCCCTTTCTGTTCCCATAGATTCCAGCTCCCACCCCTCTCACCCCTTTAGCATAAACCATAACTTGAAAGTCTATCTCCTCCTCTCAGGTTTGAGGCCCAGGATGGCAAGGACTATGTTCCCCTCAAGGACTTGCACAGTGCCTGGAACACTGTATGTGCTCAATAAATGCTAAATTAATTGAGAAAAAGATCTGGAGGGTCACTTTAGATCATACTACATTCCAACTGGGTTACAGAGTTCAATGTAATGTCAAATCATTCTCTGAACAAACATTTAAAAACTTTTTTTTGAAGTGTAGTTGATTTACAATTTTGTGTTAATTTCTGCTCTACAGCAAAATGACTCAGTTATACATATATATATATATACATATATATATATATGTATTCTTTTTCATAGTCTTTTCCATTATGGATGATCACAGGGTATTGAATATAGCACGGGCTTCCCAGGTGGCTCTAGAGGTAAAGACCCTGCCTGCTAATGCAGGAGACACGGGTTCAATCCTTGAGTCGGGAAGATCCCCTGGAAGAGGACATGGCAACCCACTCCACTATTCTTGCCTGGAGAATCCCATGGACAGAGAAACCTGGAGGGCTATAGTCCATGGAGTCGCAAAAGAGTCGGACACTCAGTCAGACTGAAGTGACTTAGCATATTGAATATAGCTCCTTGTGCTATACAATAGGATGTTGTTGTTTATCTTATTCTCTATATAATAGTTTTTCCTATTTCTCCCAACCCCTCCTTAGCAACCAACATCTGTTCTCTATGTCTGTGAGTCTTCAATAAACATTTATTAAGTGCCTACTGTGTGCTCGGGGCACTGGATAAAGCAGTGACCAAAATCAATCAATTCCCTGTCCTTACTGGGAGACAGATGGCAAATAAGTATACAAATAAATTATATATATATATATATATATTTTTTTTTTTTTCCAGATAGTGAAAGTAGCTATCAGGTTCGTAACTGGAGAAGGTCCACGTTAGGTCTTTAGAGGACAGAAACACATAAGTTGAGCCCTCAAAGATAGGAGAAGGTGGCCAAGTGAACAGGTGCAGGGAAGAACACTTCAGGAAGATGGAAGAGCATGCACGAAGACCCTGAGGTCGAAAAGATCCAGGGTCCGGATCCCTCACCCAGACACTGGGAAAGGAGCATCAGTCTTTCCAGCTTCCACCTAAGGGATCTTCCATATATACAAGTCCCACGGGGTAACTTTCCTACTTAGAGTCTTCCCATGGCTCCCTGTGCCTGGTGGATGAGATCCAAGCCCTTTCGCCCTGAGCCGGTCAGCACTCAGCTCCCCACCTTGGACAGAAAGCCCTCAAAGACCGTCACTCCAGGCCCCGCCCCTATCCCCGCCCCCAAACCCTGGGCGCGGGCCAGTGCGGCCCACCCCGCCTCACCATTGGACAGTTCGGAGAGCAAAGGGCCCTGGTTGGCTGACGTGGTTGTCAGTTAGGGTCCAGGCCTTGATAACCCGTCCCCGAACTTCGAGGGGGCGGGCTCGGGTGCGGGCGCGGCTGGGGCTGCGGCTTCAGGTAAAGCACCAGCTTTCTGGGCACCGATGGGGAATCTGGGGGGCGGGGATCAGGGGTACGCACCGGGACGGGGCGCTGCGCTTCCAGCCCCTCTGCTGGCTCAGCGCGTAGCGATGGGGAGGGCACAGTGTTCTCTGCCTGGGACCCCCCCCATTCCCACACTGGGAGCCCCAGGTGGGGAGCGAGCAGAGTTGGGGCCCTGTGGATTCGTGAGGTCTCATTTCTCCCGCCCTTCAGGAGCGAAGTGTGCTGGGGGAGGGGTCGTTCGCCCCCTGTGCTTCCACGACTTCGGGATCCTTTCCCGGAGTCGCTCCGGGACAGCTGGGGGACCCGAGTCCATCCCCTCCCTCTGGACCTGAGTGTGTGTGTGTAGGGTGATTCGGAAACCGCGTTGGGAGGAGGGACGGATGGCCCCCGGGGCCGGCAGACAATGGGCAGCGGATGGAACCGCCCGGCAGCGTTTCCTGCAGGAAACTGCTCTGTCTCTGTGAGGCTGTCCTAAGGGGACATGGGGGTGACGGGGTGCTGACCTCAGTACCTCTCCCCTGGCACCATCATCAGCCTCCACCCTACTTCAGGGGTCTGAAAGTCCCTCCCCACATTAGAGGGGGTGCCTCCACCCAGAGCCTCAATCTGGGAAGACGCCCCCCTCCCCAAGACCGGGATCTGAACTGCCTTCCGTATTCCCCTACCCCTCAGGTTTTGCGATCACAGCTCTGAGTCCCAAAATAATCCCTGGGGCGGGAGTGGGGGCGTGTGGCGTCGACTCTGACGGCCTAATGAAGGGTCTCAGGCAGAGGATGTGGATCTAGCCGTGACAGCTCCTCGGGCAGGGAGCGGAGGACAAGAGAGAGCGGTTGCACGCCCCCCGCCCCCGCTCTGGCGAGGGTACAACCCCTGGAGTCACCAGACTTTGGCCCTGCTCTTCCCATCAGGGACACACGCAGGAGACAGGCAGGAGTGCAGGCTGGGAGGGCCGACCCCCTCTAGCTCTTTGCCCCTCATGGTGAGTGGAGGGCTGTTTATAGAAAGCTATCAAGTGGAGTGGGCAATGCAGTGGGTGTGTGTGTTAAGTGGCTTCAGTCGTGTCCGACTCTTTGCCACCCTATGGACTGTAGCCTGCCAGGCTCCTCTAGCAATGGGATTCTCCAGGCAAGAATGAAATACTGGCCAAGCTGCTGGGTTCAAAAACCTGCTTCTGCCCATGTACAACCTTGGCTGGGTCACTTCATCTCTGAGTCTCAGTTTCTCCATCTGCACAATGGGGAAGGGGGGAAAAGAATAATGCTAAGAAAATCTACTTCAAAGGGCCTAGGAGTTTTTTTGTTGTTGTTGTTGTTTTTTTACTAAGTTAATACCCATAAATTGCTTAGAATCGAGGCTACCCCCATAGCAAATGCAAACGTTTTTATTATATTGCTATTTACTCTTCCTGGGGCTGCTGCTGTTGCTTAGTCATTTCAGTCGTGTCCGACTCTGTGCGAGCCCATGGACTGTAACCTGGCAGGCTCCTCTGTCCATGGGTATTCTCCAGGCAAGAATACTGGAAAGGGTTGCCATGCCCTTCTCCAGGGGATATTCCCGACCCAGGGATTGAACCCAAGTCTTCCTCATTGCAGGTAGATTCTTTACCATCTAGCCACCAGAAAAGCATCTTTTTGGGGGCATCCACCCATTTTTCAGGCCAACTTCTGGGTCTGGCTGCTCCAGCTTGTTTGGGTCTTGGGAATGGCCCAGAGCTGTTTTTTTGTTTGTTTGAATTCCCAGGGTCTTGGATTTGGGTGTGGCCAGGTCCCTGAAGCAAGGGGCTGATCCCACTAAGGCAGTTGGCCAGCTGTGTGTGAGGCCAGCCCAGACCCCTAAGCCCCAGTCCAGGTTTTCTCCATGACCCAGCTCTTCCCAGAGAGCTTCCTGAAAACAAGTCCTGAGAGGCACTGACTGTCCTCTGTGCTGCCCCACTGGCCGGCCCCTTATAGCCAGTGTGAGGGACAGGAAACAGCTGCTTCAGGACGGCAAGTTCCCCGCCACTCCCTCCTCCCTTGGGGAGTGGGGGTGGGGGGGATGTCAGGGACCCAGGCTGGACAGAGGTGGCGAGTGGGCCCATATACCCAGCCGTGGAGCAAAATGAGTCAGGTGGGCCAACAGGTGGTTGGTGGGTGTTAGGTATGCAGGTGGTCATCAGGAGTGCAAGAGACCTGAAGAGGTGATGGGGAAATTTGCCAGGTGGTTAGTGCAGATGGCAGTAGGTCAGGAAGCGTACAGATTGGGGCTGGTGGGCACCTGCTGGTGGAGGGCTGGGCAGACAAGAGTTCCCCAGAAGATGAGTGGAACCCAGTCTGAGGACATTTCCTATAGGTAATCGACTTAATTGCTTTATGCCTTAGCTTCCCCATCTGGAAAAGGGGGAACCATCCTTCCTTGCAGGTTTATACTGGGGGAGGTACATTAAATGAGAGCAGGCACAGAGTAGGCACTCGATACAAGCTGCTTGCAGTTCTCTGAGGGTTTTTCATGTGGGCTCTTCAAAGCCCCATCTTTCCTGCTCTGTGCTTTCTGAAACAAAGCACAGTAACTTTGATTGTGGTGGACTCAATAACAAAGTTCTGGAAAAATCCCTGTTAAATATCACATTATTAGATGTGACCCAATCTTCAGTTTCCTTTTTAGATTTATTTATTTTTATTTGTTTGTTTTTGGCTGCACTGCGTCTTTGTTGTTGCGGCTTTCTCTAGTTGCGGCAAACCCAGGCTACTCTTCATTGCATTGCAGCAGTGCACGGGCTTCCCATTGTGGTCGCTTCTCTTACTGTGGAGCGTGGGCTGTAGGCATGTGGGCTTCAGTAGTTGTGGCAGACGGGGCTTAGTTGCTCCACTGCTTGTGCGATCTTTCTGTACCAGGGATTGAACTCATGTCCCCTGCATTGGCAGGTGGATTTTTAACCACTGGATCACCAGGGAAGCCCCTCCCTCAGTTTCTTAGAGCCTCCATCACATCACCTGAAGAGTCTCTCTCCCTTTAGCCCCAAACATAGCCACAGCTCTCACAATCTGGGTGCTTGTGGTTCCACTACAATTTCTCACGAACTAAGGGCAGAGCCCTGTGGCACTCCAGTAGAGACATCACAAGGAGACTTTGCATCCTTGGTGCCTCTGTTGGAGAACTCTTCATCATTCCTAAAGGATCTCACAAGTGACACTGATATAAATTTGGATGTACAATTATATTTTGTTTGCACTCTAAGGAAAAAAAAATGTAAGAATTCTGTTTTCTGTTTGTTTCTTTTCAGTATGCAGAATCTGACCAGATGAGTTTTTAATGAGCCCGCAAAAGGCTTCCAACTCTCGCCTTCCTCCTCTGAATGATCACACTCCACCCCTTTGAGCGTCAGTTTCTAATTTCCCTCAGGGACTGACAGAAATCTCCGCAGGTCTGGAAAGCACCGCCCCCTGCCCCGCCCCCAGCTGCTCTGGTTCTCTTATCACCATCCCTTCTTCTTTTGATGCCCTTCCCGCCCAGCAGGCTGAGGAGGCCTGGCACAGGAGGGCCCCCACAGTCATTCATTCCAAACTTTCAAGGCCACTTGAGGGAGGAGGGAGGAGAGGACCTGTGTGTGTGTAGTGGGGGTGTTGGGGGGTGGAGAGGAGCGCTGGGTCTGTTTACTCATGCAGAGTCCAGACAGACCCCAGAGGCACAGCCAGAGGGGTAGGGTCCAGCCCTACCCACCCTCACCCCTCTGGGGGCCTTTTTCAGGGTGTGAAAAAGGTGGCTGCTATTCCGGGAAACATGGCCAAGTTTGCCCTGAATCAGAACCTGCCGGGTAAGTGTGCAAAATGGTGTTTGTGTGTGTACAGATCCACACCCGGCGCCCAGGTGCCCACACAGCCCTGCAGTTCCCTCCTCTGCAGAGTGGTCAGAGGGCCCTTTATAAAGGTGTATAATGTCCTGGCCCTGCTTAAAATCTGCCTCTGGTGCCCTATTACAGGTGGAATAAAACTCCAGCTCCTCACAGTGGCCCAGAAGGTTCCTCACAGTCTGGCCCAAGTCCCCCTCTTCTAGTCTTCTCCCTCCTCCCTTCTTTCACTCTGTTCTGCACATTCTCACCTCCATCCCGCTTTTACTCAGGTCCACCCTGCTCATTCCACCCCAGAGCCTTTGCACGCGCTGTTTTCTTTTAGGAACCTCCCGTCCCAGCTGCTTTCTCCCTCTCATTCAGGGCTCAACTTCTAAGTTCCCTCCGCAGAAATCTGCTGGGACAGCCAGAGCCAAAGCCTGTCAGTTGCTCTCTGTTTCATCTTGAAATTTTTATTATTGCCCTAAGGACCTTTTTTGAACGTTTGTGTTTATCTGTCTCCTACAAGTGGGCAAGGATGCTTGTCTTGTTCATTGCTATGTCCTCAGCGTTTGGTACACAGTAGGTGCTCAACACGTGAATGCACAACTTTTGGGGTGCAGATAGGTGTATAAACTTCGGTGTGCAACCGCAGGTGTGCAGGGTTTGGAGCAGGTGGCGTCGTGAAAGCATGTCGTGGGGCGGTGGGGAGGCGCTCCTTTTGTTAGTCTCTCTGCGTCTCCCCGGCCTGACGTTCCTCCACGCCCCTGTCATGTTCGCAGACCTGGGCGGCCCTCGCCTGTGCCCCAGCGCGACTGGGGGCGCCCGCAGCCCGAGCTCGCCCTATTCGGTGGAGACCCCCTACGGCTTCCACCTGGACTTGGACTTCCTCAAGTATGTGGAGGAGCTGGAGCGCGGCCCCGCTGCCCGCCGCTCTGCGGGGCCCCTGCCCGCGCGCCGTCCCCGCGCGCCCCGGGCCGGCCTCGCAGGTGCGCGCAGCCCAGGCGCCTGGACCTCCAGCGAGTCCCTGGCTAGTGACGATGGCGCAGCGCCGGGCGCACTCTCCCCGGGTGCGCCGTCCACGCTGATGCTGCCGCCGCTGTCCCCGCGCGCACCCGTGCGCAACCCGCGCGTCGAGCGCACGCTCCTGGAGACCAGCCGGCGGTTGGAGCTAGCGCAGGCGCAAGAGGGTGCGCCCAGCCCGGCCCGCGCTGCCCCGCGCAGCCCGCGCGGGTCTGGCCACAGCAGCCCTGCCCCCAATCCGGCCCTGGCCTCGCCGGGCCCAGCGCAGCTGCAGCTGGTGCGCGAACAGATGGCCGCGGCCCTGCGGCGCCTGCGCGAGCTCGAGGAACAAGCGCGCGCGCTGCCCGAGCTGCAGGAGCAGGTGCGCGCGCTGCGCGCCGAGAAGGCTCGGTTGCTGGCTGCGCGCCGGCAGCCGGACTCCGACGGGGAGGCCGAGGGGCGCCCGGACAAGCTTGCTCAGCTGCGGCGGCTAACCGAGCGCCTGGCCACCTCTGAGCGCGGCGTTCGCGCCAGGGCCAGCCCCGGGGCTGACGGCCCGGACGGGTCAGCTTCTAGCCACAGCGAGGGTGCGCCGCCGGGTCTCGACCGGGCGCCCCAGACACGGGAGGCAGGCACCCAGATCGTGCCGGAGACCCAAAAGGCGGGAGTCCAGGCGGTGCCGGAGACCCAGGAGGCCGGCGTGGGGGCAGCTCCTGAGACTCTCGAGGCGGAGGCGTGGGTGACGGAAGCTCTGCTGGGGCTGCCCGCGGCCGCCGAGCGCGAGCTGGAACTACTTCGCGCCAGCCTGGAGCATCAGCGCGGGGTGAGCGAGCTCCTGCGGGGCCGGCTGTGCGAGCTGGAGGAAGCCCGCGAGGCTGCTGAGGAGGCCAAGGCCGAGGCCGAGGCGTCCCGGCCCCAGCCGTGCGTGGCTACCACCCAGACCTCGTGGGATTATGTGGAGAAGACCACGCAGACCGATGCTCCAGAGGAGGCCCCAGCCCCGATGCCGGAGAACCCCCCCGGATCCACGGATGGGGACAGGGCCGTGGCACCCGCGGGTGAGTCCCCGTCTCTCGCTGAGCCCTGGCTTGCTGGCCGCTGAATTCGAACTCAGTGTCTCATCTGATCTCCGCCAGGCACCCTCAAATCCATCATGAAGAGGAAAGACGGTAAACCTGGTGGCCAAACCAGCCCCGGACCAAAGAGCCTGCAGTTTGTTGGGGTCCTCAATGGAGAGTGAGCACTTTTCCCCTCCCCATGGCAGCATCTGCTGGGACATAGACTGGAGTTTTGAATCCCAGCTCTGCCCCTTGCTCGCAGCGTGGTCTAGGCAGGCCTCAGTGTCCACATCTGTAAAATGGGGACAGCCACTTTCCACCTCGCAGGACACCAGACTGAGCCCACGGGGGAGGCTCAGCATATACCTCCCACCCTGCCCCCAGGTACGAGAGCTCGTCCAGCGAGGGCGACAGCGAGGATGGTGCTGCCGAGCCCCCGAGGAGCAGTTCCTCGGGCTCAGGCGACGACAGCGGCGCGGCATCCGACTCCGAGACCCCTGGCGCTCCCAGCGGCAAGGAGGACCGGGACGCTGAGCCGGAGGCAGAGCAGGAACCTCAGCCGGGTGCGCAGGGGAGGTGAGCCGCGCGGGGGACACGGAATGGGGACGGCTGCTCTTTCCCCCGCCTTCCCACTCTCCATCCCGACCTCTCCTGGAGCCTCTCCGTCTCCTAGGTGCGAACTGAGCCCGCGTTTGAGGGAGGCGTGTGCAGCCCTGCAGCGGCAGCTGAGCCGGCCCCGCGGGGTCCCCCGCGACAGTGTGAGTGCATAGAGAGCCCGTCACAGGAGTCTGATGCCCGCCTAGGGAAGAGCATCGCCTTCTTTAGAGTTAAGGGGGCCCCAAGTTCCGTCACCTCGCGCCAGGGCCCTCCATGGATACCAAGGTCTCCAAAGGGATCTCCGCCCCAGAACAGGGCTGATTTTTATCTGATTTCCCCAGAAGGGTCCACCCCGGCCCCAACCCCATCCCGGACTCCCCAAAGACAAGCGCTCACAGTCTTCCTCCACTCCTGGTTCTCTCGGAGGCTCTCCTCGGGAAGGAGAGCATCCTTGCCCTCTGGGGCCGCGTACCCACACTGACACTACTCCCTCCTCCAAAGGGGTGCGGCCCACGAGTCCACACCCCTCTTCAAATACGGAGGGACCAACCCCCCCTGCCTGGGTTCCCAGACCCGCCCCCACACCTGCCCTGGGCCCTCGCTGATGTCTCTCTCCTGTCCTGGCAGGGCGCGGCGCGCCTGGTGGCCCAGGAGTGGTTTCGGGTGTCGAGCCAGCGGCGCTCTCAAGCGGAGACCGTGGCCGGGGTCCTGGGCGCGGTGGCGCGCCTGGGGCGAGAGCTGCTGGAACACGTGGTGAACCTGGCGGATGGCAACGGAAACACAGCCCTGCACTACAGCGTGTCCCATGGGAACCTGGCCATCGCGAGCTTGCTGCTGGATACGGGTCAGCATTGAGGAGGGGTGGGGAGGGCACTAGAGAATAGGGACCCACGGAAGGGGGAATCTGGGTAGTGCTGGTCTGGCACTGCCATCCTACACCTGCCAAGGATGCAGAGGAGGACTGGCATTCTCACCTAAACTCTCACCTCCCATCATCTCAGGTCACTGTCTCCTGTTGTCCGACTCCCACAATCCTTGGGGCTCGTGGGACCAGTAGCCATTGCTCCCACCCAGTTTCACTGCACTGTCTCCTTGCTCCCCCTCTGGCCTGTTATTAACTTCTCCTTTATGTACTCTCTCAAAATCCTCCTGCTGCCCTTCCCTCACTTCATCCTGCTTGCTTATCAGACTTCATTGAGGCACACAGTAGACCCTCTGGTGTTTGTTGAATGAATGAGCTTTCATGAATGGGAGCTCTGGGTGGGTGCGTGTAGGGAATGGAGAGAAGGATCAGTTTTACTTGATAAGTATCAAACATAATTTCCAACAGAGGTAAGGGCCATGACAAGATAAAATCAGGGAAGGGAATCAAGAAACAGGGTAATCCTTTAGTTTAGGATCCTTCCTTAGCAAGGCCTCAGAAGGGAAAAGCAGGCGGGGGAAGATAGATGGGGTGCCTGGCGAGCTGCAGACACCCCACTGTGGTTACTTTGAGCCCCTTCTGCACCTAACATCCTCCACCAGGGTCACAGAGGCTTGTGAGAGGAATGGACACCTAGACAATAGGCCACACAACTGGGGGATGCCCTTAGTCCTGACTTAACTATCCCACCTTTTTAAAAAATTTACTTGGTTGTGCCAGGTCTTGTCTCATGCAGGATCTTTGTTGTGGAATGCGAAATCTTAGTTGTAGCATGTGGGATCTAGCTCCCTGAACAGGGATGGAACCTCGGGCCCCCTGCATTGGCAGCACAGTCTTAACCACTGTACCACCAGGGAAGCGCTGTGACTTAAAACTGTTTACTTCTCAGCCCACTGTCTCAGATCTCCTCTGACTAGGACATCTACTCCAATACCCTGATCCCCTGCTTTCCCCAAACCTCTCCCACCATTCATCTCCCCAAACTGCACCTAGTCTTGAGCTTTCAGAATGGTGGGGGTACCCAAGCATTGAACACCCTGGGGAATGAGATCCAGAGGTAGGTGCTATGATGTGTGGGAGGGGGCCAAGATGGCAACAGAGCTGACCCTAGAGGAAATGGAGCTGACATTTGTGTTCATCTGTAAAGGACAGGCAGCAACAACCAAGCTGTTTCCCAGGGCTGCTGTAAAAAGTACCACAAAGTGCCACAATTTGTTTAGAACAAATTGTGTTGCAGTTCAGGACGCCATTAAGTTCACAGGACTGGTTCATTATTAGGGGTCAGAGTGAAACTATTCCATGCCTTTCTCCCAAGTTTCTACTGATGGCAGCTCATCTCTGCCTTCAGCATCACATGGCGATCTGTTTCTTCTGAGGATACTAGTCATATGGAATTGTTCAGTTGCTCAGTCGTATCTGATTCTTTGTGACCCCATGGACAGCAGCATGCCAGGCTCTTTTGCCCTGGAGGTTTGCTCAAATTCATGTGATGGGGCCAAATTTCTTTTGATCTGTTCTGGCTGCTGTGTGGAAACTGGAATGGAGTTGGGACACCAGGGGGGCCCAGCTGACAGTTCTCTGGGGAAACAACAATGGTGGCTTTGTGGACAGTAGTCCTTTTATTGATGCTTTCCAACTGTGGTGTTGAAGACTCAAAGAGTCCCTTGGACTGCAAGGAGATCAAACCAGTCAATCCTATAGGAAATCACCTTGACTATTCATTGGAAGGACTGATGCTGAAGCTCCAGTATTCTGGCCACCTGATGCGAAGAGCCAGCTCATTGGAAAAGACCCTGATGCTGGGAAACATTGAAGGTGGAAGAGGGCAACAGAGGATGAGATGGTTGGATGGCATCACCAATTTAATGGACATGAACTTGAGCAAACTCCAGAAAACAGTGAAGAACAGGGAGGCATGGTGTGCTGCAGTCCATGGGGTTGCAGTCAGACACGACTGAGTGACTGAACAATTAGTGGGAGGTATTGCTCTAGGTACTGGGGGATACGATGGTTTGGACAGAACCAAGTCTCCAAACCTGTTTGTAATAGGGAGGTGAGGAAACCTTTCAGTGAGATGGAAACAGAACTCTAAAGGTGAGAAGGGCCACATGGCTCCTGGAGAGGGAAGAGCCTTGTAAGGCAGAGGAACAAGTAAAATCATGCATGACCCTCAGTGACCAAGCTGGCTAAACAGATGGTGAACTTGATGCTTGGAGGGAAGTGAGTGGACAAATTTAGGTGTCGGCTTCTTGAACTGATGCCTCTTCGCTTTCCTAGGGGTCTGCAAGATTGACCACCAGAATCGAGCTGGCTACTCTGCCCTCATGTTGGCGGCACTTACTTCTGTGGGGCGAGAGGAGGACATGGCTGTGGTCCAGAGACTCTTTGAAATGGGCAACGTTAACGCCAAGGCCAGCCAGGTGCATAGATGCCTCCTCCCTGGTTGAGTCCAGGTGGCACTTTCACTTCCGGAGCCAAGTCTCTGAGACCCCCCTCCCTTTCCTGCAGAGCCCACACCAGCCCTGTCCCCTTCTTTCCCTCTCCCCAGACAGGACAGACAGCCCTCATGCTGGCCATCAGCCACGGCCGCCAGGACATGGTAGCTGCCCTGCTGGAATGCGGGGCAGACGTGAACGTGCAAGATGCAGACGGGGCCACGGCACTGATGTGCGCCAGCGAGTATGGGCGCCTGGACACTGTGCGGTTGCTGCTGGCCCAGCCAGGCTGTGACCCTGCCCTCCTGGACAACGTGAGCCACCATGGGGCTGGTGTGGGGTAGTGGTGCCTTGATTCAGGGACCTGACTATCTCCACGATCCCTCAGGAGGGCACCAGCGCCCTGGCCATTGCCTTGGAGGCTGAGCAGGACGAGGTGGCCGCTCTGCTGCATGCCCACCTGAGCTCAGGCCAGCCTGGCTCCCAGGTGAGTGCGACCCCATCCTGCAGAAATGGAGTTTACCAGCTGCACAGCTCAAGGATACCAAGTGTGCTCCCAGAAAAGGGGCTTTTCTTTGTGCACCCACAGAGGGAGCACTGGGTGGCAGGAACCTGGGTCTGATGTTCAATCTTCAGAACACCCCAAGGGTTAGACACACTTTCACATGTAAAGTGAAGGTCATGAGCCTGAGGCCTCCAGGGGGGCTTGCCCTAAGGTCAGACAAGAGCTGTTAGACCTAGCTCAGACCATCATGTCTGTGGACTCCCATTACAGGCCCAGAGCAAAGGAATAAAAGCATCCTTTGGAGTTAGTCCTCTTGCCTGGAGATCCCATAGATAAAAAAGCCTGGCAGGCACAATCAATGGGGTTGCAGGGAGCTGGAGATGACTGAGCAAGCGAGTCACTAACACTTTCGCTTTAGAGTTAGGGAGCAGGGCAAGAGGATTCAGTCTGTCCCCAAAAGGGAGGTGCTTATAAGCAAAAGTGCCAGCATTTTCCTAATTAAACTTGCCCTACCAGTCTCCCCTTCCTGCACTCTCCTGTACATGTGTGGGAAAAGAACCACAGAGGTCAAGTGCCTCTTCCAGGTCAGATGAGACAGAGGCTGGATTCAAATCCTGGCAGCCTGGCTCTACTGTGCAAGGTGGGGTTCCACTTAGGGTCGGTGAAAACAAGTGACCTCCAGTAGCTTAAGCATCTCTGAGTGTTAAGGGGGGCTGAAACCCAGTGTCCTGTCTGCCGGAGACTGACAGGAACCTCCCCCCCACCTCTCTCACCAGCTGTCCCCTGATTCATCCACGGCCACGCCTGGTGAAGGAGGCTGCAGTGACAGTGGAGAGGACCCCCTGCCCCAGTGACTGGCCTAACACATCTGGGTCGGGGAGGCGGAGTCAGGTCTTGATCTCTGGGCAGAGGTCTGTGGTCAGAGGCTCAGCTTGAACCACACAGGGTGAGGAGGCAGCTGAGGGAGTGACACAGCCCCTAGTCTACCCATTCCTCCAGGCTTCTTACCTAATAAAACCTTCCTAACTCATCTTGTCCTGTTTTGGAGGTGTACATAGACACATGGTTCTCCCGCCTCACAAAGAAAATGCCTTGTTGGCGAACACTCCCCATTTTCAGAGTACACTGGGTCAGTGACCACCTGGGGGCCCCACAGAAGGATTTTGGAAATCTAATGACAACCCAGACAAAACCTCAGGTTTACATACGATACAAACACTTTATTAACAGCAGATCATCCTGGTGGGCCAAGGCGACAACCCAGACATCCAGCACCCTGTAAACAAACCAAAGCGTTGAAATGCTGACAAGGTGCCCCCACCCCAAACAGGGAAACTCCCTCCCCCATCTTGCTAACTTCAGCAGACCCCGACCAACAGCCCTTGATCCTTGAGCCCTGACGAAATCTCCCCGCCCCCAGGCAAGGGTCTAACAAGGAGCTGCTCAATTTCCCACTCCACTTGTGCACTCACCAGTCCCAAGTTCAGCGCAGCCTCCGAGCCTCTCGCTCTGACTCCAACAGGGTGAGCACGTCGCCCTCGCGCACGGGGCCTTTCACGTTTCGGATGATGGAGCGGCTCGTGTCGTCCATGAATTCTACGCGCACCTACGGGGCCCACAGGAAGGACGGGAAGAAGTCAGAGTCGGTTGAGAATAGGATCCGTGGGATAAGTGGCTGATGTTGATCCAGAGAACGTTTCTGCTTAGAGACACTTAAAAGGGGCTGAGGCTGGGAAGGCAGGACTGGGATAGGAGACAAGCCGGAGAGGGGCCAAGGCGTGGAGAACAAAGCTCCCGAGCGCCAGAAGATGCCACCAGGGGAGACAACTGGGGTTTGTCGTGAGAGCATGGAGCCACTGTGGTCGTTGGCACAGGCTGAACCAGGACAACGAACTATGTCAGAACACGGGGAATGAGATCGCCAGAGCCCAGATCCAGTGGGCAGGGCCTTGCCTAAGTTCCGACCCTCAACCTTCTGTAAGCTCCGGGAAATAGGGAACGTATCGGTTCCCAGATACCAGGGAACAAAACCCGGGGCACAGAAATTATCCTCGAGATTCAAACTTTAGAAGCCCCACCCCGCAAACATCCCCTCGCTCCCCGCCTCCCCCGCTCACCTGCGTGCACTGTCCCTGAGAACCGGTCCTGCCCAACACCTTGGTGACCTTGGGGGAAGAAACTGGAATCAGATCTAGCCCACCCGGTTCCCTTACTCCCTCCTCCCTCATCTGGGCCCTCAAAACGGGGCCTCCGCCTCACCCTGGCAAGCTTGATGGGCTGCACACGGCTCGTGTCCATGATGGCGGCGCGGCGGCGGTCGGGCGGAGAGGAGTCACGTGTTTCGGAGAGAGTATTTATACGACTCCCTAGCTCCGCCCATTCCCGCTCTCGCGATACCGTACGCCATGTTCCCAGCAGTCCCTGCAGTGGAGACGTCACCGGCGCCCTTCAGCGCCGGTGAAAGATGGCGTCCGCTACCCGTTTCATCCAGTGGCTTCGGAACTGGGCATCCGGGGTGCGCGGGGCGGGGCGGGAAGGGGCTGTGGATGCTGCAAGCTCTGCGCGCCCTGACCCGCTCCCACTACTCACCTCCTTTTTGCATCTCTGGGGCTGAGGCCATTAGTGCCGAGATTCCCCTAAGTAGGGAATTCTCCTCAGCCTGGAACCCCGAACTCGTGACCCCTTCAACCCAGGACACCCTCCCCAGCCGTTGGCTGTGGTACCCCTCAGGCCTGGGGTCTCCCTAGGCCCGTACCTTCTTAGCTTCGGGATCTTGTTCTGGCCCCCAGCTCCCCTGTTCACCTCCAGGGCCCGTATCCTGTCTTCAAAGACACATGTCCCACCTTTCTCTTAATTTGTCCTGTGCGGGAATGCCCGTTAGCTGGTTTTCTCTTCTGGGGTGCGCTGGGGACTGATCTCCATCCTTTCTCCCACAGCGAGACTTGCAGGCGAAACTGCAGCTGCGCTACCAGGAGATCTCCAAACGGTGAGCAAACCCCGCTCGCTGCCCAGACCGCAATCCTGCCCTCCGTCTATCAAAACCCCAAACCCCTGTTCTTTTAGACCCCTGAAACGCTGGGCCGAGATCCTGGCTCCAGTCCCTTAGCTGGCTGTGAAGGCAGAGGTTTGCCTTTCATCTTGCTGCGCTGTTTCAGACATTGTGGTGCTTCTGCACAACCAGATGGGGGGTGAATTCTGAGTGGGAATTTTCTGTGATTTGCAGCCTCCAGTGTGGTCCTGACAGTATTATCATCCCCAAGCTACGTATGAAAATATTTGAGACTCAGAGAAACGAAATCATTTGCTTAAAATCACTCAGAAGCCAGAAATTGACAGCCGGAATTTGAACCCAGAAGTGTCTTTGATTTCTAACTCGAGTCCGAAAATTAGTTGACATTTACAAGGCCGGGCTCTGTCCTCAGCCGTTGGGAGTCCTAGGGGAGCTAGAAAAATTCTCATTCCTTTCTTGGAGCTTATATCCCAGGGAGGAGGCAGAGACATAGCATAGTAGGGAAATAAACACAGCAAGTAAAAAACACCGTTTTAGAATGCTCTGAAGAGGAAACAAAACGGACCAGATGGAGAGTGGCTACCTCAGGTTAAGTGATCAGGAAAGGTCTCAGGGATTGGATTTGGAGTCAGCTGAAATGCCAAAGGATAATGATTAAAACAACATTCCAGACAGAGGGAGCAGTAAGTGCCAAGGCTGTGCAGCCCGACAGAGCCAGACATAGGAAGAAGACTAGTGTGGCTGAAAAACTTTGAAGAATGGGGAATAGTGGCATATGTGTGTGTGTGTGTGTGTGTGTGTGTGTCACAGGCAGAGGTAAGGCAGCCAGGGAGGACTAGCAGGAAAGGAAAAACAATAGCCTTAAAATAACCAAATCTATGTGAATATCTCTATGTTGTGACTGATTCCAGATATCAAGTTTTAAAGTATTTTTCCGTCCTAGGAAAACTGGTAGCCCAGTTGAGGAAACAGTTTTGTAAAATTTTCAACTTTTTTTTTTTTTTAAAGGATAATGGTGCCCCCTGGTGCTTCCTTTGGGCCTTTTCAGTTGGTCACGGTTCTTTTTACCCTTTCTGTGCTTGTTTTCTGGGGCTTCCCAGGTGGCTCAGTAGTAAAGAATCTGCCTGCCAGTGCAGGAGATGTAGGAGACTCGGGTTCAATTCTTGGGTCAGGAAGATCCCCAGAGAAGGAAATGGTAACCTGCTCTAATATACTTATCTGGAAAATTTTGTGGACAGAGGAGCCTGGTGGGCTGCAGTCCATGGGGTCCTGAAGAGTCAGACATGACTGAGCACACTGCTCCTGCTTGTTTTCTATAGATCCATACCCAGCAGAGGGTTTTGTTTGCACTCTAGGGATTAGGCAGACTCTAACTTCAACACAGGATGTTGCTTCTTTTTTTTTTCTTTTAAATATTTATCATTTGGCTGTACCGGGTCTTTGTTTTGGCGTGCAGGATCTTTGGTTGCAGTCTGTGGGATCTAGTTCCTCGATCAGGGATTGAATCCGGGCCCCTGCATTGGGAGCAAGGAGCTTAGCCACAGGACCACCAAGGAAGTCCTTTAATATTAAGTTTTTAAACTTTGTTTTTTCTGTATTTTTTTCCCCACTCGATACATAACTATCACTTGTTTTAAGAAAAATTTAAATACTGGGGTTATCAGGAAAAAGTTGGTAAAACCCCAGTGAATGAAAACCTGATCCTTTTATGATTTTTCTTTCTTTTCTGCCCTCCCTCTCTGCAACAGTTTCTAGGAAAGCTCATCTTTTGTTAGTGATTTTTGTTGTTGTTGTTAACATCTTTTGCTAGCGAGATTCAGTTCAGTTCAGTTAAGTAGCTCATTCGTGTCCGACTCTTTGCGACCCCATGAATCGCAGCACTCCAGGCCTCCCTGTCCATCACCAACTCCCAGAGTTCACTCAAACTCATGTCCATCCAGTCGGTGATGCCATCCAGCCATCTCATCCTCTGTCGTCCCCTTCTCCTCCTGCCCCCAATCCTTCCCAGCATCAGAGTCTTTTCCAATGAGTCAACTCTGCATCAGGTGGCCAAAGTATTGGAGTTTCAGCTTAAGCGTCAGTCCTTCCAATGAACACCCAGGACTGATCTCCTTTAGAATGGACCGGTTGGATCTCCTTGCAGTCGAAGGGACTCAAGAGTCTTCTCCAACACCACAGTTCAAAAGCATCAATTCTTCAGTGCTCAGCCTTCTTCACAGTCCAACTCTCACATCCATACATGACCACTGGAAAAACCATACCCTTGGCTAGACAGACCTTTGTTGGCAAAGTAATGTCTCTGCTTTTGAATATGCTATCTAGGTTGGTCATAACTTTCCTTCCAAGGAGTAAGCGTCTTTTAATTTCATGGCTGCAGTCACCATCTGCAGTGATTTTGGAGCCCCCCAAAATAAAGTCTGTCACTGTTTCCACTGTTTCCCCATCTATTTCCCATGAAGTGATGGGACCAGATGGCATGATCTTCGTTTTCTGAATGTTGAGCTTTAAGCCAACTTTTCCACTGCTTTTTCACTTTCATCAAGAGGCTTTTTAGCTCCTCTTCGCTTTCTGCCATAAGGGTGGTGTCATCTGCATACCTGAGGTTATTGATATTTCTCCCGGCAATCTTGATTCCAGCTTGTGCTTCTTCCAGCCCAGCGTTTCTCATGATGTACTCTGCATAGAAGTTAAATAAGCAGGGTGACAATATACAGCCTTGACATACTCCTTTCCCAATTTGGAACCAGTCTGTTGTTCCATGTCCAGTTCTAACTGTTGCTTCCTGACTTGCATATAGGTTTCTCAAGAGACAGGTAAGGTGGTCTGGTATTCCCATCTTTTTCAGAATTTTCCACAGTTTATTGTGATCCACACAAAGGTGTTGGCATAGTCAATAAAGCAGAAATAGATGTTTTTCTGGAACGCTCTTGCTTTGTCGATGATCCTGCGGATGTTGGCAATTTGACCTCTGGTTCCTCTGCCTTTTCTAAAACCAGCTTGGACATCTGGAAGTTCACGGTTCACGTATTGCTAAAGCCTGGCTTGGAGAATTTTGAGCATTACTTTACTAGGGTGTGAGATGAGTGCAATTGTGCAGTAGTTTGAGCATTCTTTGACATTGCCTTTCTTTGGGATTGGAATGAAAACTGACAATTTTCTAGTCCTGTGCCCACTGCTGAGTTTTCCAAATTTGCTGGAATATTGAGTGCAGCACTTTCATAGCATCATCTTTCAGGATTTGAAATAGCTCAACTGGAATTCCATCACCTTCACTAGCTTTGTTCGTAGTGATGCTTTCTAAGGCCCACTTGACTTCACATTCCAGGATGTCTGGCTAGATGACTGATCACACCATCGTGATTATCTTGGTCGTGAAGATCTTTTTTGTACAGTTCTTCTGTGTATTCTTGCCACCTCTTCTTAATATCTTCTGCTTTTGTTAGGTCCATACCATTTCTGTCCTTTATCGAGCCTGTCTTTGCATGAAATGTTCCCTTGGTATCTCTAATTTTCTTGAAGAGATCTCTAGTCTTTCCCATTCTGTTGTTTTCCTCTATTTCTTTGCATTGATCGCTGAGGAAGGCTTTCTTATCTCCCCTTGCTCTTCTTTGGAACTCTGCATTCAGATGCTTATATCTTTCCTTTTCTCCTTTGCTTTTCACTTCTCTTCTTTTCACAGCTGTTTGTAAGGCCTCCTCAGACAGCCATTTTGCTTTTTTGCATTTCTTTTCCATGGGGTTAGCGAGATTAGCGATTCCTTTTCAGGCCTCAAACTTTGTATATTTCTTTAACCCAAGTGAGGAATGAGCTCTGTTTACCCTTCTTCTGGGGGCAGCGGCCACGAGGTGGCAGCAGAAACCTCAGAGGATAAATTGCTCTGAGTAATAAGCACTGATCCCCTGGGCTTCCCTGGTGGCTCAGATGTTAAAGAATCTGCCTGCCATTCAGGAGACCCAGGTTTGGTTCTACCCACTTCCCTATCTTGCCTGGAGAATTCCTTTCACTTCTGTAGAGTTCTTCAGAGAGCTTCTGAAAGAACTGCAAGCCCAGAGGTTCTGCAGGCTGGCCCCTGGGGACAAGGCCCCTAAGAATGAGCGGAGTCTGCGGCTGTTCCCCCAGGGTTGGTTTGCTGACCACGCCTGCTTGACAGGTAGTGGACAGAGCCTTTTCATTTCCTGAGAACCTGCGGGTGGAAATGAAGCCTGCTGCCAAGCTCTGGCCAAGCTCTGGGGTGGGAACAGGCCTCCCTCACAAAAGGCTCCTCCATGCCTTCCACTTTTAGGGCAGACCCACAACTCGCCTCCCAGCACCGTCACATCCAGTGCCGGGGCTTCCACCAGCTTCTGGGCCCTAGCCCTTCCCCAGGCCTGTGCCACCAGCAGTGTATCAAGGGATACCCCTGGCCGCCAGCACATTCCAGTGGCTGCCTACGCCAGGCCTTGTGACTGAGGTGATGGGCCCATGCTGCAGCCCAGCCGTGCAGAGAGAACAACTGTCACTTTGCTTTAGTGCCCATGTTTTTTCTTCTCAGAACTCAGCCTCCTCCCAAGCTCCCCGTGGGCCCCAGCCACAAACTCTCCAACAATTACTACTGTACTCGAGATGGCCGCCGGGAAGCCATGCCACCCTCGATTGTCATGTCTTCGCAGAAGGTGCTGGTGGCAGGCAAGCCCGCAGAGAGGTGAGGACGCCTCAGTGCCCCTTCTGAGACCACCCCTCTATCCTGCTTGTGCTTTTGAAGTTCGAAAGTCGGTCTAGCATCAGCTGTGGCAGGAAATGTCCTGCCGGGGGCTTTTCATCTGAGGAGCAAATAAATCCCCACCCAGCCTGGGGTGGGTTTCCTGCAAAGCAGAGGAAGCTTCATGGGGCCTTCAAGGGCTTTGGAAGAAGCCTAGGCATTGTTGTTTTTGTAATTTTATGTCTTTCTTGAGAGAGAATTGTGTAAACCTCAGACCTCTCAAAACCCACTTTGGTCCCTGGCCTTAGGCAGTGTTTCTTAGTTAAATAGGAGGAGTAGTGGTGTTTACTTAAGGGTTCTGCTAGGACAGGATCCCACAGACCAGGTGGCTTATAAACAAGAGAAAACTGCTTCTCATGGTTCTGGAAGCTAGAAAGTCCAAGTGAAAGGCCCCTGCAGCTTCAGTGTCTGGTGAGGGTGCTTTCCTGGGTTCTAGGTGGTATCTTTTTGCCATGTCCTCACATGGGGGAAGGGGTCAGGGGTCTGAAGGGTCTCTTATGAGGGCTCCACCTTAGTCATCTCCCAAAGGCTCCACCTCCTAACGCTGTCACACTGAGGCATAGGATTTTAACGTATGGATTTTGTGTGGAAACAAACATTGTCTATAGCAGTGTCATTATGAGGCTTAATTCACATAATGAACTATTTGTAAGCTCTTAGAATGGAGTCAGTGGCACGTCTACCTCTTAATAATTCTACAAGTTAGGCAGTGATGACCTCTGTTGGAGAAAAAGAAATTGAGGCCAGGTGCTCTGTGTAGGTCACACAGATCGTGGGTGGCAGAAGTGCAATTTCACAGCATTTTGTCCCGTCCCTCCCAGTGGTATCTGGGCTCTGCAGCTGATTCACCTTGTGGTCCTGGACCAGTCTTTTGGACCAGTCTTTTGGCCTTCTTGAGCCTCAGCTGCTGCTTTGTAAGATGGGGTTGGTGGGCTTGCAGTGTGATGAGATTGGTAAGGTGATGCGGCCGGGCCTGCCAAGTGGCTTAGAACTCAGTGAATGAATGGCCCGTGTTGCGGTCTTCAGATTCACCAGAGCCCATCCCCAGACTGGCAGGCTGCCCCACTCCCCCTCACCGCTTCACCTGCCCCCAGGGTGTCTGCATTTCCCAGGGAGGCTGCCTTCTACCTCTTCAACTTCCTTCAGGTGGGGGAAGGGAGGAGGGGAGGCCCTGGAACCCCAGGGGCCGGGTGGGTCCCTGCCTTAGATCTGCTGCACAGTGTCTCCTTAGGCCTTACCCTGGACCAAAAGGTCATTTTTGACTACGTATTAACTGAGCCCCAGTAGACTGGCTGGCCCTCATGTCATTAGCGCTTCCTGCATACAGTGCCTGCCATGTAGTAGGTGCTCAGAATCCGAGGGGAGGAGTTGCTGGGGACATGGGTCATCTGATTGCTTGGCCCTTCTGGAGCCAGTGTCCTGCCCTGGGGCAGCGGGAGGCGGGGGCCAGTGGGAAGGGGTGCTGGAGGAAGAGTCCAGCATTTCACACTATTTCTGAGACCAGGAACCAGGACAGTCTTACTGCTTGGGGGCAGAAGGTGGTCAGCTGACCCTTTGGGGAACCCCACTAGAGAAGCCTGTGCATTCTGAAACACCCTGCAATCTGGCCTCCACATCTCTGGTTTCAGCAGATATGTTGCTACCTCAAGGGGGTGCTCCCTCAGGTTGCTCCCCACTGCTGACTCAAGTCTCTCTTCATTTTCCAGCTCAGCTGTAGCAGCCTCTGAGAAGAAGGCTGTGTCACCGGCTCCTCCCATAAAGAGGTGGGAGCTGTCCCAGGATGAGCCTTACCTGTGACTTTGGCTGGGGGCGCCAGGCTGAGCCCTCAGGGCCACCAGAGTGCTTCTTCCTCCTTGGACTCCTTGATTCCCTCTGGGCAGAACGTGACCTCATTTATAAAAATTATATATTGTGCTCCCAAGAATCGCTTGTTTTTACTTTTGAAAGGACATATGGGCTTACTTGGACTTCAGGGTGAAGTTGGTGCCACATCTCTTCTTTTTTTCTTTTCTAGCCACACCACACACCTTGTGGAATCTTAGTTTCCCTGACTAGGGGTTGCACCCAGACCCCAGCGGTGAAAACGCCAGGTTCTAACCACTGGACTGCCAGGGCATTCTTGTTGCTGTATCCTGAATCTCTGAACCCTGTGAGCGCGCCGCAACAGGGCAGGAGAATGGCTCTGGAGTTCTAGGGTGACATGCTCTCACTGGGCACGGAGATGTCACCGTCCCTTCCTTGAGGGCCTGGCTCCACCCTTCAGAGCGATGGAGCGGGTTCCAGGGTGTTTAGGGGGCATTCACTGTAAAGGATGGTGGTGGAGGAACAAAACCTGCTCACTTCCCTCTCCTAAGAGATGCCTCCCCCACCCCCATTCCCCGCCCCAGCCACTCTACTGTGGATGTTCACCAGAACCTCCCACCAGGGCCCCCACCTTTTCTTGACCAGCAGGGGCCCCAGGGGATGGTGAAGTGGCTCACAAGGAAGTTTCACCCAGGGCCCTTGCAGAAAGGCCTCCCTGAACCAGAAACTTTACTGCGCAGGCCTGGGGGTGTGGGGCGGAGTTAGCTTAGGAGAGGAAAGGGCTTCTTCCCACAGAGGAATGATTAGGGGGTGAAAGCCGAAAAGGCAGTGGCCTTCATCTGGTCACAGGTGCAAAGGGGGGGCCACACAGTGCCCTCCAGTGTGGCAGGGTTGTGAGTGCCCATGGAAGAACCCCCAAAACCTGTCAGTGGGTGACGTCCAGCTGTGTGCCAGGATAGTGTTGAGGCTGCCTCACCCTCTGGAAGCTTGGAGCAAGGAGGGAAAAGGTCACAGTCATAGGGGAAGGTATAAATGCTCCAAGAGTGGGTAGTACAAGTGCTAAATGATTATCAGGAGGAAAAAACCCCTGGGAAGGCTTCCTAGAAGAGGTGGGATTCTGGTTTGAGCAAAGGATGAAATCGAATTTAGAAAGATCAGGAGGGAGAAGACTGGGCAAAGTGTGCAGAGGTAATAAGGAGGTAACACCAAAGAACTTAATAACCCTGGATGAGATGTGCCATTGAAGGTTTCTGAATAAAGTTAATGACCCAGTCTGCCAAGTGAGGTTGCAGTGAAAAGATGGTTATCAATGAGGATGACTATTCTCCTGGCACCATGATCTTGAACTTATCAGAATTTTGAGAAAATAAATTGTAAGCCAATAAGAAAAAAGAAACGTGTTATAACCTAGACTTGAAATTTGGCAAGGGAATGCAGTAGGGAAGAGGTCTGACGTCTTGAGCTCATCCTGTGTGCCAGATACGTGCTGTGTATGCAGGTCAGGAAGCAACAGAACTGGACATGGAACAACAGACTGGTTCCAAATAAGAAAAGGAGTACGTCAAGGCTGTATATTGTCACCATGCTTATTTAACCTATATGCAGAGTGTGCCTGGAGAAGCCCAGGGACAGGGGAGCCTGGTGGGCTGCCGTCTATGGGGTCGCACAGAGTCAGACATGACTGAAGTGACTTAGTCTGCAGCAGCAGAGTACATCATGAGAAATACTGGGCTGGATGAAGCACAAGCTGGAATCAAGATTGCTGGGAGAAATATCAATAACCTCAGATATGTAGGTGATACCACCCTTACGGCAGAAAGTGCAGAACTAAAGAGCCTCTTGATGAAAGTGAAAGAGGAGAATGAAAACGTTGGCTTTAAGCTCAACGTTCAGAAAACTAAGATTGCGGCATCTGGTCCCATCACTTCATGGCAAACAGATGGAGAAACAGTGGAAGCAGGCTTTATTTTGGGGGGCTCCAAAATCACTGCAGATGGTGATTGCAGCCATGAAATTAAAAGATGCTTACTCCTTGGAAGGAAAATTATGACCAACCTAGACAGCATTTCAAAAAGCAGAGACATTACTTTGCCAACAAAGGTCCATCTAGTCAAGGCTATGGGTTTTTTCCCAGGCAAGAATACTGGAGTGGGTTGCCGTTCTCGTTTCCAGGGGATCTTCCCAACCCAGGGATCAAACTCAACGTCTTCAGTCTCCTGTATTGGCAGGTGGGTTCTTTACCACTAGAGCCACCTGGGGAGTCCCTGTGAGGTCATAGTGAAAGAAGAACAGGTGTGGGGAGACCAAGAACTCTCTCAGGCTCCCTGAGAGCTGACCCTGAACCTAGCTGCTGAGGAGTCTGTGTTCAACGACTACACATTGCCAGCTGGGTAACCCACAGCTTCTTCAATGCTTCTCCCTGGATCCCAGAGGCCAACCTCACCAAGATGCCAAGCCCCACAGGTGGTGCTGTGGGACACTTCTTCCTCTCCCCTCCCTCAGGCAGTCGTGCTTGCTGCCCTTCCATCTGCATTTGCACCACTGCCTCTTTGTCTCTTACCCAATTTCTCCTGGGAATTGGAGATTATTCTGAGCACACACACACACTCACATGGCTATAATCTCCAACTTTTTTTTTAAGTCACCATTTTATATGACACATTATTTTTAATTTTTATTTTTGGCTGTCCTGGGTCTTTGTTGCTAGGAGGGCTTTTCTCCAGTTGGGGGTGCATAGGCTTCTCACTGGGGTAGTTGCTCCTGTTGTGGAGCAAGGGCTTTAGAGCTTCAGTAGTTGGGGCTCTTGGGCTCTAGAGCACAGGCTCAGCAGTTGCAGTGCACAGGCTTAGTTGCCTGAGGGCACATGGTATCTTCTCAGATCAGGGATGGAATATGTGTCTCCTGAATTGGTGGGTGGATACTTTACCACTAAGCCACCAGGAAAGCCCATCGCCAACGTTTTCAATAGTAAGCATGTCGTCAACCTGCAAGTAGAGCCCCTGCTGTGAAAATCTGGACACGTTAGTGTTGCTTCACAGGAAACACGCACAGCTAAGGATGGCGACTTGCCTGGGGGCCTGCTGTGCAGTAGCGCTGCTTCTGCTGAGGACAGAGCTGCGGGTAAAAGCTTTTATAGTCAAGAAGAAAACACAGCAGCTGGGTAGAAAACCTGTAAGTTTGAATTTTGTATGCCTAAGGGGTGTGCGTGAGAAGAGAAAGCCGAGGCTACTTTCGCTTGTTTTGCTTCCGAAATAAAGTGTAAGACCCGCCCTGTGAAGTCTGTGAGGATTAGGAGGTAGTGAGAACATCCTGGGGCTAGGGACAGAGCACCCAGAATGAAAGCCAAGAATTGACGTTTAGTTGATTTATCAGGCTCTGCTCCAGGCGTTGGGGATACAAGGAGCAACACAGCATTCCTGCTCTCCTGGGTCTGACATCTAGTGGGGAATCAATAAATCAAAGTACTATTAGTAAATAAAATATATAATAAGCTCGGGCGCTCGAAAGAAGCAGGAGCAGGGAGGGGATGAGGCATTCCTAAGATAATTAGGCAGAACATTTGGTGCATGTGGAACGTTATCGTAAGATGACAATACTTGTCAGTACGAGTTCATTTGCATCTCCAGAGGTTTCTAATTTCAAATAGGCCCCATACCTTTCGATATGTCTGTCTCTGGGAAAACAGGGGAAGACTCTCAAATCGGGGGTTCCCTGGTATTCGGACACTTACGGTACTCAAACCCCGGGGCTGCAGCGGGATCTCTGGCCGTAGGCCCCGCCCCGGGTGTGGGCCCCGCCCCCCGGGTATGTGCGCAGGCGTGCACGAGGATAAGAGAGAGCCCGGGAGTGCGCGTGGACCCAGCCGGCGCTGAGCTGGGGTGGTACGATGAACGGTTGGGTGGCTCGGGGTCTAGCGCGGCGTGCTGCGGCCCTAGGCCTGGGGCTGCGGGTACTTCTCTGCTTCGGGTTGTGCCTGGAGATCGCCCCGACTCCGATCCAGACCTGGTCCCCGACCCAGGCCCCAGGTGAGTGAACTTGCAGCCCGCGAGCCCTCTCCCACTGCAGTCTAGCTCCGCCCTCGCCCGCCAGCAGCGTTTCACCATTGGCTACGCCGCAAGTCTGTCCAGGACACTCCCTCCGCACTTGGGTCTAGGGGAGCCTAGCCCTTGAAAGAGCCTTCCCCAGTGGTGGACTCTTTGCCCGGGTTGCCGTGCCTGCCTTTAACTGCCCTGCTTCGGCCCTCTCACACCCGGCACCTGCTCTGCTTTGTCGTGCCTCATTGTCACCTCCAAGCTGCCCTTCACCCCAGCACAAGCAGGAAAGTTCTTTACAGACTCTGGTTGTCCGACCTCCAACCTTAACGCGGCTGGTTATCTGGCGCCTGCTTCCCGGGGCGATTTGTCTGAGTTTCCTCGGCGACCATCTCCCGCCCTCTCAACCTCTGCACCTTCCTTCTCTGGACTTATGAAAGAAGGATCTTCCCTGGCACCCCAGGCCCTAGGACACGTTTGCCCTGGCCTCAGTGAGGTGGCTCTCTCAGAGGTTCCTAGAGGCAGTGGGACAGGTTAGAATGACCTCCCTGTGCACACTGGTGCCCCCGACTTTCAGCTGTAGACTCAGATTCACACACCCGCGGGTCCTGTCTTATCTGGTTCCCCTTCTTATTCCTGCCTTTTCAAGCTAAGTGTTCCTCCTGCCTTCAAGGATCAAGACATTAACCAAGCTCAGGCTCTTTACACCTAAGCAGTCTCTTTCCTTCGGCACCCTGAGGTAGGGACTCCTAGCGTGGCCCCTTTCCCAGGTCGGGAAACTGAGGTTGGGAGGGGCAGTCACTAATCTCGCCAAACCACGGCCCTGTAAGGCCCGGTTGGCTCTGCTCTGATGCCCACTTTATAGGACACACACACACACTGCCTGACTCCAGGGAGGGAGGTCAGAGATTGCTACGGAGAGGGGCAAGACTTGGGGAGGGAGCTGTAGGCTTTCGGATCCCCATGGAAGGGAAGGAAGTCGGCTCCAGGCCATTCCACAGAACTCAGGGACGGTGGGGCCTACAGGTTATTTGGGCCTGGAGGCCAGCTTGCAGACTGGCTGGCTGTGGAGGGTGGGAGCTTGGAGTGGGGCTTTACTCAACTTTGCCCCTGTGAGCAGAGGTGGAAGGGGCAAGAGGACCAGAATCAAATGGAACAGAGCTAGGCTGGGGCCAAGCCAGGTATTTGCCACCCACCCTGCTGCATCCAGGAGGAAGCTATAAGGGCCACTCCCTTCCTCGGTCCCTCAGACTCCAGTCTGCTGGCCCAGCTTCCAGGCCCTTCTATGTCCCTCCTGCTCAGGGTCCCGGAAGGCTCATATCTCAGCTGGATACAGCCCAGACCGTTGTGTGAGCTGTGTCCATTTATCATCAGGCAGTACCCTGGGTTTACAGTCAAAAGGTCACAGCCCTGACCATCACTAAGTGTCCACTTTACACAGGTACCAGTTCAAGGGCCATTGTTCTAAGACACTGGGCTTCAGGGGTCTCTGAGAGGGACCTGAGACCCCTCCCAGGAAATAAGCTGGAGACGTGAAGTCTGAAGAGGAAATCATGGAAATGCAGAGAGGAGGGAGGAGAGGGAGTACTGGGCCTGGGAACGGCAAGGGCAAAAGGTGGAAATGGGCCAGGCCTCTTGCCACAGCAGCATGGTGGCTAGGCCAGAGGGAGCTTGATGAAGAGGAGGAATGTAGGAGGAAGCAAGGTCCAGGAACGGTTCAGGGCTGGTCAGGACTTACCGGCCACATATAGGATGTAGGCTGTGAGAGGCTGAGCAAAGGGCAGGCAAGGGTGGGTGGCCTAATGGTGTGACTCTGACAGGTCTCTGGTGTCTGAGGGAGATGGGGGTGGGGAACCTGGGGAAGAGGTGGCACAGTCAGGATGGGGAAAGTGGTCAGAGTTCTGGGAGGAATTCAGTGGGTGGGTCAACAAGCCATGGTGACCAAGCAGGTCCTTTACGCAAGGCCTCACTTTCTAAGTTGCTGTTGTTCAGTCACTCAGTCTTGTCTGACTCTTTGCAGCCCCATGGACTGCAGCACGCCAGGCTTCCCTATCCTTCATCATCTCCTGGAGTTTGCTCAAACTCGTGTCCGTTGAGTCGATGATGCCATTCAACCATCTCATCCTCTGTCATCTCCTTCTCCTCCTGCCCTCAATCTTTCCTAGTATCAGGGTCTTTTCCAATGAGTTGGCTCTTCACATCAGGTGGCCAAAGTATTGAAGCTTCAGCTTCAGCATCAGTCCTTCCAATGAATATTCAGGGTTGAGATAATCAGATAATCCTTTAGGATTGACTGGTTTGATCTCCATGCTGTCCAGGGGACTCTCAAGAGTCTTCTCCTTTGCTAAGGATAGCTGGGACATAACAGGCCTTGTTGACCCCGACGGTGGGCCTGAGCCAGGCCAGGTTCAGAGATGGCCCCTCCCCTAGTCTGTTTAACCACAAGCTTGGAGAGACCCTTGGGGAGACCATCTGGCCATTTGGAGCCTGGTAAAGACCCCAGGATCAGTGAGACCTGGGTTTGAACCCTGACTCTGCCACTAGCTTGTAGCCTCAGGCCTTTCCTCTCCTGTGTGTCTTCTGTAGAATGGGCATGGCTGTAGAATCTGACCAGTAGGGCTCTTGGTGAGGCTGTGAACTGCTGGGCTCCAGGCCCCTCACACAGTGCATCCTTAGCAAAGGTGGTGACCACCAGTGTAGTTCCTGGGACCTGGCTTTCTCCTGGTGGTCGCAGCTTGAGACACTGTCCTCCTAGCTGAGGGTCCAGACCTCCCACTTGTGTGCATTCCTCAGGCCCCAGCGCAGGCTCCTGCCTGCCCACCAACTTCCAGTGCCGGAGCGATGGCCGCTGCTTGCCCCTCATCTGGCGTTGTGACGTTGACCAGGACTGCCCTGATGGCAGTGATGAAGAAGAGTGTGGTGAGTGGCCATGCCCTGGGGTGGGGCTTTTCGGGGCCATGAGAGGAGGTGCTTGTGGAAGGGGTGTGGGTTTCAGGCAAGGAACTCTGAGGTGGGCGGGGCCTCAAGGAGGGCCGGCTGGATCTTTAAGTTAAAAGATGGGTTTGCAGGGCAGCAAGTTAGTGGGGTCTTGGTTGGAAGGTGGTGCTAATAGAAGGGCAGAGCCCTTGGGATGGGCAGACCTTATAGGGTCAGTTGTTCTCCGGAAGGTGGGGCTCGCAGTGGGGTGAGGGGTGGGGAGTACCTGTGCTCTCTTGGGTGGGTATTTGGCCTGACTCACCATGTACCCCCAGGTACTGAGGTACCCAATGGAAGCCCCTCCCCTTGTGACATCATGGATGACTGCCCTGACCACAATAAGAATCTTCTCAACTGCGGGCCCCAGCCCTGCCCAGAAGGCGAGCTGTGCTGCCCGCTGGATGGTGTGTGTATCCCAAGCACGTGGCTCTGCGATGGCCACCGGGACTGTTCCGACTACAGCGACGAGCTTGGCTGCGGTGTGTGGCTATGGGGGCAGGGAGGCTTGGTCAGTAGAGCAGGACGCATGACACATTCCAGTGTGTGACGAGGCTGGGAGGGTGCACATGTGTGTCTGCCTGAGCCCGCATATCCATGGGAATGCAGGAGGGCACTCGGGCAGCAAGTGCTTACCAGCCTTGCTCACTCAGTCTGGGGCTGGAGGGTGAGTCCCAGGTTCCCTCATCCCGGGGCACCAGGACCCCCATTCATCCTTCCAGCCCCAGAGCTCCCTGCCCAGCTGCTGAATGCCTGGACTTGTTGCAGGAACCAAG